>NW_025336416.1:1921876-2146737 GCF_004798865.1 Varanus komodoensis
CTTTTCACAATGTCAACAACTTTAGATGAGGCTTGCAAACAGTTCCTTATCAGTCTGTTCAGTGAGAGATGGGGAAAGAAAATAATGTGTAGATAGCATACATACCTGCAGGCATGTTCTTTCCAAAGAGTTCTGTTGAGTTAAGGCATACAAAGAAGCTGGACTATGCTAAGCCAAGCTGGGATCCCTCAGTGTGCAGGCCTTGAACCTTTTGCCCTAAGGTCCATAGTCTCTGAGCTAAGCAGTCAAGCTTGCTGCTACTGGGGAAGGTACTGATGATAGATACTGAGGCACGAAACTGAGCACAAATCCATCTCTGTAAAGGCCTCACAGATATTATACAGCAAGCATTTGAGGATGACTAGAAGTTCTGCAGGAGGAAAGTTCATGTGTTACATATTGAAGAATCCTAAATGGCCGGGGGGAAACAGAGGCAAAAAAACCTGCTTGAGATCTTGGGAAGATGCTGTCAGTCAATATTCTGTAAAATATTGTCGGTGTAATGTAGGTTTGATTTATATGTTCAGGCATGGGAAGAAGGTAACAATATTTTGATGGGCAAAGAACCTGCAATTCTGGGTTCAATACATACAAGAAGATATGTGCTAGGAAGTACAGAGAAAAGATAATCCAATGTGGCCTATATAATTCATGCCATCTATTTTTGGCATTGCTATCAAGGACCATCTAATCATTTCCTCCCAAAATAAACAGTATTATTCATGTCTCCATGACATGGATGTAAAATCTGTCATTATGGGATCATTACAAGCCATTACTTTACCTTGAGCCTACAAGCTAAAAGACCCGATTATTATTATTGCTAATAAAAGTAACTGCCATGGTTCTGGGTTTTCAAATATAATTACATAGTGAGGATACTCAGCTGCCATTTACTTATCCAACCCTTCTAATAAGTGTGTAACTGAATTAGAAATAGAGGAGTGGATAACCAGAGATCAAACCCCAAAACTTGTCCCTACAGTTTCTGCAGGCAAGCATTTGTATTTGCTTTCCCTCCCTCCCTCCCTCCCTCTTTCTGGGCCCAGGCAAGCTGTGCAGAGAAGCAATGGATATTAGAAGGAAGTTCTTCAATAAAAGTTGTCTCGCAAGTTAACTGAGAAAGCACCTTCTCCTTTACTGACTTGCCCAGTCACTGATGTCACTGAAGATATTCTTCTGGTGGTTCCAACATGAACCCTTGACCTGATCTGAATTCACCAGGAGAACAGCTTGAGGTGTAGCAACACAATTTCTGAGGAACTTCTCTGAGCCAGGCACCAAAGCTATGCTGTTTTCAGCCCCTGCTGAAGGTATCTTCACTCAAGATTTACTTGTTGAACAGCTACAGTTTAATGTCTCTTGTCTGTAATGTATTATTTTTATCTGTTTTAGTCTTTTAACTGCTGATTGCTCAGGAATCAGGCTAAATATGTAGAATTATACAAATGCTGTAATAACTACATGGGGTCCCCCCCATGGCACAGGTGGCTTTCAATCTTTCAAAACATATGCAGCTCCACCCACAGGGAAGAAGGACAAGAGTGGAAAAATATGTATGTTAGTGAAAAGATGGACTTTTCTTGCAAAATAAAATACAGTAAAGTAATAAAAGGTGGGCAGGGGGACTATATAGAAATATATTAATTCTGAGACATTCAACTTTTTTGAGGTTGACCAAGTTCATGTTCACTTCCAATGATATGATGAGAAGAATTCTGAGTAAAATTATTGTCCATGAACTTCCATCCCTTTCCATCCCTCACAGTTTGCATATTTGGTGGGGTGGGGGAATAAAACCAGTCTGCTATGGAAATTTAGGAAAATCAAGCAAATAATGCTTGCGTTCAGTTTTACACATTGATACAAGATACGCAAATTATGCAAAGTGTGCTATTTGTGTAAATTGGAAGTGGGAAACAGCATCATTTTAATATGGTTTGCTCAAATCACACAGCAGCAATCTAATGTTCAGCTTCCGGTGTGTGCAAATAGTGCACATCAAATAATTTGTGCAAATCCAAAGTCCTTCTTACACACAGAAGTCCAGGAGCTGCTCAGTTTGCCCAACCTCAAATTAACAGCAGTGTGGACCTAACAAACCAGAATCCAAAGGGCCAAATCATGAACATCTCTACCCCACCTTGAATTCCTCCTACAGGTCTAGCACATAATAAATGCATGCATTAGGAGAAATATGTGTGCAAATTTGTACAATTTTTCATATGAATTTTAGCAGAAAACATTGGAAGTTTAAGACAATCCAAGTTTAATTGACAGATTTGTCCATAAGGAATCAAAGGTCAATAGACAACACCAGCTTCAATGGCTTAAAGGTAAAGGATTCCCCATGACGTTAAAGTCCAGTCATGCCTGACTCTCGGGGGCGGTGCTCATCTCCATTTCCTGGCCGAGGGAGCCAGCGTTTGTCCGCAGACAGTCTCCGTGGTCATGTGGCCGGCATGACTAGACACCAAGGTACAGGAACGCTGTTACCTTCCCACCAAGTGGTACCTTTTTATCCACGTGCATTTATTTATTTATTTATTTATTTATTTATTTATGACTTTTGTATGCCATCACCACATGCCTTGGCATCTTGGGACGTCTCACAATATATACAATTAAAAACAATAAAATAATCTTTATAAATAACAAATTCCATAAAAGATTATATAAAAAGAAACCTCCCCAAAAAACAAAAAGAGCGACTGTTAGTGATAAAATATTAGTTTTTAAAATAGCAATTCAATAAAAAGATTTTAACTTGGCACTGAAAAGAATATAAACTTGGCGCCAGGTGCACCTCTTGCATGCTTTTGAACTGCAAGGTTGGCAGGAGCTGGGACGGAGCAACGGGAACTCACCCCGTTGTGCAGATCTGGACTGTCGACCTTTCGAACAACCCGCCCAGCAGCACAGCAGTTTAAGTCACTGCGCCACCTACATCCCTTCAATGGCTTACCTATCATAAATATGCCGCTTTTGTGGGAGTCTGTGTGGAACTTAACTTACGTTGCGAAGCAAACACCCAGAAGTTGAAGCAGAGTAAACTTAGGGCTACAGGGCAGCAGAATGTCAATCAATTTTTTCAAGAAAATCCCTTTTCTCAGAGTATAGTTAGTGAGAACCATAACTAAAAACATGTGAAGGTGGCTATGAGTACAATGAATCTTACCAAAATTCCATCTCACTGGATTCTATCTCCAAGTTCTTTCAGACAAAAAGCACTTTATCAAACTGCACTTTATCAAACCACTTTTCCAGATATGTGTACATCTCTGTGATGCACACCTCCTTTTCCTTTGAACAACCTGTTGTCATAAATTCAAATGCATTAATTTAGTTCCTTCTATCCTGGTGTGAAGATCTGAGACAAACCTTCTCCAGGGGAAGTCTGTTACAAAGTCTTTGTATCTGGGCAGTCCTTGCCTAGGTTTTTATATATTATTATTAGCTATATACCAGTTTGAAAGCATCAACATCTTTTTTTTGAGGGGGGGGCAATGTCCAATAGTTTTGTAATTATATGGAATTACTCCTACAAAAGGACATAGGGTATAGTAGGTCAGGGCCTAACACATTTACATTCCTGTGGGAACAATACAGGGGACAAAAATTTTGACAACTCATATCATTATACTGTAACTCAGTTATTATTTTTAACTGTCCCTTGGTGTCAAACAATATAATGATTCTTCAGACCATGATGCAAAGAACAATACAGTACACTTCTGAAAGCATGGACAACCATATCCACCAAAGTCATGGTTAGAAATATCCAGAGTTCGCCACCTGAGAGCAAAGACACATATTTCTTCTCCCCTTTGCTTTGAATTTCTTTCCAGGGGTCAAAGACCTGAAGTTCAAATGCTACCAGGGGCTCTTGAATTCAAGTAGCCATTCCTGTGAACATAGCCTGACACTGTGCATGTTTCTCACATTCCGCAAGGCAGCCATGTTCCAAATCAATAGCAAGCCATAATGGACAACTCTTCCCTAAATAGAACTCTGCCTTGGTTCCTTAGAAGAAAAAGCCATCCTACAGCTTCACAGGGCAGGGCACCATGCAGCTTCATGGTGTCCCTTGGATCAATTTTTAATAGAACAGCCATACTCAGTCTCTCTGTATAATCTCCCAGTGTTTTGGCACCATGTGAGAAACCCACATAAAGAATTTCAGCATCAGTTCTGTTTCCCATGCCTTAAGGAATGGATTTCATACTTCTTTCTAAGGTTATTCTTTCCACTTGTTCGTGATTTTTTATTTATTGTATTTTTCCATTGCTAACTGCACTTCTCAGCATGTATTGTTAATCTCTCTTTCTTTCTCTAAGCACAGAGAGATGCACATATATATATATACAGAGAATTATGCCCTGTATATATTATGTATTCCATATTTGCTGCTTTCTCAATTGTTCCTTTTAATCTATGCTTAGATATAAGATGCTACTTTCCATGTATTCCATTTGTGTTTATGCTGCTAGCTAAACTACATTAGAGATAAGAAGAAACATTATGTTTGCATCCAAACTGTGGAAGTAGTAGAAAGAACTGAAGGACCACTTCTGTGGTGCTCTGGGAAGTTTCTCTTCTGCAGGATAACTCCGATTAACCCTTTAGCCCAGTAAAGGCCTTGTCACAGATAAAAGACCATCTGGGGTGTTGGGTAGGTTCGCCATTGCTTCTCTGTTCTGAGACTATAACTATTTCAATGGGTCCAACCTATTCCCTGTCACTGACACATTGAAGACATCTAAAGATACTTCTTCATTCTTACCAAAAACTTTGTGTTGGAAGAGCTCTGGAAAAGGGTGGAAACCATGCCACCTGATTGACCAGGTCTTGTTATCTTTTCAGCTTTGCTGAGGGTCCCAACAGGGCAGATGCTTGTCTCCTGCAACTCCCTTCTTTTCCAATAGCAGGAAATAAAAGATGAGGTTGGACAGTTTGGACCTAAGTTCTCTTAACATTTTTTCAGCAAGAAGAAATGAAGGCACAGAATGGAAGAAGCTGCAGGACACTATCTGGGCTGATAGAATCCTCTCCTGAGTCAACCTTCTTTCCTTCTGGCCATGTAGAAGAACATGCAGACATACTAATATGCCCTATGTTGAATCAGAGCAGTGGTCCATTCATTCCAGAACTGTGAACATGGACTAGCAGTGGCGCTCCAGCTTTTCAGGGGATTTTTTTTCCAGGGATGTCAGGGGTTAAAGCTGACCTACACACAAAGCAAGCACTGAGCCCCCAACGCTCCCTTAATCCTGTCATTTCTGAGATATGCATGGAAGGGCTTTCTCCCCCACTGCTCCAAGCAATGGAGCTTACCTCCTGCATTGTTTTAAAGCACTGTGCAGTGCCAGCAAACAAATCAGTATATAAGCGCTGATAATGATAACGAAGGTGATATTTCTGTATCTAGTAAGGAACAATTCCAAACCCTGTCAGGTTATCTGCTCTGACTTCTCCCTTTGCCGAGCCATTTACTTTCAGTCTGGCCAAACTCATTACAGCTAAAGCAAAGGAGACAAACATTAAACTTTTCCTTGCTCACATGGCCCAGCAGGCTGCCAGAGTTGTTACTGCGATGTTGCTGCACTGCCCGATGTTTAGGGAGGCTTCCTCATTAGTTCTACCTGGTTCATTGTCTATCTAGAGGAACTTCCTGTGAATGCACTTAATATTCAGCTTCTTGATTTTCTTTTTTCAGTTCATTAATTTGAACAGTAATCTCATCCTTTTCAGCACGGAGACTCTATTGTGCACAGCCTTGGCAAAATAGTCTACTGAAAAATCCAATAATGCCATTTCCCTTACTCCAGTTATTTTACTGATACAGTGCATATTACCTTAAGCTTCAATATGCTAAGATGGGTGTATGAGGCTAGACCCTCCTGTGACAGTACTTTACATTTCCCCCAAATTCTTAATTTTTTCACATGGCTCAGCTCTACCATTGGACTCCAAGCTAATTTTCCAGTTCCCTAGGTCAGAATAATTTTCACAGGGACCCCAGACCTGCCATGTGTAGCTTCCTCACATGTTTTTATTTATTTACTTGCTTATTAAAAGCATTTCCACCCTGTCCTTTACCGAGGTCTCAGGACGGCAGTACAATAATAAAGAGGAACATCAGTGAATAACAAACTAAAATCCTGACTAAAATCACATTGACCTTTAAAATATCGGGACAATAAAAAGGTCTTGGTCTGGCTCTGAAATGATTAAAGCATTGGTGCCAGGTGCTCCGCTCTAGGGAGCAGGTTCCAGAGCTGGGGTGCCACCACAGAAAAAGCCCTTCTCTGGGTAGCCACCCTTCCAATCTCCTTCAAAGAGGGCTTCCCCTTAGAGTTGCCTACAGAATCCATTCTAGATTCTGCAGTACACTGAAAACAGAAAACATGAAAAACTTCTTCTGGACTTCTAGGCTTTGCTTATTGCATCGGCCGGGGTAACAAATGGCAGAATCTAGGCAAACTTTGGCCACTTTTAGGGATGTGCAAATCAGCAAACCTCAAACTCAGTGGAGTTCTCCACATTCTACCTCAAAGCTGTTATGGATGAGTGAGGAATACATTTTAGGGAATCCATCAGATTGCCTGGTCTCCAGTCCTCAAAATCAGGCCTGCGTTGCCATGGCTGTGAGTCCAGGTTCCAGGAACTGAGCCCTGCACAGACACCATGCCAATCGTGCTAGAGCTTCTGTGCTCTGTGCAGCAGCCTTTGCTTGTGTTGTAGGTATTGGAGCACAGAACACAGAAAAAAGTTCTAGTTGTGCAAGCTTCACCCCATGATCATCTGAGGAACTTCTCTCAGCTCAGCTCACTTTTTGAGACAGGGCCCATCAGGAGAGGAAGTCCATGAATGCCAGAGCGATGAACTCTGTGGAGCTTCATTGCAACCCCACTTGTCTCTATACCAGTGTGTCATTGTCGTTAAAGAAAATCTGTCCATATTTTCATGTATATTTCTCCAAAGACACGCACCAGTTGTACCTATCTTTTAACTGTACATATTCTTCTGCTGATGATTCAATTGTGCTTCTGCACATTTTCCAAAACCACGTATTCTTTGCATTTCTCAAATGAACATATGGGGTTGAACTTTTTTTTTTTCGAGTGGGAGTTTGTGCATCACATTGCACATTTAAATGTACAGACTTTGTCCACGAAGTGTGTCTGAATTCACGATCTGCTGAAGAAGTGTGAATTGGGTACACTCTACTGTAACAACTGAACTGAACTGAATTTCTTATCCACCTCCAGTAACTTTTCACCCTTCCGGATTTCAATAGGATGCTTTGAAGAATGTACCAACTTTCCAAATGGAATTTTGTAAGTGTAAATGTTTGCTGCAGTCAGATTGTGCTACGAACACATACATACAGAAACATCCAGATTTGTCCACTCCAATGGCCCAATTATTTTTCCGCAGAGAGAAAGAACTTAGAAAAACCAACCTAAATTGATAAAAGGCTGATCCTCATTCTAGTTGATCCAGGGCAGAATTTCTTTCCCACTTGCCCCTTCTGTGGGAATACAATCTCATGCATTATCAAATCACCTACCTGCATTTAAGTGTGAGCAAAAATTTCATTTCAGTTAGGTTCTCCAAGGGATTTGAGATTTAAAGTATTTGAATAGAGGAGAACCCAAAACCCACATATTCATTGAACCAGGTTTGAGTTATTGATTGCTTTAGTCCTAAAAGTCTGGATTTTTTACCCTGTGTTTTAAATAATGTCAGTATGAATTTGTGACAGCTACCTGATGTTTAAAAGCTCTTTGTCTTGTGGGTACTAAAGGGATCTTCTTATCAAGGCAGAAAGAATTTACTAAAATTATTGAAGTTCTGCATATTCGGGAGATAAATATGTTGTGGTTTCTTAAAAGAAAAGAAAAAGTAGAGATGGGAGACAGCGGGGGTGGGGGACAGGTTATTGCCCCACTTCTTCCTAGCATTAGCATCAGCTTCTCTGGACTGAAGAAGGGATTTTTCTCAAAGACCAGTGCTTGCAATAATTTTTTTCCTGTCAAAATAGAAGATAATAACTCTGAACATGGTGAATTAATTCAGTGTTACCGCACCAGAATATTAAGCTAACAAAAGAGGAAATGGCTTTCTGTCACCAAAGTTCCTGCCCTCCATTATTTTAATAGATTTTGTCCAGGCAGCAAATATTGACAGCCACGGCTCAGATGTTTAGAAAATAAGTACGCATGAGAAGAGAGCGTTTTATAAGCCATATGCTCAACAATGCCTCCGCGGGCTACATTTTAGCCCATTAAAGAGGGGCAAATGTATTTTCCATTGCAAACATTGCAGAAGAAAATAAAGCTATTACCATCCTATTACTTATTTGTTCGAGCTACTTAAAGAAATGATCTTGTATGTTAGATTTCTGAACTATAACCACTTAAAAGAATATACTGTTTATACCAGTTTATTAGGCAACTAATATATACCATGAGGATGATATTCTGGGCCTTTTCGTGTTTGCCATATGTTGGGCTTTTAGGATGACCTCCTGTCCCCCAATTTTTGCTTTGCTATTTCTGGTTTCAAGGGTCATCTTATATGCCAGTATCTACAGCAAAAAACAGCAAATATCTCTTGCGGGGTGGGGAGTGACTAGCTCTAGAAAATACTATGAATATCTCTAGAGTCTTCCCATCCACTAAGAGACAAAACATGTGAGTGAGGCTGGCTAGTGCCGAGACAAAGAACGTGGCATTCCCAGACAGAGCCCCTAGAGATACTCATTTTTTTTTTTACTAGAGGTATTCGTGGATTTTCAGTTTTGCAGGTGCCCAGAGGTTTAAGACATCCATTGCAAGGCTTAGAACCTATCCCCCATGGATACTCGGATTCTACTGTACAATGAACCTTTTAATCTGGAGTGTAAGATGATCCACCATGTTTGCCTTGCTATTTCCAGTTTCCAGAGTCATCTTATATGCCGACATATATGGTAAGAATCTTTCCCTGTGGATGTGCTGATGAGTGAAATCCTGAAAATCTGACTGGAGCAGTTTGAAATCTGCTATGAATGCATACATAAAAACTAATTTCAGGAGTCTGTCTGTGTTTAATATTCTAGCCATGTTCTGTGGTGCAATGAAATAAATAAATATAGAAATCTGAACCGAACAGGGGTGATGGAGATGAAAGCATGGAGCTAGGCAGATGGTAATCCTACCCTCACTGGCTGCCACCCAGGAGGGCAAGAAGCAAGGTTAGTTTTCAGAAATTCTGCAGACTTCAGAGTTTCCCTGAATAGGCTGGTTCCTGCCTCTAGTTTCTTATGGGACCCACTTTGGTTCCATTTCTTCTGGCAGTCACCCCTGGAGAACACTATTCAAAGGATTTACTCTATCAGGTGACGCTGGAGGTAGGGAAGGTTGGAAACTTCCAAATACATAGGAAATCAATGCTCTAAAGGAGTCTTTTCCACCTCCGCATCTTTGGAGCTTCCTGAGCTGTCCTTGCCAATTTTGTCTTGTTGTGCTGTTCATCTACTAGACCATCTTGTGCTTACAAATGTAGAAAAGCTCCAATCCATCCGTCCATCCATCAGGCAAAAAATAAATCACATTCAGGACTCGCCATTCCAGCTCTGGCAACAATGATGAGCTTCTCAGCCAAGGTAGCAGATTCCCCATCTGCAGCATGCTGAGCGTGAAGGAGGAATATCACAAGCCCTTGAGGCATCTGTTTGATGAATCCTGAGAGCTTCTGGTTCAAGGGGCATCTCAGGCATGCATCCTTGCTGGACCTGAGAGTGAACTTTCCTCCATGAGCAGCTGGCTGGACTGCAGTGAAGGGATGCATTTGCAGAAGAACAAAATCAAGGCACCAGGACTCCATGATGTGTGGAGTGTCTGCATATCATGCCAAGCTGGAGGTGGAACATGGGCTTTTGGCAGTGCTACAAGAGCATAGGAAATTGGCTTACCTTAGGGAAGTAGGAGAAATTCATTTTATTTCAATTCTTATTAGGAGTTTATGCAATGCACGCAGACCCAGAGGTACATACACTTCTGAGCTGGCAGCATGATTAGTGGAAGAAATGAATTGCATTTTGCAGCACGCATACATTGAAAAAATATGCATAAAATTGACACAGATATGGCTTAATCAATGGTAGAAGAACACAAGCATTCTTCTCATAGACATGCACAACTCATGTACATTTGGAAAAATCCAGTTTAAAATATGCATATATTTTTATGTGAAAAAATTAAAAAGCAGAAAACCTTGCCATCTCATCTGATAGACACATAGAAACATAGAAATAGAGTGAGTCAGAAGGGGCCTCCTGGGCAATCTAGTCTGACCCCCAGCTCCAGCCAGCTCTGCTCCCGACATGCCCACCATGTGCATGTCCAGCCTATCTTTGAACACCCTCACTGATGGGGCCTCAACCACGTCCCATGGAAACCCAGAGATTTGAGTTGGAATGGACTTCAAAAGGGGATTCAGTGAAGTTCAAATTTTGTTGATTCCCACATGTCTAGGTACTGGAAAAGATCATCAAGTGCAAAGATGTATCACTGGGGACAAGCTAATCTCCACTATTGTATTCCCGATCACTGCGCATGGGGGTAATTTGGATAATTGTCCATTGCTCCTGAAGATGGCGGATGTTTCTTATTCCCATGTCTAGCTTTGAGCTTGGCTGATCCTGCTAGGAGACCAGGTTGGTGAAAGAGTCAGGCCTCCTGATGGCATTGCTCTTGGGTTCTCTGACATGATCATATCCCCTTACCATGTTAAGGAGTGTGTCCAAGGAGGAGGAAGGAAATTAGCAGGAAGAAGATGACAGTGCTCAAAACATGGCACTGGAAGAGAGTTTGGGAAAGATCCTCCACCAACTGAATAAGCCCTCTATGTGTGGAACTGTGGAAAAAAGTTGTACAAATTGGGAAATTCACACAGCCTTCAGGGAAATGACCATGAATCACTGCTTATAAGCTTTTCTCATTCATACAGAGCCAACAACAATTGCAAATGTGAACAGGAATCAGACTTGAGACAAACAGGAAGATGATATATGGAGAATCTCTCCTATTCCCCACATGTGATGGACAATTTTCCCAAATGGATACAAAGAGAAATGTTAACACAAATTAAACAACCACTCTTCTGACAATGCACTCTGAACAGGGTTCAAAGGATGAGAGGAGCAACAAAGAAGTTGAAATTTATGTCTTCCTAATTGAAGCATCATTAATCCAACAGCACAACTATTTCATCAGAGCAGCAAGAAACTACCATGGTTGCACTGGGTGAAGTTCTTGTGCCAAAAATTGATTAGAAAAGCTGTTACATGTAAATTACGACAATAAGGGTAACAGGGAGATGTAATTTCACGAGCTTGTGCGCGCACGCACATGTGCCTAATTTTTAAATTAAATGTTACATAAAGAGAGAGAGAAATAGGCTACAGAAGTTTTTGAGTTGCAGCCCTAGGGTTTCCACCCAGAAAACACAACTATAGGTCCTGAAACTGGGGTGTGTATGGGCAAAGGTGGAAGCAAAACTGAACACATCAAAAACAGGTACTCTTGAATTGATATTAACAGAGACAGAGTCCATCTGAAAAGTGATAATAAAGAAGGCAAAAACGCTTTCCTAGCTTCTCTGACATATCGTGCATGCAAAGGTCAACTGAAAGTCACGGCAAGGGAAAATCAATTTGTCACCTGCTGCTCTGCATAAAAGTCTTTGCTGTCAATGAAAGTGGAGGGAAAATGCATCGCGGACACGGCCCTGGTGACACCACAATAGCAAATATTCACCTTGCATGATTCCCAGTTTGAAGAAAGTGCTGCTCTGCTCGCATCTCCAAACCACTTTTTTCCCTGCCTGGAGATGTGATGTAAGCTTCCCATGGGAAGCCAAGGTATGAACACCTTGCTGAGTTAGAGTCCTTTGGTTTTACTGGCTCATGTGTAATTTGCTTTTTCATTTTACTTCTTAAGCACACACTGTGGCGTTCTTAACCTTACTTAGGGCTGTGTTTCATAAGAATCGTCACTAGTTTTACCCCATGTCTTTAGACAGATTTCTTGAGTGATTCACCCAAAGAGCAATTCCCAATATTAATTTCAGTTTTGATTTTCACACAATCTATTGGCAAGGGAATGTTTTGAATTAGCTTTTCCCAACATGGTAAAGGTGAGAGAAGAATAGGAACGGAAGGGGATTTTGTTTAATCCCATTTATGTTGAGAATTTACCTGAATCTGTAAATACCTTCATAAAGGGGACAGAAATAATTTGATAATAATAGTACCAACAACTGTTGGATGGATGGATGAACTCCATGAGGGGGATACAGTAGACATTGACCTTGGCCAGTATGCGAATATGGGTAGTTCATTTTTTATCAGAATTTACCCTAATTTGGAAAGTTCTTCATAAAAAGGTTAGAAAAATTGATATTGAAGAAAAGAAAAAGATTTTGGTAGAAGCCAAAACTGCTGGATTCATACATCCTAACAAAGGACAGGCAGAAGAGCAGTGACAAAATTCAGAGAAGATTATTGTTCTCAGCTCCTTCCTCCTATAGCAGGCCAGATTTTCCTTAAAGATACAGCAACACATTCTTACAGACCATTTCCCAATAAAGCACAGTGGCTCCCAGTGTGAGATTTCTCAAATAATTTTGCTGAAAGGAGTTTTGTTTTTGTTTTGGCTCTGTTATTTGTTTGTTTGGGGATTTCTCCCAACTCCTGTACCTGTTTCCCAAAAGAAGGAACCCCTACATTCAGTACAAGCTTCTGTTTAGGTGAAATTTTGGTGATGACACCTCCTTCCCCAAATATTTTAATTAGACTTCCTTCCTGCTTGCTAAAATGTCACTTCTTTTATGCTCAGTTGATGAATGCTTTATTCTTGGAATGTGTACAAAGCTACAACAAGAGTACTGGATAAAGATGGGCATAGGGGGCTGAGAAGAAGACCCATATCTTGCAAAATGGGACACTGGACAGAAATCATTCCAAGCTCATTCAGGAATGTGCATGCCTTTGCGGTCTTTCTCTTAACATGCCTTTTCTTGACTCCCATCAATGAGATTTCATTTAATGCCCAGTAATGAGGTGAGCTGCAGTGATGCTTTGCTCCAGAAAGGAAAGCAGGTCAGGAGCATTTACAAAGGATCATGTTAATGAGTTTAAAGGAACTCATGATGGAACCAATAAAAAATTAAGCTGCTTTGGAGGCTCAGCTGCCAGGCAGAGCGCTTCAGTCCCTTGTTCCTTAAAAATAAAAGATCAGGACTGGGCAGAGGGGTGGTGGTGGAAGAAAAAGAAACAATTCTCCTTCCAGTAATAAGCATCATTATGTAATTATCCAGTGGACCTTGCTGAATTCCATGGAAAGGAAGGAAAGGCCCAGGTGCTTAATGCAAAGTATGGAAATACAGGAGGAGGATTAGGTACAAAGGCACATGTTTCAGAACTTTAGACCTGGATAGAATTCCTCTAATAGTGCCTGCAGATGGAAGACTAAACAACATAGTAATTGCCGATCTTTATGCCTTAGGATCGTTGCAGTGTTTCCCTTCTCCTATTACTAGTACAGAGGAGAGGGAACGAGATGGGTGACTCAAAGAAAATTAAAACTGCAATGAAACCCACAGGAACTTTGGGGAAAATAAGAAATAAAACAATGATGCATTCGGCAACCATTAGTTCCATTCCAGAAACAACACCAAGTAATTTGTAATGTCGAAATCTGCAAGATATCGGGGGAATCTTAGCAGCAGAGAATTCTGCAATAGAGACGAGTAAATATGACAAGGGAGTCAAGACTTCTCCCTTTATTGAAATTATTTAAATCTTAAGTTCTTTCTTTCCTGAATATGAAATAACTGTTTTAAATTTTGGTGTGAATAGTTTGCAAAAGTGAACTGGAAGAAATTTCTTACCCAGACTCTTCTCTAGGTTTGTATCCATGTTTGGCTTCCCTTTCCAAATTCATCTGGGATCTCTTAATGAATACATATGTATGTCAAAATATTAGTTCAGAACATTTTTAATTTAAATCTGTCAAGAACTCTATCACCCCTTTTGGAGAGATGTGACATCTGTTCAATAACTAAGCCATCCAAATGGTAAGTACTGGTGCATTTCTTATGGAAGCACATATAGGAAAACAGAGGGTCAGTGTTACATCGGGGCCTGAAAAGTCATGGCTTGCCCACATATTCTGGTGTAGCCAATTTATTTATTTTAGGATTGGTGGGGTTTTAATGATTGCAAACCACCCAGAGAGCCCTCTGGACTATTGGGGTGGTATATAAGTTAAATAAATAAAATGAACTAAATAAATAAATACATATTTTGCCCTGGAATAGCAATAGCAGGATCCATTATTTCTATTATTGCTATTGTTGTTATTTCATTTCTATACTGCCACTTAGCTGAAACTCCCTGTGCAGTTTACAACATTCCATAAAAACAAGACCGTAAAACACAACGTAAATACCATAAAATCTTATCCAAGTCGCATACAAAATTTAAGCAGTTTAAATGTACAGTAAGAATGCCCATGCGAAAGAAAAACATTTGGGATGCGTGATCCGTTCTCGGCCCTGGTGAGTCAAGAATATCTATGAATGCTTCAGCAGAAAAGGCTGCCTTAATCTGGTGCCAAACTGATGACATGTCTAGTGCCGGGCAGAGTACACTGGGGGGGGGAGTTGCTCCATAGAGGGGGCCACCACAAAGAAAGCTCTCCCTCTTCTCACTGCCCTCTTAGTCTCTGTAGAGTTGGCACTTGGAGGAACGCCCCAGAGGTTGACCACAGTTTCTGGGTAGGTTGATGGAGGGAGGGGTGCTCTGGAAGAGGTTGTGGTTCCAAATCATGTAAGGCTTTATGGGTTAAAGCTAGCACCTTGAACTGGGCACAGAAGCATACAGGCAGCCCATACAAGTGAATCAGAATTGGTCTTATGCATTTGGACATTAATCTGGCTGCTGAATTCTGAAGCTTTTTCAAGGGCAGCTCCACACTGAGTGTGTTGCAGTAATCTAATTTAGAGAACATCAGAGTAGAGCTTATTGAAACCAGACTGTCCCTTTCCAGATTAGAGAATAGCTGGCCATAAACCAAAGGTGGTAGAAGGTGCTCCAACACACTGAGGCCACCTGAGCCTCAAAAGATGAAGATGGATCAAGGAGAACACCCAAGCTATGACTCTGCTCCTTCAGGGGGAGTGGACCTCCACCTAAAACAGGTTGAACATTCTTCATCTGGTCAGAAGACATACCTGCCAACAGTATCTCAGTCTGGTCTGTACCAAGCTTCAGTTGTCAGTCCTCATCCAGTCCAGAGCAGACACTGGTTCAACACATTTACAGCCATACCTACTGACTACCTTTCTTCAAGGAGAAAGAGAGATGTATGACATCAGCATAATGATGGCAACACACTCCAAAATTCTAGATGACTCCACTCAGAAGTTTCATGTAGATGTTAAATAGCATCGGGGCAGAACAGACCCCTGAGCAACTTCATACTGGAGAATCTACAAGACTGAAGAATATTCCCCAACCACCAAGGTGGAGTGGAACCACTGCAAAGCAATGCCAACTCCCAACTTCCAGCTCAGAGTGTCACCCCAGAGGGATACCATGGTATCAAGAGCCACCAGGAAGTCCAGCAGTATCGACATGACACAGTCTCCCTGCTTTGCTGCTGACATAGGTCATCATAAAGGGGGACCAAAGCTGTTTCCATGCCAAAACCATGCCTGAACCCAGATTGAAATGGATCCGGATAATCAGTCTCATCAAAGAGTACCTGAAGTTGATTGGCAACCACCCTCTCTAGAACCTTGCACAGGAAAGGAATATTTGCTACCAGCCTAAAGTTACTCAGTCTTCTTGGTTCAGGGAAGATTTCTTCAGAAGTAGTCCTACTGCCAGCTTCTCTTTCAGGAGACACAGGACCTCTGCAAGGAGGTCTTGCAAGAAGCCAGCCTATTAGTCCTTCCTTGTTGGATTTTATAAGTGAAGGGGGCAAGGATCCCCCTTTTTATGGATTAATTTATGGATTAGCTATGCTTCATTCAGCCAGTTATACATGGCAAAGTCCCAGATTCAATCCCAATCCAAGTCGTACTCAGGAAAACTCAGCTTCCTGTGTTCCTTGAGTGTATTGGAAAGCCAACGCTTTGCTGTATTTGTAGAAGGTGTGGACAAACCACAGCTCAGCAGCTAATCATGGGAAAATAGGGCTGAAGATATTGTCCAGCCCCACACAATCCAATATTCCAGCCCCTAATAGGAATTCATATTCTGCAGATAACTGCAGCATCTCAAGAGAAAGCTTTCCTTGGCAGCATTCTGCCACTTGTAATGTTGGAATATAATCGCTTTATGATTGCCGTGGCATATTCCTGATTGCTTAATAATACATTTCCTGTACTGAATAGAGTAAAGGAATAAAGAGGATAAATAAAGCTCTTTCTGGGTTGATTGTTTCCATCTAATGGGAATTGGAGGGGTAGCTGAGCAAATAGAGGAAACACTCACTTTTCAGTTTCTTAGAGTGTCTCAGCCAGGCAAGGACCATGGGATGCTGGTCCAGGTGCAGTCGGCATTTGCATTTTCAAAGGCAATTGTGATGCATGTGGATTCAGAAGAAGAAAAGGGCCTTTGCTTATTTGGGTTGCATTGCAGAGAGGGATGTTTTTGGTACAGGTAGCTCATGACATCTTTCATTCTTCCTGCACCATGCAGACCATCTGTTGGTCATCAATGGCCTCATCCTTAACTGATTTCATTCTTTTTTATTAGGCAACTTCAGAAAGTTCTGATGGGAGATGGCTGCTTTAAGGAAAGAGAAGGTATTCTGTGAAAAGTTTTCCCTCACCTACCCCTTCACCACCTATACTGTTTACCATTTATAGAGAATGGCTTTGAAAGATGATCATGAAGGAAGTTAATGATACCCAACTGTGTTTGACATTCTTTCATCCACTAGAAGTAGTAGTCTCAGTTCTGGACCAGTGTCTGCAGGCTTTGGTCTACAAAGTGGACTAAGAAAGTGTGCATGAATACTGACGAGGTGTGAGAAATACTGGTTTGTGAGGGTATATATATATTCTTTGGGTAAGGGGAGTGAACCTTTATAGATCATTTGTGTGCACCATCAGTGCAAATGAGTGACACAGGAGTGCTCTTGGATACAGCTGTCCCGATGGGTACAGGATCATGGGTACTGGGCTTATACCCAATAGCTCAATTTGTCTCATATTCAGAATGGAAGGAGGAGCTGAAACAGCCAAGTAGCAAACAAAGGGGTGCAGGATTCAAAGAGGTGTGTGTGGTCTATTGTGTGCCCAGTGATGCAACTGAGCACACAAAGGGCCTTGGATGGCACACTGATTGATGTTTGATACACACATTAAAACCAGATTAACTCTACCTGCTGACATAGAAACAGAGAAACTGAGAAACTGAGTGAGTCAGAAGGGGCCTCCTGGACCTTCTATTCTGACCCCCGGCTCCAGCTGGCTCTGCTCATGACATGCCCACCATGTGCACATCCAGCCTATCCTTGAACACCCGCACCGTTGGGGCCTCAACAACCTCTCATGGAAGCCCATTCCACACCCTCGGGGTCCCGACTGTCAGGAAATGCTTCCTGGCATCCAAACGGAACCTTGGCTCCCTGAGTTTTAGGATGGTTCACCCAACAGTGTGGTTTTGTTTTCATCAGCGATGAAGTGTTGGCGCACCATGGAAAAAAACATCAGGGAATGCAAAATGGATCTAGGAATCCCATCCCCTTCCTCTCAGTCATCTTTCTTCTTGCGTCACATCACTTAGATTGCAAAACTGAGAAAAGAGAATGCCTTATTCTGATCTTTGTAAGCTGGTCTGGAAAACTTGGCTAGAGGGATTGACTGACTGATTGACTGATTGTAAAGCAGGCTTGTGCTGAACACATAAATATTAAAAGTATATAGAAACATGGTGACATAGAAACAGAGAGAGTCAGAAGGGAGCTCCCAGGCCAACTAGTCTGACCTACCATGTGCATGTCCAGCCTGTTCTTGAATGTCCTCACCAATGGGGTGTTTCTGCTTCTTTTCTCCAAGAGGAATTGGAGCAGGAAGCACAGGCACCCTTTGGCTCGTCTCATGGGCATCTTCTGGTCAGAGGAACACCATATTTATTTATTTATTTATTTATTTTGTTACCTTTTTCTGCTACCTGAACACTGAAGCCGCCCGGAGAATTCACAGCATTCAGAATTATAGCATGCAACATGAAACACTTTCCATAAGTTTAAAACTACAGTGTGAAATAGAAAGCAACAGTCAAGTAAAACCTAGGAGCAATGCAGGGACAGATTTTAAAGGAACTGCAAGAGACGAGCTAAGCTTTGGCAGATGTTTATCATGAAGGAGGTATGCAAGGGAGTTCCTAATTCCTAGCAGTTCAGGCAGAGAGAAAAGGTTTCACAAATTGAACACCAGCACAATAAGTTAGGTTGACTGGCACCCCTGACTTCCAACTCAGCCCAATAACTTGTGGCAAGCAGACCATGGCAATGTCCCCAGAGTGGTGGATCCCTCAAAGGGAGAGGCCTGTTTGGTCTCCACCTCCTTGCCGTGCACTTCTTTCAAAAGCCAAAGGGGATGCAGCTGGTGCCTTGGCACTGTGGCATTGCCTTCCATGTGCAGCTGTCCAACCACAGCTACCATCTTTGGGTGGAGAATGGAAGGGACCAGGGTTGAACGGCTGTAATTAAAAGAATTATACCATGGACGGATAGAGTGGTGGGAGGGATTGAACCGGTCTCTTTCCCGTGGCCTGAAAGTCATCTGAGCGGGATGGTGTAACTTGGAGTCCTACAACAGCAGGGGGTTGGACCCAATGGCCTTCATGGCCCTTCCAACTCTACTATTCTATGATTCAATGGATATTAAAAAAAAACCCCTTTTCTCGAATACTGTTTCTGAGGGTGAGAGCCTGAAATGGCCTGAAGAATGTTCAGTAGGAGAAGCCCATTGTCTTCCTATGCCTGTTTTAGGCCCTCATGGGTCACCCCCATTCCCCAGGAGGAGAGAGAGAGAGAGAAAGGTTAGCTATTCCCTTTGTCCTTTTCCTGTGTGGTAGTGATATTTGGCATAACTTAAGCTCCCTGTTCATTTCTTCAAGATTGTTCCTTCCACATGGGTGTAGAAATACCCAGACATAGGAATGGCTTTGTCAATGACTCTGAGGGCCACTGGCCTAGTAAACACAGAACCTGGCCAGAAATCAAATACACAAACTGGAGGAAAAGCAGCAGCTGCAGCAGGGGAATCAGAATGGAGTTGTGGGAGAGAGGGAGGGGTGGTCTGTCCATTGCTGGTCCCTCGTTCACACAGTATCCTTTTGGTAAGTTGCTGGTGGTCCTGAACCATCCAAGGACTTCAGCCTAACGACAGAAGTGGTGTGGGCTGTGTTGTCTTCCCCGCATCCTGCTTGATGATATGCACTTACTGCTGTTGTAAAAATGCACAGAGCTCTTGAAGGCTGAGCGCGCTTGCAAGGGCTCCATTTTTGCCAAGCCATCTGCTGAGTTTTCCCCAAGGCAAACATTTTAGTCTTGCAGTGGCTGCCTTAACTCTGTTACTGAGTTTTAATCTTTGCATTGCTGCTAGATTTTAATTTTTTTGGGAGGTTTATACTGTCATTTAAAACATTTACACTTTTATAGTGTGTCCTTTGTTGTATTTTATGACTTAAGCTGTTGAGAACTGCCCAGAGAGATCTGGGTATTGAGTGGTATAGAATTGTAATAAATAAATAAAATAAAGCTGAAAGGGAGATGTTTGTGGTAAGTTTCCGTGTGCTTGAGTCTCCAAGATGTGCTTGCAAAAGCACTAAGCAATTTTCTTTGCAAATCAAAAACAACTAACATATTCACATGAATATTCTTCTCAGCTTCTTGTTTGTTTGTTTGTTTGTTTGTTTACTTTAACAGAGACAAAAATTATCAAGCTACAAAAGGCAGAAACCATATAACAGAAGAATACATTTTCCCAGTATGCCTCATTATGCCATCTGGTTAAAAGCCATGTTGTTTTTCCTGTTGCTTTGTATGTTTAATGGATAATGATTGATTAGAATAAGCCATGCTGAATATTGGAGTAAAAAATTTCTGCAGTAACTTGAGTACTTCCTAAAGTTCTATAGCAGATCACCTAAACCTTGTTCAAAGCTACCTGATAATCCTTTCATTCGAGCAACATTATCTGCCTGAATCAATTTTAAAAAAAATGAAGTTATGAAATACCATTGTTAACTTGCTTTATATTTAATGAAGGCTTTGTTCTGTCTGAAAAAATAATACTGTTGGATTATTCATGGGTTAATAAGATTCAGGGATATAATTCAGGCAGAAGCTGTTTGCTTTAGATCAGCCTTCCTGAAATGGTTGCCCGGCAGACACACCGATTTGGGAGCTGAAGTCCAAAGCATCTGGAGGACAGCAAGGATTCACTGCTGATATGAGTGAGTTCAGATTCCACAAATTTTTACACATGATTTCAACAGTATCCTTTTTTCTTTCGGGAGCCATACATATTCTGCAGCCTCATAGATCATTTCTACATATCACAGAGATCATTTCTCTGTGGTACGTAGAAAAACCATGCAATAGCAAAATAGAAAACAACTGAAAAATTGATAGAAAATGTGAATTTCCAGTCATGGAAACATAAAATGCTCATTTTGGTGGGTGGGGTTGGTACATTTTGGAGGGCTCTGCACAGTTTTGGAAGTGCTAATTTTCACAAATATGCATGAATGTCTTGGCAAAGAATCCAATTCCAGCTACAAGCAGGGAATGGAATGAAAAACACCTCACAGTTCCCCAAATGCAGACAAAATGGATTGCATGAAGTCAACGGGATGTGTGAGAAATCTGTTTGGGGGTGGAAATCTCTCAGATTCCTCAAGATCTCCTCTGCACATGGTGGGCATGTCGTGAGCAGAGCTGGCTGGAGCTGGGGGTCAGAGTAGATGGCCTAGGAAACCCCTTCTGACTCACTGTGTTTCTATGTTACTTTGCAGCAGCCCAGAGGCTGAGTCCCCAAGGAGTGTGCCCATCATTTCTTTGCACTTTGGGAGGCATGTTCCAGGAATCAGCACCCACAGAATCCTTTGGGAGCGAGAAAGATGGCTGCCCTGGGTGTGTATCCATAAGGCCTGCTGGCTGGATTTCAAAGGAGGAGGAGGAGGAGGAAGAGGAGGAGGAGGAGTGGAGGGCTTGGAATGGGGGCCACTTCCAGACACTGAGAGGAAAGAAGTGGAGTCACTTATCTCAAGCCTGTCCCTGAGGTGGGCAGGTGGCCTCTGAGAATAGCCAAAGTGTGCAACAATCAGGAGGGGCTTCCAAAACGGGAGAAGGCATGGATCTGGACTCCATGTTACAATGTCAGCAGAGGAGGGTGGCCCAACTGGAGGATCGGAGCACAGAAAGGGGAGCGCTTGCTTTCAGGAACACACTCCAGATGAGACGGGGTCCCGGCATGCTCCTAAGAGGAGTTCCTGCACATGAATACTAGATTGGGTCTAACAAACTGATCTGTGCATGCTGAGAGATTCCTTCTCAGCGTTTGGGCTTCTGGAAATGTTTTGGTCATTCAAGAATGTTTTGTAGGAAAGGACTGCGGCTTTGAAATGTGAAGGGAGAGATCCCAGCTCCTCCAGAATCCTTCTTCCATGCCATGCTGGGCCGGCTGCTGTGGCTGGCTCAGAGGAAGGGCAGTGGCATCAGGAAGAGTGCCTGGAGTGACCGCTGTGCAAGAGCATTCCTCTTCTGAGCCAGCCGCAGCAGCCGTTGTGACCCCGGTGAGTTCCTCTACTCTGGAAGGGGGACACAGTGTCTTCCTCGCCACAATCTCCGCACTGTGAATCATCCTGAACACCTGTCATCTCTTCCCTTCCTTGCCTCTTTTCTAAACTCAGCTTCCCCTGCCATTGTAAGTGCTCCCCACAGGGGAGTCTCTCCAAGGCCTCCATCACTCTCTGCACTTTTCCTACTCAGTAAATCAGTGTATAATTTTTGCAAATTAACACACAGTGTAGAGTTACTGCACGTATATCTGGTGCTTCTATTGTGCAACAAAGGAATTGCATGCTGTTGTGAAATAAGGCAGGGAAGGAGGGAGGGAGGGAGGCATGCATGATACAGGCAGACAGACAGACAGGCAAGAGGAAAGCTAGCTATCTAGAGAGAGGGTATTCTTAATTATGTTTCTATTAGGCTTCCAGCAGAAGCTTCTGAGGAGAGATGCATATACATGGAAAAGGTTAATAAAAGAGACCTGAATGTTAAAAGAACGAGTTTTGAAAATGCTAGTCTTGATGGGTATCATAGGATCCCAAGATATGAATTTGCTTCTGTTTCTTTAAAGCCACTCATTTGTATGGAAATTGCCCATGCAGCTATGCCTTGCCTTTCCTCTTTCATTTGTATGTAAGAGTGCCAAGTAGCTATCAGCATCCCGTCATCAATGGGTATGTTCAAAAGGTCAAGGGCATTAGGAGAGAGCTGAATATACCCAGTAATTTCACAGGAACAATGTCAACAATATCTTTTCAAATATATCTGTTTGGTGCTAAGACCTCATTACAAAATGTGCTGTCTTGAGCGGAATGCATAACAGGAATGCGAGGCAACAAATTTGTGGCTCGAGTTCTCCTGTCACACCTCAAATTCACTGAAGGTAGTGTTGAAACAAGCCATAACAAGCATCAGGACCGTAATAAATGTGCTGATAGGCTTGTGATGCTGCCACCTATCTATTGAATAACAATCATTATCAGAAGTCTCTACTTCTCCTGCTGTCACTGGTGGCTCCTCCGTGTCTTGAAGCCACACCGTCTTCCCCGCACACAAAGCGCCCCTTATTTCAGAATGCGCGGCTGCGAGACTTGTTGCTCTGGTTTAATTTGAGAGCAAGCCAAAAGAGCAACACTTTGCAACAGGACAGGTGCAGTTCAGGCATCCTCAATTCATATTGCTTTTCATTTCTTTCCCCAAAACTATCTTTCCTTGTTTCCAGTGGGAACATCTTAGTTAATCAGCTTCAGCAAAAACACAAAGCCATACAAGTTCTTTAAAAATAATGGTGTCTACAGAGGTGTGTGGATTGTCTTTAATCCACTTGGACTATGTCTTGCAGGTTTTCCAGAATCATCTGCTCTGTCATTTGTCCATCCACGAATTTGGATACTTTCCTCCTTAGGAAATGTGCATGAAAAATCCTACTTTGTTTTGTATACCACTTTTGGGGTTCTGTGATATTTTACACGTTTTTCTTAGCTAGGAATATTTGAACAAAGGTTTCAGCTTGTTTTTGATTTACATGCTTCACATATTCCAGTTCAAACTTGTACTCAGACACTATCTGCAGCTGAGATTACTATTTTCCCTATTTGTGAAGCGATTCATGGCAGCTTGCATTCATTTGAAAAAATGTGCTTGAACAAATGTATAATAATATAGATGTTATAATGTGCATACTAATATGCTTTAATTCATGAGTAAGGAATGCATCCATTTCCAGGATGCACATGACTGATGCGTACATTTTGGGAAGGATACATGAAATTTCATGCAACACCCCTCCTCAAAAAAAAAAAAAAAAAAGCTAAAAATTTACACTCTGGTAGGGTCTTTAAATTGAACAAGCTCTGAGATATGATTTGGCAAGCTTGAGTTTTGCTGTTTTGCACATATCTGTTCTCAGCTCACCATCTGATCAAGTTATCACTGTCCACAAAAACTTATGCTGCAGTAAATATGGACATTTTTTAGAGAAACTATATAGTAAGTCTGAAGGAAAGAAAGATCATGTTACCTAACTGATAAAGCACGAATGCATGAAAATATATGTCAGGTCCAACCTTATGCATGTTCAGAAAATAAAGAAGGAGGTCTACAACTTCCAACCGTCCTCAGCCAGTGATTGAAATGCTCCACGCACCAGGGACTGGAAGGACAAATTTGTTGCTTTCAGTTTTTTCTACACTTGAAAAATAAAAACAAAAACACCGTTTCACCATAAACATGAAGAAATGAGTGAGTCTTGGTACTTCCATGTTGAAAATCATTTCAGGAGTGGGCAATTCATGAGCTTTGGAAAATTCAGTCCCCTTTTGTGGAGATACTGCTCCCCAGTTTTGTCAGAAACAGCATTAGAATTAAAATATGGCAGCTGAAGCAGCTTTGGCATGACTAAAGGTGCTTAAATAAAATAATTAAAATGGTCTCCTCGAACACAATTTTCTTTTCATTATTTACAAATTTGGAGCCAGTCCCAACCCCATATCCATGTATCATTTATTATTATTATTATTATTATTATTATTATTACTATTATTATTATTATTATTATTATTATTATTAAAACATTTCTATGCTGCCCCATTCGCCGAAGCCTCGGGGCGGCTCACAACATAAAATTAAAATATAATACATACAACAAATTAACAAAATAAAATAAGTCACCCTGGCCAGATGAAAGAAGCAAATAATATTAACAATTAAAATGACGATTCATACATCTGATGAAGTGGACACTCATTCATAAGAGCTTGTGACCTAATAAATATGTTTGTCTCTAATCACTACAAAGTTGCTTTGCATATAAATGACCTGAACATACAATATGACTGTTGAGAAAGGCTGAAATATCTGTAAAGGTCGTCACATCCCCATTCCCAATTTAACCCCTTCAGGTGACATTCCCAGCCAGTTTCACTGGCCCAAGTCAAGAGGTATAACTGTGTTTTATCTACCTAGCAAGCTTCTCCAACTCTCTGTGCAGTGTTTTCAGGAGGCTGGATGTCAGCTATGGGATTGGGGCAGCTGATTCAGCTCACATCTGGTTCAAAACCATACCTAGGAGTGGAAAAAATGTTCTCTAAATCTTAATTCATGATTGAATTAAGAAACATAACTGAATTCAAGGCAATTTCTAAAGGAGTAGCCATTCAACTGCACAGGCAGTTCTAGTTGCTTTGCTTTCTTTTCTTTTCTTTCCTCAAATTTCAAATTCTTGACAACTTGTTTGTGAAGAAATGTGTGAATTTTCACAACCTAAACCTTTCAAAACCTAAGCGAAGACGAAAAGCAGGCAGACAGAAAACAGTCAGATCATTCCGTGTCCATGTTTTATGGAGAAATTGCAAAAGATGCATTTTATTCGAAAACGTATATCAATGCCATAGTTTAAGGATACATTTTCTTGTTTAGTTGCAAGCGGGTTGTTGCTCTTGCACACAAGAGGAAGGGATTGACTCTTGCTTGCAGTATTTGGTTCTGTGTGATTACCAGACACACAAGTGCGTAATTTTGCAATCCCTTCACACGGCAAGCTCAGAAGGTTTATCTAGTGGGTCACTCTACTCCGCTGGGAAGGAGCGCTTGGCTCGCTCTTTGACAAATTGTCCAGGGCTGTAACAAATCTGATGGAGAACTAGGCTGAGATCTGAGCTAATGTTTCAACACATGGCCACAAAATGCTTTAACTGCCCGAACAAATGGAACTCGCAATTATTTTCAATGGGCCTGATAATCCTCTCTCTCTTTTGTAAGAGTTGGCGGCAGCCTAAACGCGATCCTGGTTCGCTCACCATCCATCTCCAACACAGCCATTGTAATGTCATTTGGGTGGGTTATTAACTACACTACCCGGTGGCATCGGCTCCAAATTACTGTATGCAATTGCAAAAGGAGACGCTTTTATTTCTATAACATAAATATACGAACAGGCCTAATAAAAACAGATGAATTGCAGGGCAGTGCAAATTGGAACGGTCTAATGGATTTCTGCACCGAACACCATGAAATAGCAACCCGTGCAATTACATTTACTACTTTGAAGATAGTTGCCTTTAATCATATCAAACTATCAATGGGTCTGTCTTAAGCCATATTTTTGTTTAAATCTATGTTGTTATCTCTGAATGCAAAGAATAGTTTGACTGACCCTTGGATTTATATACGAGGGGTCTTCAAAAAGTTTCCACATGTTTAACTCTATTTATTAAGAATTTCAAAAACAAATTACGTCCCTTTTTTACATAGTCACCTTCCTTTGTGATGCATTTTTTCCAGCATTTTACCACCTTTTTAATGACATCAGAAAAAAATATATAAAATATACAATATACAAGTGCAGAATTTTTTGAGGACCCCTTTTGTATGAGCACGCACACACACAATGCTTAATCTTTCAGGAGAGAAGACATTTGTGCTTTTAAATAGGGAGCTACCGATTGACTATCATCTTTGATTGATGGAGAGGACCATGAAAATATCAGAGAGGCCAGAATATTAGACTGAAAAACAATAGTAAAAGACATTAAGCTTCCCCTTTTCTTAAGCTCCTGGGCTGAGGCTTTGTCTTTCTAATGCTTTGTTATTCTTCTGATCAGGGCATTTTGCCTTGATGGATTGCAGACAATCAGGGAATCTGCAGTGAATCTGACTGGAACTGTTTTTAACCAGGGTTTAGCTCACCATGCCTGACAGAATGCCTCTCACAGTGTGGTTGCCACCTGAGGCTTTTCTCCAAGTGCCATCAGAGAGGGAGGCCTGGAAAGTGGCAACAAGGACGGGACCTTCTCGGTGGGTGCCCCCTGATTGTTGAATGATTTCTCCATTGAAGTCACCTGGTACCAATTCTGCCATTTTTTTTGAACTGCACCAGTTCAAAACTAGCTTCTACTAGGGATTTAATGACTCTCAGTGGTATGCAATGGATGGATGGGGGCATTTATCCCAGCTGCCTAAGCAAGGGTGCAAACTCCCCTCCACCTCCCAAGCTGTCTGGGGCATGCTGAGATCTGCTGAAGTCTTTTCTGTCTAGACATGTGTAGGCTTGCACATGAGTTTCTAGAGGGCAATGGTGTTATTTGGAGAGCCCGGAAAACGGTTCCAGCCCCATAGCTGCAGCTCCATTTGGAGTGCCTTTCCCCACTTTGCAGCTTGTGCAGAATAAAATGTGCTAAATGTTTCTCAGAGGCCATAACAGTGACCTTGGAGGTGGAGTGAGGGGAGCAGAAAAGTTAGGAGACCAGGGCCTCCAAGTTAGAAACATAGAAGCAGAGTGTGTCAGAAGGGACCTCCCGTGCCATCTAGTCTGACCCCTGGCTCCAGCCAACTCCACTCGTGATATGCCTACCATGTTCATGTCCAGTCCTTAAACACCCTCACTGGTGGGGCTTCAATGCTTACAGCATTCCCTAGAGGTGTCCCATCCTCCCTCACTTCCTGTCTCATTACGCACCACAACTAGGTGACTAAAGGGTCTACGTAGCTGATTTGATGGGCAGGAGGACTTGGAGACAACCTTCACCTTTGCATTCCTCCCTGTCATAGGATGTCCATAACCCTCAGAGGGTTGGGATAGCCCTACATTGAACCCAGTGAAGATAAAACATGTTCCCAAGCAAAGGTGTAACTGAGGCATATGAAAGATGTACAATGAGTGGATAGGGATGATTTTGTTAATTTATTTTGCTCTCTTTTCATAGCACAGGAAACCACACTTAGCAAAAGAAAAAATGAAAGTAGATTTGGAAGGGACCATTATCACATAATACAAAAGTTGCTGCTGAGTTCCTTCCTTCCTTCCTCTTCCCTCCCCATTCCTCTTTCCTTTCATGCCATGACATTTGATACTGTAAGACACTGGGGAGTCATTGCCATTGACCTGGTCTTCTTCTTCACTAGAATTAAAGCACAATCAGGAAGGAGGCGATCTTCACCCCTATGCCTTCTGGACCTGCACATTTTGCTGGAAAGCACTTTGGAAAGGTGTGAAGGAGGTTTCAAAAGCTCAGGATAACTCACATCCTGGTGTCTTCAGTTTCCTCCTTTCCCCACCCACTGGAACACCCTCTCTGGGGTCAGTTTCTCAACCTCTCAGCCTCGTGGCTGTTTCCAGGCTGGCTTTGAGACAGCAGGTGGAGGACAGATCTGCAGCTTCCCCTTCTGAATTTGGAGCACTGGATTGCAGTCTGGAAGAAACAGATGAATGAAAATACATGTGCTTGGCTTAGCCTTAATTTTCTGTTTATTTGTACGTATCACTGTTTGCACAAGTTGCTGCCAATTTGTCAGAAAAGAGCTGTTGTTGCTGTTCTTGTGGCATTTGACAGAAGTACAGGAGTATACCGTGCCCACCTTGAATTTTCTGACAGTTAATTTCAGATTTGTGGAAAATGCAAGCCTCTGTCCACAATAGGAACAAATTTGCACACAGTTCTACAATATGGAAATTTACAGGGCAGAAACTCACATTGTGCTCGAATTTCCCCTGGCTTTATTTATTTATTTAAAGGGAACAAATTACTGCCTATTTTTAAAACGGAAGACTGTGCTGGCTTAGCTCACATCCAATTGCATCAGCACCAGTGCAGTATTAACAGAATGAAATTCATAGAGCCGAGTTTAGAAAGTTCAAGGCATTTGGACTTCCCTATCAAATTCCCCGCATCTCCCTACGAAGGAGAGATGGCAACATATTTCTGTGGAAAAGAAATAACATTCAGTTTGCAATGGAAAAGACCAAGAGATTGGGCAACCATGTTCAGAGATAGTGTAATGATAAGTAAACACTGTGGTGTGTGTGCATGTGTACTGTGTGTGTGTGTGGACCTCAGGTGCCTCCTGGACCCAGGTGAAATAACCTCCCTAGATCTTCTGATAAGCCAAGAGGGGCAAGGGTTGAGCATACAGGTGGTAGGCTGGATCTGGCCAAGCCCCTTGTCCATATTCTCAGGCCCCTTAGAGAGCTGACTCTGATCCAGCAAAAGGGACCAGGTGGTGCACTGGATACTGCGGCCAATGGAACTGGGACGACTGTGGTGCTATCCTCCAAGAATTGTCCAAACTCATCACAGGGGGCTACCAGGGGCTCAATAAATTTTCTTTTGGGGCCAAGGTGTAAGAGACCCCGAACCATCTGGATGACACTGTGAGAACCTCTTTGTCTTGAAAGCCCCTTGAGATCGGCAGCAGAGGCCCTCCTCCAGCAGCCCTCTGGAAGTGACATCAGGAAGCAAAGTACCCGGAGCAGGGCTTTCTCTGCGGTGGCACCCCATCTGTGGAATGCGCTCCCCCGAGAGGTCCACCTGGCCCCTTCCTTATTTGTTTTTCAGCACCAGACTAAGACCTTTTTATTCAAACAATATTTTAACAATGTCTAATATGTATACGTTTTAATTGTGCAGCCAGGGTTTTTCCAAGTTTTGATTGTATTGTATTGTATTGTATTGTATTGTATTGTATTGTATTGTATTGTATTTATTTATTTCTGTGAGCCGTCCCGGGGCTATATAGCAAGGGGACGGCATACAAAAACTGTAAATAAAGAACTGAAACCTCTTGAATGCCAAAGAAAGGGCTGTGATGCTAGAGTTTCTGTCTGCATCACTAGGAAAGAGAGGCGCTTGCAAAAAATAATGCTGAGCCCTGAAGGGTGCCTAGGAGGCTCTGCCTGCCTGCTCAGTCTGACTTTTCCTGGAAATACTCCCACTGTGCAGCTCCTGAATCAACCTAAACTTCTGTTTTGATATCTGTATCAACTTTTGGACTTCTGCCTGATGCTGCCCTTTGCAACTCTGATTATACTTGACATTCCCTGGGTTTGATCTCAGCTATGTCTCTGTCCTCTCTCTGGGAAATCCATGTTTATGCAGTAAACTGCGCTTGACTTCTGTCTTGTTTTCACTGTTGTATTGCAATTAGCTTTGTGTTTGCATAAGAAAGAGCAGAACCTTGCTGAGGGAGAACACTTCAAGGAGCATCTGAGCCTGGCTTTATTGCTGGAGGAATCCTCCTGAGAATTGACACACATCTTCACTGGGCAAAATTGCAATGAGATGGGATTCGCCTTTGAAGTCGCAGGGCTGAGACTGGGGCAGCTGCAAATGACTCCAGCTGTAATTCCGAGCACCTCTTGGCTGAGGTGGCAAAGCAAGCACTTTAGGAATTCCCCTCCGCCCCGCTCCAAGCTTCAAAGATCGTTCAAAGGAACCAAGAAAAAGCGCATTTTGACACTGTGGGGAAAATATTGATTTTGAGCAGGGATGGATTGCTTAATTATTTATCTTAAAGAACATTTGCAAGACAGTGTCTTTGCCCATCTAAAAGATGCTTATAGGGACTTAACTGGAGAATGAAGTGGTACAATTGGCCTCATAAACCAGAGCCTGCACAAGATGCCGAGGCATGAGGGGACAGCATATAAAAGTTGTAAATAAATAAATAAAATAAAATAAAATAAAATTTTCCAGTGTGAAGGGACACTTGCTTCAAATGACATCCTGCAAGTAGAATGCTAGGAGAGCTGTTTTAACCCTTCCTCCACCATCATTTCCTATATATTTTTATTTATTTCATTCTTATGTCACCCAATAGGCAAGGGCTTCCTTCTTCTTCTTGTTTTTATATGCCACTTTTTTCCCTCTCAAGGAATTTAAGGCAGCTTACGGAATACTTACATACTGTGCATGTTCAAGGATAGGCTGGACATGCACCTGATGGGCATGTTGTGTGCGGAGCCGGCTGGAGCCGGGGGTCAGACTAGATGGCCCAGGAGACCCGTTCTGACTCACTCTGTTTCTATTTTCTATAATACATACCACAGCCCTGTGAGATGGGTTAGCTGAGAGTCTGTGACTGGCCCAATATGACCCATTGAGTGAGAGCTACTATTTGGAGCCCCCAGGTGTGAAAAATTCAAGAAACTTGCTTTTTTATGTTTGTATAAATGGACAGGTCTTTTTTATGCTTTGAAAAGACAAATGAGTAAGAAAGGAAAAGAAAAGAAAGCAAATCCATCAATAAATGGAACTTCCATACTCAGGTATCACTAAGTCTTAGCTGCTGGGAACAAATGATGGGAGAAGACATTGTCCTGACTCACTGCCCATGGATGGTTCCATGGATCCTGTCTGGATTGCGTGGATTGGTGGATTTACTTAGCTCCATCATCTGCTCACAGATGGATTCAGAGGATCCTCCCTTCAGGAAAAAAAATGCACAAAATGACTCAACACAGTTTATGGGACTTTCCTGGGCACATAACATTTTGCATACTCTCTTAGCTCAGCATATAATCAATGAACGGAATGCTCACATTACAAAGATTGATACGAAGTGGAGGTTGAAGGAAGATCAGAGTTGCACAGAACATTCTCTCTCTCTCACTTTCTCTCTCTCTCAATATCTCTTTCTGTGTGTGTGTGAAAGAAAGAGAGAGACAGAGAAACAGAGAGAGAGAGAGAGAGAGAGAGAGAGAGAGAGAGAGAGAGAGAGAGAGAGTTAAATGATTAAATGTTAGGTATCTTATTGCCTTTTCCAGCAACTTTTAACATATTGTATGAATGAATTTGCATACAATTCTGGAAAGTTAAGCAAAGAAACAGGTCTGTGCATGGATGGGGTCAAGTAAAAGCCAGTCTGATTGCAGAATCTGCCAGTTGGATCAGAGAAGTCCAGAGCCGTTCGGAGCCATTGTAGATTTTTCTGCACACCTTTGCCCTAGCACCAGTTTGCCTGCATTTGAATAAGGCCACTGCTGCAAGCTGAAATTGGGTTAGATAAGTCCATGTTCTGATCCAGTTCCCCTGGGTTCCCTTACATTATTGACCAAAGCAATTCTTTATTTCACAGTAGTGTCCCTGCCAACACACACACACTCCATTTTTATCTTCAAGAAATGGAGGGAATTGTGGGGGAAAGTTTCCCTTTCATCGTTCCAATTTTCAGGAAAATCCTTCGACTTTGAAAATGGCTATTTTTCCCAACAAAAGAGCAAAGTGAACACTTGTGTTACAAAAAGCTAAATGTCTCTCTCCCCGCCTCTCTTTCCTGCTCTTAAAGGCTTTTAAGAGTATGCTGGGTGCTTTTTATGGTTACGGCTCTTAGCAATTCTAGAAATATTTCTATAGCTTAGATGATGGAAAGAAAAGTCTGTCCAATGGATTTCACCTTCAGGAGCAAGAGACAATGGAAAGTCAGAGCAAGGGATTCTGGGTACAGGAGCAAGTTGCTGACAAAGGCCAAAGTTTAAATAAAACATGTTCTGTGGAGTTAAATCGATACTTTATTTGTTAAGGAGAAGTAAAAGTACAAAAAAGCTTGTACGACTAGGCATAAAAAAGTGAGAAATCAATTCTAGTTAATTCAGAATGCTTGAGGAGTCACCTATGCTGTTATGTATGAATAATTCACGAACAGATATTTATTGCAGATGTACGTTGTTTGGTTTGGATGGTGCTCTGCCCCTCGTTTGACCTGAATCCTGTAAAGAATGATATTTAACTAATTGAAATAACATTTTGCAAGTCAGACAATGCCTTGGGGATAGCCCCAGACTAATCTCAGGATGAATTGGGGGAGATGAAATATCTGATACATTTCATATAAATAGGGTCATTTTACAGTGTGTTAGCTGTTGCGTACAAGGGGAGCATTTCCAGCTGAGTGGTTCTGCCTCTTGAAAATAAATCTCGCTTTGTTTTGATGCCTGTAATAATGAGTGTCAATTAGGCTGAGCAAATGTTTTCAGGAATTCACCATTCCTATCAACCCCTTCACCATTTCATAGTCTTCCCACCCTTTCATACTCTGTATGGATTTTTGGTAAGGTCTCATCTTGCCAGCTGGCTTGACTTCCTTGCTGTCTGCTCCCAGAAATCTTTATTTGATTTTCTAGTTTTCAGGTTGCCTTAACTTTCCTCAACCTGGTGCCCTTGAGATGCTTTCAGACCATAAACTCATAATCCCTGGCCACTGGCCACTAGAATTAATGTCCAAAATGTCTGGAAGACACCAGACCGAGGTAGGTTGCCCTAGCTGCACTGCCCAGCTCAGGTTTGTTCTGTTTATTTTTAGCATAAATTTGGAATTCATTATGGAGTGAGGTTGTAAGAAGAGCCCTGTTCCATGGATGCAGTGGCCCCTCTGGTATAACAGTCTGTTGCCAAAAGTGGATTGTAAAGAAGATCAAAATAGCATTGATAACCCTCCTGAGATACCTCCAGGGCTTCTGCACACCCCTGGGTCCTACCAGGTTTCTCCTAAAACAGAATTGGAACCAAAGTTGGAGTTTGCTTCACAGGTTGAACTTCTGGGGCATATCAAAGGAGGCCAACGAGAAGTTAGAATTTCATTGCATTTCAGTTCACAAACTTCTCCATAACTGAGACAAAAAGAACAGTAAAAAAAACCGAAACAACAACAACAACATCAAAAACCACCTAATCAACCTTGCCCTTTGCTCTGAAAAGTCTTGGTTTGATTCTTGTGTATTCAATCATATCAGCACTGAATTTGAGCAGTTGCTTAATTTCCCTCCTCTGGTTTTTCCTGACCCGTTTTTCTCATCTGCATTAGTTACATGAGTAATAGGACCATCCTAATCATCCCCATGCCGGAATTAGTTGTAGGCACTGCATTTGGCTGGTCCACATATGTGGAAACTTTGCTTTTCATAAGAATTTCCCAAAATTTGCAGAGCTCTTCATACTCAGAGGAAAAAGAATGAGAGGCTTCAAAAAAGGGGGAAAAATCAAGTGCAGAAGGAAGCAAAACTGACAGCTGTGTCTATCCCTAAGAGAAGCCAAATGAGCTAGCAAAATTGCTCAGACCAGTTTCGTACATCCCCAATTATTTTCTCCTTGGGAGTTACAGAATCGAAAACACTGGTTTGAACTTTAGAGAACCCTTTGCAATGGCAATGGGAGAAAAGTTCACATCCAATTCCTCTTTTTTTTTTTTCCCTTTTTAAAGACGGAAGCAGAGAACATGAGCCCAGTGACCTGTAGCTAAAATTATAATCACACCAAACATTTTTTACTGAGGCATGCATCATTATCTACTTGGTTAAATAATTCAACAAGCCATCCCCCCAACATAATGCATGTAATTTCTCACTTTGCAGTGATTCCTGATGCTCATTTTCATCTCCACTTTCAGATCAGTGGGAGGCCTGGCCTTGGGTGAAAATGTCTCTTTTGGAACAGTTATTCTTGTTTTCTTTTTCCAAATTAATAGGGCAAAATGCAGCTCCATGTGCCAAGGGCAAGCAAGCTGTTTGCAGATTCCATCTTTAGAGCTGTTCTGGATCTGAATGACATTTGACTGAAATTAACTTTTAGGCTGGGTTTAAAAGAGGGATGGGTGTAGTCTGTGTCCCATAGGAATGAATCCCCACCTAAACATGGGCCATCCAGACTCCACTTTTCTCCACACTGGGCTAAATTAAGTGCCTTAATTAAATCATGGTTTTATTGGTTGTGCACATAGTTGTACCATTTTGTCTCTGCTGTTTGAGTGCTTCAAGGCTGCTTTAATGCATTAATTGCTATCATTAAGGTATTTTTAAGTATAAGTTGTCATATGTTTATAGCCAGCTTGGGCTCATTCAGGTCCATTTATTATTACATTTATATCCCACTCATTGTGCATTGAGAGAATGTGAAATGAGCTCCACGGCTCTCCTTCTTCCATGTTATCTTTACAACAGGTCAGGATGAATGGCTCAGAGTCAGCTAGAAAGACTAGAACCTGCATCTCATGAGTCCCAGTCCTACAAGCTTTCCACTACACCACAGTGGCTCTATTTGAAAGACAGAGTGATGGAGCAATAGAAAGATCAAAACATAGAACAAAATGCATTGAACCAGCTTATTAACATTACCATATATATCTGTTTATGGACCCTTGCTTTATGATTCTCATCTATTTTATTTTATTTATTAGATTTATACCTTACCTTTTTCCTACAAAGAACTCAAAGCAGCTTACCTAATTCTTCTCTTCTCAATCTTATCCCCACAACAACAACCCTGAGAGGTAGGTTGGGCTGAGAGTCTGTGGCTGGCCCAAAGTCACCCAGTTGACTTCACGGCTGAGCAGGGACTAGAACTCAGCTCTTACCTGCTTTGCCCCATTGGTTCTCAAATGCTAAACATTGTATGAAGATTTTTTTATGTGAATATGCATTTGAAATGCACACAAAAAATTGTGTGTGCACATACACATACGCACACATACCAACACACACACACACTTTTACAGAGTTTTGCCCTGATTCTAAATTACAATCAGACTATTTCTTATTTAAACATTGGAAACTGTGTTTGCTTATTCTGGACTACTGAAATATCTCTCTCACTTCTGCATGTTATACTTCTCTCTGTCAGTTTAATATTGTAAGCACCCTGGAGTTTGTGTGTGTGTATGTGCATTTCCAGCATTTCTGTAATGCTACACATATACAGAAATTCCTGAGCAGTGAACACTAAAAGCCCCAGACACCCAGATAATACACGATGAAAATCAGAATACCTGTAATACCAAAATATCAATGAAAATCATGGTTGGTCAACCAAGGAAGCCTTCCTGAAATAGAGATGTTTTCAGCGGTGCCAGAAACAATACAAGAGTTGTGATGACTTGAGGCACAGAGGTCCAGAGAAGTGGCTTTGTCATACTGAAGGCTGCTCCTGGATTGACTCCGATCAGGCATTAAGTCCACGTGAAGCCCCCAGGAGCATCGCCAGGGGCGAGGAAGAACTTCTCCAAGCCAAGAGGGGCACAGATCGAGAGCAAATGAGGTCACTCACATTGCTGCAATCCAGGTCACCAGGCCACAACCACCCAAAACCTGGCAGGTGCTCAGGCCAGGCCGCTCAGCTGGAGCTGCACCAACCATGCCGAGTCTCCTGTGGAGACACAATATTTTGTCCTCACATTGCAATGCACAGAAGGCCACAGCAAGTGCTTGAGAGAGACAGGATCCAGGTGGATGCCAGGAAGTCCTTCCGGACAGTCAGGACCCCATGGGTGTGGAATGGGCTTTGCTGGGAGGTGGTTCAGGCCCCATCGGTGCGGGTGTTCAAGGCCAGGCTAGACATGCACATGGTGGGCATGTCGTGAGCGGAGCCAGTTGGAGCCAGGGGTCAGACTAGATGGCCCGGGAGACCCCTTCTGACTCGCTCTGTTTCTATGTTTCTATTTGTTGGGGAGATGGCTCCAGCCCACCAGAAAGAGTTCTGCTGGAGACAACCAAGTCAATCTGCTTTGCTGTGCATGTTGCCGCATGAACATAGAAACATAGAAACAGAGCGAGTCAGGAGGGGTCTCCTGGGCCATCTAGTCTGACTCCGGCTCCAGCCGGCTCCGCTCACAACATGCCCACCATGTGCATGGCCAGCCTATCTTTGAACTCCTATCTTTGAACATCATGTGCTCTGGACTGCTCTTGGTCAGCTTTCCTTCAAGTCCAACGCTATTTGCACTCTTGCTGATATCTGGCTTGACCTGGCTTGATCTATATATTTTTTATTTGTTAAATTTATATCCCACCTATATTCCTCCAACGGTCCCAAGATAGCTTTTCTTCCTCCTTTCCATTTTGTCCTAAGAACAATCCTGTGAGGTACGTAAGGCTGAGAGACAGTGATTGGTCCAAGTCAGCCAGTAAACTTGATGACCAAGAATCCAGATCTTCTGAGCCCCTGTCCTGTGTGTGAACCACTGCAACACACTGGCTCTGCACACATGCACACACATGAACATACATGCATAATTACTGACTGCTCCGAATTCCTCATCTGTCTGATTGTGCAATGGGGAATTAATACATGCATTACTTATAAAGGAATAACGAAGTTAACATCCTGCATATAAGATAATGGATAATTAAGCATGTCTAAAATCCCAGAAGGACATACAGAAAGCCATGCTGAATCAAACCAGTGTGCCATCTAGTCCAGCCCAACATACAGACCAGCTGCACAGAGGCTCTCTCAAGCAAAGCCTCATCCTGTCCAAGCTCCTCAGTAGTTGGTGAGTACAAAGCCTCTTCCCTCCACCTACTGAAGGCAACTTGGCCAGAAGTTTCAAAACCGTTCATACTTGTATGCTGATGACTTGATGAACGCCACATGGAAATGCCTTATACTTAGGAGAATCATCTGAAATGTATTTCTTTTCCAAAGTCTATTCAGAGATGCTGCAACTAATAATCACAAGAGTATATACAATAGATATGCACTTGCAAAAAAAAATCCTAAAAGCTTCTGGTACTCTCTTAAACCAGCTTCCATTTGTCAGGGATTGCTCTCAGGAAGAAGACATGCATTTTTTAAGTTGTTTGTCTCTTCTATTTATTTAGCAAGTCCATGAATTCCCCCCACAGTCCAACATACACGCACAAACTCCCACACTCCCACATGGGCCCCTTGAGAATGGGGGGCCAACCATCTGAAGGAATCAATTTATCTAATTCAATAAAGAAGAGCCGTGTAGGTTGACTCAAAGCTGTGCTGGGCACAATAAAAAGAAAGGGAAGATTGAGGAATTCCTCGAAGAGCTGCCCTCAGACTCGGTGCATCAAGTACGTTCTTTATCCACTATTAAATCCTTATTAAAGCCTTCTTAGAATCTTTGCTACAATGTAATCTGGCTGCTGCTGTATGCCAGCAATTGGAGTTATCTTCAAAACCAAGGGTAAAGGAACCCCCAATCAATAAGTCACTTTTCAAGGTGTCCCACTGCTGTTTGATCCACAAGGAAGTGATTCAGAAGTAGCTCTCTGTTCTTGACATGCCTCCCATGTATGTTGGCCCACGTGACGTTCAGGATTGAACTCCTGTGTGCAAACAAAGTCAATGTTAATTAACATCCAGCTGATTCTGTTTATCTGCCGGCTGGCTGCTGGTACCCAAGTTCCAGCAGTCACCATGTTCAGCGGTGTCCTCAAGGGGGCAGTTTTCAAAGTTTCAACTGTCAGGGAATACTTTCTGCATTGACGTGCTTGCTGAAGATCCATCCAAAGCACTGAGCCTGATTCTGGGCCAGACGTCTCGTTGCCAGCCAGAGCAGAATGGCCAGTGGCCAGAAATGTGCTGGAGAAAGTCCACAAATGCTCTCAGAGCCCTGGCTGTGAAATGGGCATCTTTCCTCCACATTGGCTGCTGCAGCCCAGAAGGCAGGGAAGTGCTCTTAGTGCAGCAGTTGGAGGAGCTGCTCTCCTGGCAAGCTCCTTGAGACTGAGAGAACCCCCCAACCAGCCTGAGTGACCACCCTTTAAGCAGCTGTTCCTGGTGCATAAGAGGGAGAGCCTGGCAGTTGTGGGGGGCACTGCTTTCCTGGAGACTCCCATGCAACCAAGTGTCCCTCAACCAGCCTCCTTTGGTGCCAGGGACAGTTGCCATTTGAGCTGCTGCTCCTGACACTGCTGAGCAGCTGGTGGGACTCAATTACCCTAGGAACTCTAGGCCACCACAAAGTGGATCGAATCTGGGGAGCCTAATCCAGGGAATCTGATGAATTCTCAGCCCTGGTTGTGCCTTTTTCTGTTTGCTGTCCAGGCATTAACTGCAGATTGGCAGGTTCAAGAGCTCCGAGAAGATCTTCTTAGGGTTCTCTACCTTTAAATCAGGCGTGGGTGGGAGAATCTTTCAACAAGACCATCTCAGACCTCAGCCCAATGTTGAGGCTGTCATCTAGGAGCATTTTAATCTGCATGCCCTTAAGATGGGACTGCCAGAGATAAGCTTCCTGGGCCAGATTTCTCTAAGATTCCACGTATATAAATACAACTGGCCTGCGTTAATAGAGTAACAAAGGTCGTATACTGGAAGAACACACCATTAGGGGCCCCCATTCTTCAGGAACGGAATGGAAGCTTGGTAGAAAAACCTTGCCCAAAAAGGACATAAAGCTTCTAATGGATTCCAGAACTTATTAGAACAAGTTGCTTACTGGAATCATGTCAACCCCAGCCTACAGTTTCGTAGAATTATAGAATACAAGAGCCAGCAGGGTCCTATAAGGCCATCAAGTCTAACTCCCTGCTCAGTGCAGGACCCCAGGTTAAATCATTCCTGACAGATGGCTCTCCAGCTGCCTCTTGATTGCCTCCAGAGTGGGAGAGACCACCAGCTCCCTGGGCCCTTGGTTCCATTGCCATACTGCTCTAATGGTCAATTTTTTCCTAATGTCTAGTTGGAATAATGTTTCCTGTAATTTAAACTCATTATTCCAGTCCCCACACTCTGGAATGACTGAGAAGAGATCCTGTCCTTCCTTTCCATGACAGAAGGATGTTGCAGCGTCCAAGCTGTGATGTCCCCATGGATTTTCTGGTGCAGCTGTACTCAGTAATGAGATTTGCTGGGAATATCTTTCCCTCCCACTCTCCCCATCACACACACATGCACATTTAGGATAAATGCTGATCATCCACTACTTCTGGATCATAGCTGTAAGTTGATTTCCCAAGTTCAATTCTATCATGTTGTGTTCTGTCCCATTTGTCCCATGGTCCTGTGTCCATTCTTCCAACCTGACAAAGAGAATTGTTGTAGAAATTAGTCCGCAAAGGAAGGGAAGGAGGGAGGGAGGAAGGATGTGCAGCTCTGCTTGTCCATGTTGATTCCATGCTACTCTCCATGCTACTGATGGACAGAAGTACTGGTGCATATTATACCATGACACTGAGCCTGATCTGTGATCTGTACAAAGTCTGAAAATCCAACAGAAAATAATAGCAGTTTACTAATATTGTGATGTACCTGTGTACAAGAACTGTCTGGTGTCCAGCTTTCTAATTTAAGCAAATGTCGCAAACAGCATAATTTGTTCAAATGTCCTTAGCCAAATGTGCAAGCCATGAGTCATTTTAAGGGATTTTGTGTGCTCAACTCATGCAATATCAAGTCAGTACCAGTGCAGATGTAATCTACTGGGACGAATGGTGAGATCCATCAGTGTTTCACCCCAGTATCAGATTCCTCACATCCCAAACAAAGGCTGGACACTATTGGTCAGTGATGTTTTTGGCTTCATTCCTGCACTGAGCAAGGATCTGGACTGGATGAGCTAAATGACTTGATCCAGTTCTAGAATTCTGTGTTGTCACTGAACATATAGATTGTCTCCATGTCCCTGGACTGATGCACTGAGCTGCCCTTCTTTGCAGGGAATAATAGAATTAAGGGAATTGGTGACAGGCATTCATGATGCTAAATGCTTCAAATCCTCAGAGGAATTAAAAGTAGGCGCAATGTGCTTTTTCAGAATAGGCATTCTTAAGCCGTGCTACAGATTTTTCCGTACGTGAACCTTTGGTCTAGTGTGTAGCAAGTGTGGCTTGGTCCTTGGCATGCAAAAGGAGGAGAGCAGGCATGGGTTGTACACACCAGCAAAACTCCAGCATGCTGAAGTTCTCCGAATGGCATCTTGAAGATCATCTGACTCCAGTCTGTATGCGATTGTGAGCTTTGTTGCTATTTGCATGAAAACCATTCTCATGCAAATGGAAAGCTGAATTGAATGCACTTAGATTTTCTTTTCCCTAACTGCATGCATCAGTGGTTTGCATCTTTAAAAGAAATGCATTCATTTGCCATTGATTAAAGCATATTTGCATCCTTTTTTTCTTTCAAAAGCACATTTTATGCACTTTTTTCAAATGCTTTCAAAAGCTTTTCTTTGGGGTGGGGGAAGAGAGGACATGAATAACACTGCATGTTCAGAAATGAATGCACCTCAACCAGATAATATCTGAATCCATGTTCTACCAAGAACATGCAAAGTGCAGAAATCAATCCTGCTCTAAAATGCAATGAAAAATTCACCACCACCACCACCACCACCAGCAGCAGCATCCCTTCATAGAAGATGGCATGTACACAACCCGGCTGCCTGGGAGACAGTGTGGCATTATCAAATTGCCTCCCAGGATGTCAACAATCCTATTTCTCCAGCCAACAAGCACAAAGCCCGGGCTGACAGCTTCTCCATCCTGCCTCAGATTTACCTCTGGGGTCTTGCCAGGAAGCCTTTGTTTCTGAGAGTTTTCTTCTGCTGGATGTTGTGAATAGCGGAAGACGTGGTGCACCTGAGATTATGGAAGTCATGGGAGATATGGCTGGGAATTGGGCTGACAGTCTATGAGAGAGAAAGGAGACAGGGAGAGACATGAATTCAGATGCTCTTGGAGGAAATAGGGCAGAGGAAGATTTGCTTTTCAAATAGCTTTTTAGAAAGCTGGCCAAGCTTTCTGATGTACAGTCAACAAGCCAAACAGCTGATAAATTAACCAAATGACCATATTCTCCATCAGATATTGCTCTTCTCTGATGCCTATGAAAGCATTGCCAGATTCTTCAGGATGTCTTCTGGTCTCCCCCATACCCATCCACTACGAAACGACCTGTCTCTGATTCCCAAAGAAATAAGCAGTGAATTATCCAATTAGCAAAGAACACAAAACACATTCTACTTTGTGGCTTCTGGGCAAAGGGCATCACCTCTTTCCAATGGGATACACATTTTCCTACAGGCTTGCTGTGTGATAAGGGTCCTCAGCTCTCACAACAGTGTAGTGAAGACATTAGACTGGAATTAGTTTTATGCAACCAAGAACATGCCATCTATGGGCACAGCAGTCCATCTGCTGCAAAATCTGAGAGTGCTGTGTTTGTGCATTCATGTGAAAAGAAAAAAAAGGCAACCTCTGATACTGGCACAGGCTGAAACTAAAGATGTCAAGCATTTTCCAAATTCCTCCTCAAGATCCATTGTTTCCTGTGCCCACATCAGGCTGAGAGCTTTGGGTTCCAGTTTATCTTCTATTCAGCATGAAAATTCACTCATATTCCTGGTGTATTTCCCCATGGAATTCAGTGTAAACATTTTCTTCCGTTCCCTCCATTCCAAGTGAGATAGGGTGGGAATTTGGCATGAAAAGAGAAGTAGGGAAGCATAAATCCCCCACCCTGAATCAGCGTGGTCCTAATCCAAAGTAGAGCCTTGTGCATTTACATGGACCTTGGGAAGACTAATTGTGCATAATGCAGTGTGATTAGCAGAAAATTTCATTTGGTGCAAAACTCCCATGAGAGCAAGTTATGCCTTGCACACTCATAAGCATTGGGGACAATCTGCTCTGACAGAGAAAACTGACTGCTTGCAGCATTTTAGTCTGCCCCCCCCCCCCACACACACACAGACAGAGACATTCTCAGCCACTCCTGAAGGAACAATCCTATCCATGCTTTTAAAATAAATATTTGTTTTGTTTCCATTAATGATACAATGCATGTTTTGATGGGGATCAGCAGAATCCTACAATGCTCACTATGGCTCTGCCAGCTATGCTTTAAAAGATAAATGCAATGCAACCCCTGCCTCCCCCCCACCCCCTGATGAACTTATTTGAAAGTTCAGGGCCAACTGAGTGTTCTGCCAAGTTGTCACTTCCCTCACTGTTTTCTGCTGGAGTTGTCATTTCACCCTTGCAGGGCATACTAGGCTGGCTAGCACTGAGGCTGGTCCTGTACTCAGGGCTTAGCACTGTAACTAGAGCTTCTATGCAGATTAAGAGGATCCCTCTGCAGAGCGCCCCGCCAGCCCAGAAATATTTATTTATTTGTTTGTTTATTTATTTATTTATTTTATTGGGATATTTTTATCCCATCCTATATGAGTCATCTCTGGATGGCTTACAATATAATAAATACCTAATGAATACATCAAACCATGGCAAGATAAAACGTGACTGAGGATCTATCAATAAAAACATAATTAAAATATTTAAACTTTAAAATATTGGGTAAATAGAAAGGTCTTGACTTGGCAGCAAAAGACATAAAATGTCGGCGCCAGGCAAACCTCTCCAGGGAGCGCATTCCGCAGCCGGGGCGCCACTGCAAAGAAAGCGCTCCTCCGAGTTCTCTCTCTCCTAACTCCAGGTAAGTGCAGAAACCACCTGAATTCAAAGATGCAGATCAATGCCCGCAGCAGGAATGTCAGCCCAATAAGCAGCTGTCATCACTAGCTGAGCATCAGGGTTACGAAAGGGGACTCCGCCATGTGCTCAAGATCGAGTGTCCCTTTGCTGTGAGCTAACTTTATTCTCAAGAATAAAAATGCAGATTTTCTTTTTTCTCACTCCTGTCATCAAAGAGCTCCAGGGTGGGGCCCATGGTGTCTGTCACCCTCATCTACCACAAATTGCCAAAAATGGAGGAATCACAGTATACCACATAGCACCAGTATTTACCCATTTCTTTTCTTTTAGCAAAATCTTCAGGTCAACCACTGTTCAAGTTGCCCTAAGAAAAGTTATGAGTTGTATACATTAAAATATGGAGAGCCTAACCTATCTTCTCCCCCCTTCCATATCATCTGCAAGGTTTTTCCTTTCTAGTTCCTTCCCCAGGAAAAGGCAAAACAGCTACAAGCTATGCTAATGATCCACCTACTCTCAGATAAGGCAAGCTTCTAGCCAAAGCAGCACTGAAACAATGTTGTAGCTATGCTTCTGCATTCTGCACCCAAGGGTGTGGAATGGGCTTCCACGAGAGGTGTTCAAAGATAGGCTGGACATGCACATGGTGGGCATGTTGTGAGTGGAACTGGCTGGTGCCAGAGGTCAGACTAGATGGCCCGGGAGGCCCCTTCTGACTCACTCTGTTTCTGTTTCTATGCTTCCTTTGCAATGTAAAAATACCTAGCCAGCTCATGCTTTGTCTTAAACAATTTTCTATTTCTGTTTGTAAAAACCAAAACACTGAAACCTATTAGATATGTGTAACTCCTGATTGTTCTGTTTTCTCTTACTCAACCCTTCGATGCGTTATGATGCTTTTCCTGATGCTTATAATGATTTCTCAGTGTTTCTGTATTATTTATTCCCCATTGTCCTCACCTTCTCACCCATTCAGAATTTCATCCCTGCTGTGAAACTGTGTACATGACCCACAACTCTTAAAAAAATCTTTCTGCGCTTTGGAAGTCTGTAGCCAGTTCAGTAGACTGTCTACTGGACTGTGCTGTTGTTTTTGTCTCTGACTGAGAGGGATTCCTGGAATGTCCTGCCAATACACTGGTGAAACCAAACGTAGCATCTTCTGTGTGAATCCAAATGTACGTTCTCCTGGTTCTGTGATGCTGAGATTCCCTGACAACCACCAATAACAAATGGTCTTTAAGTTACTTAATGGGAATGGGGACAAGACAAAGATGACAATAATACAGGGCATCCAGACACTAGCGAAATCAGGTTATAATGCATGACCCGAGATAAGCAGTCGACTACTCCAAATAATGTCCATTTTGGAAGTAGAAAGTGTGCAAAATGCATGTGTGTCATCAGAGAAACAGGAAGAGCTTCCATAATTCTGTTGAGAAGACCCCACCCTGGGACGACCGAACACAAAAACACACGTATCAAAGACTCTGAAGAGGCTCCAGTGAAGCATATGCCATGGTTTCTTTTCAGGATCAGGTCCCGTGAATCACAAACCCTGCCAGACAGGGTGAAATCTGCCCTGTGAAATCTCAGCACCAGTTTTAATCCAATTTGAAGACAGTTAATCTCTAATCCTTAGAAACCAATGAGTTGTAGCATTTTCAAGCAAGCATAAACACTGATAAAAAGGTTCTAGAAATTCTGAATCCATAGCCAAATAGCTGTGATAATACAGCATGTTCCCTCATTAATTTTTTTCCTCATTGCTGAAGCCAATTTAATTTTCACTTCGCCTTTAATGCCAATGGAAATGTAATTTGAATTTTTGCTTTATTATTTTATTTTAAAACTCATCTAGTCTGCTGCTCTCCCCTAATGGCACTACGATGGAAACAATTTAAAACATTTAGAGGCAAATGCTAAGGTTAACCTTTCAGTAGAGCCTCCTGAAAAAAATCATAATTATTTAGTCATTAACAATAGCAAAATGTTAATATAACTGCCAGGGATTGTTAAAGGAACGACGCATGAGCTTTTTTTTTATTTTGTTTTTAAGGAATGGCAAGTGAAATGTATTGACCTAATTTTCTAAAGATTGATGGAGGTGGATTGAAGGAGACCTGTGGGTATAAATTATGTATTTCCTGAATTACCAAGAATGTAAAGTGTACTGATACCGATGTCTCTTTGGAGGATTAATACACAAACACCCAAACACTATCCAGTGACCTTTCAGTAAACTGGAATAAAGTTTAAAGCATGTCATACCATAAGCTAGGAATGCCTACAGCACTTTTGGAGAAGTCTCTATGAAGACAGTGTGCTACAGATGTTTTAGACTACAACTCCTATCAGCCTTAGCCAGTATAGCCAATGGGCAAGGGTGATGGGGTTCATAGTTCCACAGAACTAAAGAACACCTGCTTGGAATGAGTGTTTGTACTGACACTCAAGAGGAGTGTGGAAATTGTGAGCAAATTGAAGGGATCACAATGTATAAATTCCTGGGCTCAGAATGGGTTTGCTCTAAGTCAGGGGTGGGGGCCTAAGTACCAAAGGCCACATCCAGCCTTCCTGGGCTCCCAGTCCTGCCCTTTCAGGTTCCCCATGTAGCCATATCCGTTCGCTTGCCCACACTTCAGCCATGGTTTGTTAGACAGTTTCCCTCCTTTTGTGTAGTTTCTCCAACACTCTATTGAAAGGATGAAATTTCTTTTGTAAGGCTAAGTCAACAGACTTTTTAAAATGTTGTAATTTGATCCCACATTCTTTCCTCTGGCCCTTACAGAACTGCACGCCCTTGACAGCTTTCCAAAACTGAATTTGTTCCTTGGGCTGAAAGAAGTGCCTTGTCCTGGTTCTAAAAGCACAACTTCTGGTTGGTGGATCTCTGGAATCAAGCCTGGAACAGAGTCGATCCCTCAGGCCTACTTATCCTTCCTCCAAAGGAGCTCAAGCACCATGCCTGGGTTTCCAGCTGGAGGAAATGCTTGAGTGACTGGTTTCACTGGGGATAGGCCCTGGGCTTGAATCCAGGAGCAGAAAGTCGTGGACTTGCTGCTATGAAGTAATACAGCTGAAGGAGGTGATTGCAGCAAAGGTCCTGAGAAGAAGCCCCTCCTTCTCTCGAGGGGCTTTTCATGCCTGTCCGGGTGAGCATTTCTTTGATTGCCAAGCGTAGGATGTTGAGAGAGGCAGTAGGCAGTCAGGGAAAGAGAGTTTTCACTGTGACATGAGGCAACTGTAAGCCACATAGAAGGCGCTTGCGCTGATTTAGTGAAAAATAAGTCTAAAAATAAATAAATATTAATAAATACATAAACTGTGTGGTAAAAGGCTACTTTCCTGGGACTGCCCACAAGGAGATAAATAAATGGAAAAGATGGGTAAGCAGGAGCAAGGAGGAAATCCTAATGGAGCTGCTTTATACATGGATTGAAAAGAGATTTTATCCTATGAAGGGGTAAAGCTGTGAGGGTTGAACTTGTCAAGGTTCTCTGAATTCTTCCTCAAAGCTGATTTGGCCTCATTGCAAAAAGGATTGTGTGAAAATAATGCACACAGACACACATTAAGCAATTCACTGAATGTCTGAATAGTCACTTTTGCTCAACCTGACCAAAGTAAAAATGTGGCTATGCATTCAAATAGCATTCCAGCACTGCAGTTTTGATGTGAGTTCAGAAGGTGTAGAACCACCAAAATGATTAGTAGAAAGCAATGGCATGAGGGCATTGACTGTTTGGGTGGAAACTGAGAGGTACAGATCAAACTTGAGTTCTGGGTGGGTTAGTGTCCGGGTTTCCTTTCAGTTATTAGAAGAACCACGCCTGGCCTTCTCCTCCACTCCCCTAAAAAGTAATCCAGGGTAAAGGATAGGTATATACAATCCGTGATCCACCAACCCAATTCCATCAACATATGGCAGTACCCAGAAAAGCCTCAAAGATCCCTGGATTTTGCTGCCTTCTTGGGAACAGAGTGGTTCAAAAGCATGGCTTGGGTCATAAACTGTTAGTTTGCCATAGCTTCAACGTCTATATCTTTGGGATATAGTATGTGAAGGTGAGTAGATGCTTTCAACAGATTCCCAATAAATACCTCCTCCTTTGGATTGGATCTCTCAGTTTATCTCTGAGTTTGTTTTGTCTGCATGTGTGTTTTAAATATCAAATTCTTTCTCTACCAACTATGAACTTTGCATTTTTAGTCATTTTTAGTCATGAATGAACTGGCATGAAGATCTTGTGCATCTGCACCAGCTCAAATCACCAGGTGCCAGGGTTTCCAAGATGGAGCAGACAGAGGTGTGTGTGTGTGTGTGTGTGTGTGTGTGTGTGTGTGTAGAGAGAGAGAGAGAGAATTTGTTTATTTAAAGCCTTTCTATGCCGCCCCCATCGCAACAAAGCCTCGGGGCAGCTCACAACTTAATTAAAAACGTATAAATAACACTAAATACAATAAAGATTAAAAAGCCTGGTAACATCTTGGCTAAAAATTTAAAATCCTATAAATACATAATAAATTAACAATTAAAATAAGTTTTAAATAAAAAGGTCTTAGCCTGGCACCGAAAAACAAATAACGACGGCACCAGGCAGACCTCTCTGGGGAGCGCATTCCATAAAATGTCAATGTTGTCTAAATTATGGGGAACTTTGTGAGTTGGCCAAATTCTTCTCAAAGCCCAACTGAAACAAAATGATCGCTTGTACCAACGTGATCCTCAGGGCTTCCCCAACATGCTCACTTAATGGTTTTGTAGCTCACTGTCTTAGCCCAGTGCAATCCTCTCTCTCTTTCACCCTGATATGCACTCCTTACATGCTTTCAGGAGCTTAAACATACTGAGCCAATCTGTGTTCTTGAGCAAGCTGAACAGGAACAGAGAAAGCATTCATTCTCCCAAGAGCCAACATGTAGATAAAAGGTTCCATATATGGATACCAATTACATTCTTGCCCAGAGCTGCTCAATAGGGGTGGAATGTAATGAGGCTGAATGTCTTCTGTATCATAAAATGTCCCAACCCCCTTTTTAAAAACCTTGTCCTGGCCCAAAAGGCGACTTGCAGGGGCACCCATGCTTGGATTTTACGCATTTTAATTCTGATTGCAACTTGTTCAGCTCTAAGTGTGTCAACTTGAGGATTATCTGTTTCATTCTGATGAGCCACTTTTGAGAAAGCAGGAGTGGAGATATCTGAGGAGCACTATGTGGTGATACAGGATCCCTCTGATGAAAGAGACAACCTCACCTCTCATCAGAGAAACTGGAATATTGCCAGAGGGAATCACTCAAATGCAAGTATATTGGACTTCCAAAAGTGCCTCACCAAAGACGCCTGAACGAATTTAGCAGCCAGAGACTGAAAGGAGAGGCCCTCCCTTTGAGCAGTAACTGGTTAAAAGGCAAACATGCAGGAAACTCTGGAAGTAGGGAGTAGGAATAAATTGTACCTTCTCCCAGTGGAAGTCTATAGAGAGTAAGTCCTTGTGTTGGACTGGGACTCCGGAGATCTGGGTTCTAGTTCCCGCTCAGCCATGAAGCATGCTGGGTGACTCTTGGCCAGTCACAGACATGTAGCCTAGCCAGCCAAACAAGGATGTTGTGAAGGTATGGTATGGAGCAAGGGAACCCTGCAAACCTTTTTGGGTTCCTTACAGGAGGAAAAGGCGAACTATTAATGCAATGTCCTGATTTTATGCACAGGTCCTGCATGCATCTGCCTTGACAGCCTTATTCACAATTTACTTGGAAGAAGCAGTGAGAGGAGCTGTGGTCACATTTATTCATTTATTACACACATTTGTACCCCGTCCTTCCACACAAGCACTCAGGATGGCGTACATAGTATAAAAATTACAATAATACAATAATAAAACCACAATTATTAAAAACCTCTAAAATCAAACATTATAAATGAAAAAATAAGAAGGGGAAATCAAATAGGAAAGAGAACAAAAAATCTTAAACATCTAAACCCCTTGATTATTAAAATAATGGCTGAATTGATTGAGGATAGCAGCACATTTAAGGAGGATAAAACAAAAAGGGGTTGCGAGGAGCCGCAAACAGACGTCTCCAAATAAGGCAGATCAAAACAGCGAACAGGCTCAATGCGAGGAAGTGTAAATTATGTGCACTGGGGCAAAGCATCCCCCTTTCAAGTATAAACTGCTGGGATCTGAGCTAGCAGAGACTGGCCAAGAAAGAGATCTTGGAATCGTTGTGGGCAGCACAGTGAAAATATCGTCCCAACGCGCAGCTGCTGTGCAAAAGGCAAATTTCTTGTTAGTATAATTAGAAAAGGGATTAAAAGTAAATTGCCAATATGTAACATTTTGGTGTGGCCACATGTAGAGTAAAATGGTCTATGGAGTTATTTGTCAACACGAACAGGAGGCCTTACATAGCTTTATTACCCAAGATGCTTCTGCCTTTGGAACGAACTTCTGCATTCACAGCATGGGCTTCACCACAGAGCTGTGGCCGAACTCTCTGCCACAGGCAAAGCAAGAAAGCCACATGGCTTTGGTGCCAAGATGGATTGATTCCAGCTCCTGTGATAGCAGCCCTCCTATTAAAAGCATACTTAATAATTCCATGCATTTCCTAATCGTTGCTCCAGCAGAAGTTCATTTACTATGTGTCTTGAGGGGCTTCCCTGATAGCTGTTGACTTGTTCTTCACGTTCCACCACACCAGCAAAGTGGACATTTGTTGCAAATTAAACATTGATAAATGCTCTCAGATCCTGGAGAGAGAGAAAGAGCTAATTCAGGTACACATTAAGATGCCCTTTCAGTGTGCTCCCAGCCCCATAGGAGCTATTTTTCCATAAGCAAATTTTATGAGGCTGGTGCTGGGTGTACATAACTAAAACAATATGGATACGAACAATTCCAAGGAAAGACCCTTGTGTCAGGTAGGGAGAATCCATCTCTGCAGCATTTTCAAGCTTCTTATGCTGAGATCTGCCTTGGAAAATAAGCTGAGCCAAGAAGAGGTCCACAGATGCTCTCAGAATGAAGGTTCGGCAACAAGCAAGCTTCTTCCACATTCCACATTGCATGCAATAGCACAAGCAAAGACATGTGGGGTGGAAGAGGGGTGCTGCTTGCGCAGCATTTGTGGGGGGCTTGAATCCTGGCAAGCCCTGGCTGCCATGCCAGGTAGTTGGACTCACAATTGTGTCAAAGTGGACCAGAGTCACCTGAATCCGACATTGTCCCCCACAGAGAGCAAGAGAGAGTGTGAGAGAAAGACTTTGAATGAGATATGAAAGAACAGAAGAATTAAGGATATCAGAAAGTATAGAATGATGAAGAATATAGGCATCTATAGGGAAACAGGAATATGGAAGAATATATGGAAGGAAGAAAATGGGTCTTCTCTGTAGAGCATACTGTCATTATCCCTGTATAGTGTTGTGCCACATATTCTCCAGCTTTAGCTTTGGGGATTGAGAATAACCGCTTTGGGGGAGCAGACGTTTCCCTTAGAAAGAATGACAGGAAAAAGCTCTGGGCAGCACAATTCAGAGTGTCTGCCTGTAACACACAGAATGCATAAGAACCTGAGAACAGCCCAAAGGTCCATCCAGTCAAGCACTCTGTACACACACTGGCAAACCAGCTGCCCACATGTTCCATCAGGCACATTGGGTGTAAGACCTCCCCATGTCCAAGCTCCTCAGGTGTAGGCAGGCCACCTCGGGTGAAGGAGGGATAACATAGCTAACTGGACTAGTAGCCACAGAACCTTCTCCTTCATGAATCTCTCCACTCTTTTTCTGAGCGGAGAATGGTGAATAACTACAGTGATTAAATTCAATATTTTAACTTGGAAAATTATGAGAAATCCATTGTAGGAAGGAAGAGTCCTCAGCATTTTTCCTCCCCTCCAAAGACTTAGTTGGCGAATTTTGGCCATCAAAGTATTTTGTTGGAGAGGATGACAGGTGCCAGGTTGCTTCATATCCCAGTAGAGCCTGTCCTTTTCTCCCCACCCCAGGGACCACCCACCCAACATCCTCTGACCTCAGAGCCACGACCAGCATGGCTCTTTCTTTCTTCAAGGGCTACAAGGGCAGAGGGAGGATGCGCCAAGCTTGGGGTCCTAGCTCTGATACTAGGCACCATTTCTGAGGTTGGAGGTAGGTCTCCAACCTTTCCTATGGCCATCTAGACAGCTAGTAGCTGCCAGACCTTGCCCTCGAATTGTGTAAATTTCAAAAGTCTTGCTCATGGATGGTTCTCCCAGGGTGGCTGGTTCCTCCACTTTTCTTGGAAGAATCACACAGGTATTCCCAACCAATCAGGGATCACACATGACGCTATATAACCTATCAAGTGTGGCTACTTGACTGAATGGTGGAGGGCAAAAACAACAACTGAAAGTAACATCCATATTTCCTCGATTACTCAAATAGGTTGTCAGACCGAATCACCACATCCGTAAGTCAAGAGTGCACCCAACCCATGGGACAAGCCACTGGGGCATCCTTGATGCATGCCAACCAGCTTCGAGGCAGTCAGTGCACTCGTGACATCGACACAGTTTCCACCCGGGATCCGGGAATGACAGATCGCAGGAGTCCTGCTGCCTGAACCATGCCATGTCCATTCAGCAATTTTCACTGAGCAAAAAGCTCTGTTAACCCTCCCCACTGGAGGGTAACCGATCTGCTTTCCATTCCGTGGCAAATGGAGGCTGGAGGTCCAGACAAAGAGCCTTTGCTTGCCTGCTGCAGAACACTTTCTGCTACAAAGCCTCTAGGTGGTGCCATGGTATAGCGGAATAACACAATTGCACTCCTGAGGATTTGCATTGTATTTTGGGATGAAAAAATAATACTGCAGTTTCCATGCTCCAAAACCTCCTCAGGAACATGTTTTTAAAAAGGAGGGGAAGGGAAAGGAAAATGAGAACGGGACAGGGACGGGGATGGGGAGAAGCGGCAAAATCGGGAAATCTGACATTTGTCCATCGCACTTGTAAACAGCTATGCATGAAGAAGGAGAGGTGCACACCAAAAGCTCCCAAGAAGCTCAGAAACGCAGTAGAAAAGCTCCTGAGGAGATGTATAGTTGCATTTGTCATGGCCATCGGTCATTCGCATGGGCTTTACCATGCTCCCACCACTGTCCAGACTGACCTGCCTCTTTGCACTGCCTCTTTCCACCCTTTGCACCTTCCCCTTCCCCTGCCTTCACTGCCCACCCCCATTACTCCTGTTGTACCAGATGCTGCTATGGGGGGGGGGGGTTGCTCATGCAACAGGTGCCTCCTGCTCCAAGTCTTGTCTTAGTGCAATTCCTGCTGGCTTCATTAGTTTTCATTTTCTAAATAGAAGACTATGCATGTTTCATATTCTCCGTGCAAACAACTCCAATTTAATTAAAAACAGTGGTGATGGCTACCAAATCTATCCACTGCTCAAAAAAGGTCACAGATAACCTTTTCCACAGACTTATGCAGAAATCAGCAGCTTATTCTCTGAAAACATCCCCATTTCGTGTCTGCCTGATGTGCAGTTGGCAAAGGAGTTGTGTGGGACAGCCCTTTCTTGGTGAGTCTCCAGAAAGCCTCTGCAGAACCATTTGCTGCTGCTGACCTTTCCATAATCCCCAGGTGGTGAATTTTATTGGTGTTCCTGGGTTTTACACTATTTCATTGCATCTGTATTGCTTCTGTATTTTTTGAAGTGTTTTAAGCTTGCACACAAGCAAGGATGGTGCTACCCTTAAAAACGACCTACGGATCATTCTGAAGCCCATGTGAGGTAACTTGACTCCTTCCTTCCTCATCCTCCCCTTCCAAAGAGTCTCTGTTTGATGGCCAAAATGTCCAATCTAGAGAAAAAGTAGAACAGGAAGACAGGAGGAGAATAATAGATTGTCACTCTTTCCACCCTGCATTGATTGCCCTTAAGGTTCCAATTTTGGAGGCTTGCAGGCCTTCCAAAATGCCTGCAGTCTTAATTTAGATAATTATCACATTTACAGACTGCTTTTTTACCCTCTAACAAGGAACCCAAGGCAACTTTAACAGTCCTCTTCTATGTTTTGTGTACAGAACCTCTCTATCAGGTTGGTTGGGCTCATCCAAAGTCCTCCAGTAGCTTCATGGCCAAGAGTGGGTTAGAAGTGGATTAGGAGCACGACTATGGAATGCACTCCCCAGAGAGGTCCGCCTGACGCCGTCACTATATGTTTTTCGGTGCCAGGTCAAGACCTTTTTATTTAATCAATATTTTAATCAATTTCCATGTTTAAATAGAAATTGCATTTTATTGTTTGTATTTTATTAATTGCAGCCAGTGTGGAATAGTCAATTTATCTATTTTATTCTGATTTAGGTTGTAAGCCATCCAGAGACGCAAGCAATGGACGGCATACAAATTTTATAAATAAATAAGTCAGATCTCCTGGGTCCTGGTCCAGCACTGGAACTGTTCTACTGGATATATTAATAAATAAGTGGTAGGCAGTGGTGTGAAGATCCACCTCTCTTGTGTGGACACAACTCTCTTGTGCTTGTCAAACTTTTTCCTACATTCACCCCTGATCTAGGAAACAAACCAAGCCAAGATCAAGTCTGGAAATGCTTCAAAGTGTTTGCAGGACCTTGCTTTGCACTGAATTATCCTCCCACTAAGTGTGCAAAGCTCACAAGCCCCCTGTATGGAAGTGGGACTCAGCAGGTGTGCAGGCAGCATGCAGCGTTCATGCAAGCTGGCCTTACCAGTTATACCAGTTATACCTGCACAACTGTTGGATTCATTCCTCACCAGACAGACATGTGAATGCTCCACGGGGAGAAAGCAGGCTGGCATTTGAGCAGCTGCATGGAGAAAACCCAATGGGTTCTCATCCCCAAACTGGAATCTTCCTGTAGCTAGTGGTAGACTCCAGAGATACATTCACAGAGTGGACAAGACAAGTTAGAGGAAAGCACCACATTTACACAGAAAACACAACTTTAAGGAAACATGGAACTGCAGCCAGTCTCAGTGTCATTCTGCAAGCTGCTCTGAGTCTTTGCTCCATTTCTTCACCCAGCAGAAATGGCAAGGGTCACTGCCAGAAGGCTCACAGGTGTGCATCAGCATCAGGAGCTGTGCCATGGGGGTGCCTCCTTTGATGAATGAAGGGGAGCGGTTGCCATTACTTACAGCAGGAATGCGGGACCATCTTTCAAGCTCAAGAAGTGAATTCCATTTTACAGGAGCTCTGGGTGGGTCACATGCCCAGTGATGGGGAAGGCTGGTGGCAAAAGCAGTATGCCCAAATACCAAAAAGGCAAGTATATTTTAGCTTCAAGCCCTTGCCACCAGCAACTAAGCTTTATGATATTGACAGGTATATTTCTGACCCATGTTAGCCAGGTTAGAGTCAGTGCAGCGCAGGGCCACACGGCTGGTGTCCGGTTTGCAGGGGATGCTGTATGAGGCGAGACTGAGGGAACGGGTCTCTTCAGCCTGGAGAAGAGGAGACTCAGAGGGGATCTGGGGCAACATGCAGGTATGTGAGGGGGTGTCACACGGAGGTGGGCAGAGACCTGTTCTCCCCTGCAGAGGAAGGCAGGACATGCTCCAATGGAGCAAGGCTCAGGGAACCAGGGTTCAATTTGGATGCCAGGAAGTACTTTCTGAAAGTTAGGACCCCGAGGGTATAGAATGGGCTTCCACGGGAGGTGGTTGAGGCCCCATCAGTGAGAGTGTTCAAAGATAGGCTGGACATGCACATGGTAGACACGTCATGAATGGAGCTGGTTGAAGCCAGGGGTCAGACTAGATGGCCCGGGATGCCCCTTCTGACTTGCTCTGCTTCTAGGTTTCTATGTTATACCCATCTGGCCCTAATATGGAATCCACGCTTTTCCCATCAGCACATGCTGGAACAGTGTTTCCAGTCAGCTCCCCTCCACATTTCAAGGTCTCTTTCCTAATCAGTCACCTCCAATTTAGACCCCTTGACTGGGAGTTGGGCTGGGGACCTGAGTGATTGGGATACTAGTCCTCATTTGGCTGTGAAGTTCAAAAGGAGTGAATTTGGCCAGTCACTCACTCTTAACCTGACCTACCTCACAGGATTCTTGTGAGGATGAAACAGAATGGACTATGTAACCACCTTGGACTCCTTCCAAGAGGACAAAAGCCTGGAAAACCATGACCATCTTCTAAAGGGTTATTTCTCAAAGTTAGTTCTTATTTATCTCAATCGAGTGGACCCTTGAGGTAGCAATGTAGGTCAATTATGTCTCAATGTTAGAATGATCTCCCAGTGCAAAAAAGCAAATATTCATCAAGCAGCACTTTCAAGCTTGCCTGGATTTGCCTCACATTATCCTCCAAAACATGCTAAAGGCCACACTTCACCTCAAAGATTAAATATGCGAGCTTCCCCAAGCGAGGTTTCCGGGCTATGTCTAACTTTTGCGGCTTCCAGAGATGAAAACCATCCTGCACTTTGGGTTGCTCAGGTGTCCACATGGGGAAAGCCATTCTCACACAAAAGCCAGCCTATGATTTCGCCGTATGGTGTTTCATTAGGCAGCAGCTTTCTCATCTCCCAAGTGCAGCATGTGCTACTCAGAGGAAAACTCCTGCATGAGAATAGAGATGAAGGCACATGTTCAAAGAGAACACACTGCCCTCAGTGAATGAAGTCATCTCCCTCTGTATGTTGTGATGGCATCATTCTATCCAGGCCCTGAATGCTAACCATTTTATTCTGGCACAATCTGTTGTGGACTGTTGCCTCCTTCATCAGAAGCACTGGGAATTGCAGAGTTTCCAGTGTATATACAGGATGCACGGTGGTGGTGAGGAAGGCTTGTAAACATTGAGGTTAGACAATTAAATGCAGCAAACGGCAATCACATTATTCACAACTGGCAACACAAACTTTCTGGCACTTAGGAAACCCAATTAACAGATAGAACATGAGAGCAATCCTTTATCCTGGTTCAAGCCGATTGCAATAGATTAGACATGTTGATGAATTTTAATCCAGTTGAGGGTTGTTTGTTCCCCAGCAGCCACATTAAGGTAAGTGACAGAGCGTTCTGTGGGGCTCCAATGTGCCAATGCAGGATTTTGAATATTATGCATGCAAGTGGGAATATTCTAAGGCATAAATTACCGATCAATGACAGCAGAACAAAACCTCTAATTGTGATAACTTTTGCAATTAAGGCCTATGACAAGAACCATGCACTCGTTTTGACAAGCCAGTCCCAGAACTTAAAATTAGTTCTAGCGGGATATACTTAGCAGCAAATAAGGCCTAGCCAAAGAGGTCTCATCCACTGCTTTCGAACTGATCCTTGGGCTGTCATTTCTGGTTTGAATAAGCTTGCAGGTAACTACTGCTGAAGAAGCAAGTGACCCAAGGTTAATGAAATTGCATAGGTTGTCTGGGTGGAACCCATGCTGGCCAACTCCCAGCGAAAGGAACCAGAGTGACAGTATTATCAAATTACCATTATTATAGGATGTGGAAAACAATTACGTTGTTGCAAACCCCTGATAAATCATGAGATATCAGATCACTGTGTGTTTCTTTTCAGTTTGACCTTCTTCTTGTTCTTTGCCCATGAAAAGACGTGTCAGAGGCTAGCTAGCAGGAGAAAAGATACGGCAGCTCTAATATTTGTAAAAGAGAGAAATGAATGGACTAATGACAGCTTCTCTGAGACAGTCTTTAAGGTCGGTTGATCTTTGACCTTCCAGATGCAATGATACAAGAACCAGCTTTAATTTCAGAGGTGAAGGAGTGGCTGCTACTTGCACCATTTAGGGTTCCTGTATGCCAAAAATATTGCCAGGCCAAAGAGTTTCCTTGTGTCAGAATCAGCCTCGGAGCATCAGGACATCTTCCGTCATTCACATCCCATTAAGGGTATCACAAATCAGGCATGTTAACTTTCATGGGTGGTACTTTCTGGTAAAAGATTGCAGGGCCCATCATACCGACACTGGTTTTTCAGATGCAGAAGTCTGGTGTAGTGGTTAGAGTGTTGGATTAGGACCAGTCCGATGCTTCCATGATGGTCTCTGATTTTGGGTTAGTCACTGAATGAGCCCAGCCCTCCTCACAGGGTTGGTGTGAGGATAACATGGGAAGGAGGGTGAGCATATAAGATTCCCTTGCAGGAAAAACGGAATGTAACAAATATTACAAATGAAAGCAAATAGATGTAACGAATCAATAGGTTAATAAATAAATACAATCAATAATATGTGTTGGCACTAGACTCCAAACAGGAACAAAAGAAAAGGACAATGATTTATTTTACTCACTACATTGTTGATTTAAGGAATTCACTATTACAATATGTATTATGATCTCTAACTTATATTATTTTAAAAGGGATAGGAAAAGGAATCTAAGGGATATTCATTTATTTATCTGAAAAAGAGACCTATTCATATTCAATTCAAATGCAATCAATCTGAATAAAAATTAGTTAAAAACTTATTAAAATCATGCAGATACCTCACCCCTTTATCTAGAATCATTTTACTAGAAACGGGGGGAAGCTGGACTGCAATAACAAAATCAGCTATGGGGATTGTTTACCCCTGAAGACTCTCAGTGAAGACCTTGTTGCCCAAAATATCCTTGAAGGGAATGGGCATGAATGAGCAATGCGACAGTGGGACCAGCTGCCTGGAGAGGTGGTGGACTCTCCCCCACTGGAGACATTCAAAAAGAGACTGGGCAGCCCTCTGAGTGGGATGGTGTCACTTGGTGTCCTGCAACAGCAGGAGGTTGAACCCTTCCAACTCTACTATTCTGATTCCATGATTCCCCCACCCTCCCAGATGCTCTAGCACAATCAAAGAATGTTCAAGTTTCTAAGCTCCTCTGCGTGATTTGCACTTCCACGTGTGATCAGTTGCTTCTGTGCACATTTTTTTAAAAAACAGCATAAAACAGACAGCAATCAGACATGAACATTGCACAAAAGAACCCCAAATCTGCATAAAATGCCTAAATTGGTGCACATTGGCTCTATGGGATATAACTCTAATAAGGAATTAAGCTCTCACAAAGCAGAGGAGAAAATCAGAACCATCTTCCGAGCATCTTCCACAGTTCAGGTGCAGCCACCAACAAGACCCTCTCTTTAATAGCTAGCAGAGTCACTTTGCATGCTTGGGAGCACACAAAAGAGGTTTCTGCAGGAGGGCATGTGCAGAAGAAGCCAATCTTCTGGATAAGCTGCTTCTATAGGAATGCCAGTCAAGCAGCATGCATTGGGCCTCTACCTCTGCCAGTAGAAGTCCTCAGAACTGCACCGGGAGCAGCAGGCTCTGCCTGCCACAGGGGTCGTTGCAAAGCATTGTGGGGAATTAATAGCATTCAGTGGTGTAGGAAAGCACCCCATGCTGGAAAGAATCCTATTCGATGATTGAGAGCAAAACAAAAACAAGGAGGCCCATGTGGGAGGATGTAGATGAAAGCGTTCTGTGCTCTGCAGCACACAATTGGCTGGTCTCTGGCTGGACATTTCTAAATGCTGCTTTTAACCTCCCTTCCTTCCATTGGCTTCCACCATTCTTTGCCTTTCCTTTATGTTAACAGATGCAGAGGTGAAGCCCTGAAGCTGTCCATGGAGATGCAAGCTTCGTAAGAACAAGGAAGCAGTGGTTCTTTGCTCTGGCAAAGCTGTGCAGCGAGCCAAGCAACTGTTCTGCTTTGTCGTCCCCTCCTCCTCGTCCTCCTCCTCTCTCCCTCTTTTAATTTTATGGTTCATTGTGCTTTTCACCAACTTACTATCTGGAAAAGGAAAGAAAGGCAACTACTTTGAGGTTCAGAAGCTCATGCCTAAGAAGGCATTGTTTGCTTTGCCTTACCTCCTACTCTAGAAGCAAAGCAGGGAATTTAAAATGCGGTTCCCAGGTTCCATTATCTGAGAGTAATTGGGGAGATTGGGGAAAAAAGAAAAAAGGAAGAAAGGAGGGATGGAGGGGGGGATGGGAAAGGGGATGCAGATGCGGATGGGGATGGGGACTGATCTCCAAGACAAGCATTGGTAGATCCTTGGAAATTTCCCTCTTATGCCTCACACCACTGGCATGCTAAGATTTGCCTAGGGTGGCCACTTACGAACCACTGGAAAAGAGGATGTGCATTATCAAGGGAGGAGCAGAAGATGACAAGAGATTTGTTTGACATGTGCATTTGTAAGTTTAGATACACATTGAAATGGGGATATGGTCTGTGGCTGCATAGAACTTTGGCTTTGGGTGGTAGAGAAATGCTGCTGGTGCTATTACTAATACCAACCGAGTGCAGAAGACTGCGCGCAGGTGGCCCTGCGTGTGAAGGACTGTTCAGTCTCCTGTGCCCACAAGCTAACTGTGAATTGACTGTGACAAGGCTCCTGGATTCTCTGCCCCGAGGCATCTTTATCTTTGAACCAGAAGTTGACAGGAGGAGATGCTTCAAATAGAGGATTGCATAAGAGCGCAAGAAAAGGAAAAGCATATCAGATCAGACCAGAGGTCCATCTATTCCTACCCTCTGCTCATGCGATCACCAGCTCACAGGAAACGCAGAAGCAGGAAATGCGTATGAATGCACCCCACTGGCCCAGCCATTGATTCACATAGGCATCGTGTCTCCGATACGGCAAGTGGCAGCAGGACTAGATGCCATGGAAACACTTCTCCTCCAAGAAGCAAAGAATGGCCCTCTAGCAGCCTTTTAAATACAGGACCGTCTTCTGCAAAGAGGATGTGTGGTCGACGTGGAGCAAATTCCCTCTTTCACCTTCATATTCTTCATCCACATAAGAGGGAGGTACAGCTATAGGTCTCCTATCCCTGCTTTTGGGATGGGGCCCTGGAGAAGGATAGCCCTCCAGCTCCCTGCTCCAGAAATCTGCCAGCCATGGGCTGCAGGGAGCACAACCTTGGATTTAGGTAAAGGTTTCCATGGCCACAGCTGGCCCCAAGCCGTCCGCATCTACAGCTATGCAACCACCCCGCTTTTCGGTGTCAGCAGAATGCTTTGTAGAACCCTGTATTTTGAACAGGAAAATTACTTCCCCCTGGAGGGTGCTACTCCCTTCCTCCCATCGCCTCCCAATCCTTGATGCAATGCCTCTTGACAGCATGTTTCTCTTACCCCCAATTAGAGTTTCTCTCAGGAAGTCCTGTCTATATTTACTCGATAATAAATGTCATTTAACCCAGGTACACTTACAGTGTGACCTCTCTGTTAAGTGATTTACTAAACAAAACACTGGAGGCTTCTTTGGTGGTTAAGAATTATTCAGTCCAAGGATGTAGCTTGGCACAGAGATAAATATTCAGTCAGGTCAAAGTCTGTTTACATCATGGCTCAGCCTTAAAACCCAACAGAGACAGGAATGACCAAAAATCAATCTCTTCCAAAGGTTGTAAAAACCAGGAGCCTAGTAATTGTACACACCATTATTCAAGACATATTCCAAACTATGTTTCTGCATAAATCTCCCATAAATCAGCATAAGATTAGGTGTCATCACTGCCTCCTGGGAGAAAGGGAAGGATGCATGTTACGAAATGACAATGGCTCAGCTTACATTAAGGAGCTGCAGAGCTCATTCAGAATGGAGTGGAATCCTACGAGGTGTGTGTTCATAAGCAGAATGGTGACATTTCCTTAATTTGCTCAATGCATTCTATGAGAAATGCACCCACAAATGGCACGATCACATGCTTCTTCACTGACTTTGTATTGGATGGGTGCTATTGGAAGAACATAGAGCTTATTAAGGATCAACAGGTAGCATAGTTAACTTTTCCAGTGTCCAAAGACTACAATGAATTATTGAAGCCTGATGGCCTTCAGCTGGTTAGGAAGAACACCAAGGATCATTGCTCTGGATCTGCTTTCCCCAGGGATATTCCTTAGATAAGAACAGTTTTGGCTGTGAGAACCAAAATGGTTTTCTCTATTGAATCAGCTTACCCCTCATCTTCCAGGAAGGTGGTATTAGGTTAGAACCTATGTGTACTGAAAGCCTTTGAGAAAGGGACACAGAAGACCAGGATAAAATCCATGACAGAAGGCTTTCTCTTTTGTTCCTGGCTTGGGGTGAAGAATTCTGTTTGTGGCCCTGGCATCTTGGAGGCCCAGAAAACATCTCTAGGGGTCTTGAAGGACCATCTGGTTGAAAGAACTGTGCAAAGGAAAATAAGGGGGATTGGATGAAGACAAAACTGTATAATGAACGAATGATGACAACATGGCAAAACAACAAAGAAAGCTTTGCTTCTAGAAGGCCATTCTTTCCATTCTGCTCATTCTGCAAGACTGATGCAAACTTCCTGTAGGAGCATAGGAATCTGCTTTGTACTAAGTCAGGTCACTGCTCCATCTAGCCCAAGGCTGTCAACATGGATTGACCACATCTCTCCAGAGCTTCTCCACATTCTGATTTAGTGATGCCAAGGATCAAACCTGAACAACAAAGCTTGTGCTGTATTCCCAGTCACACCATTTTATTTTTTGATTAAGCACTGTCATCTCCTCATTGGAAACATACAAGAATTTCGTTCTTGCACAGAAAAGATGGAAGCATGCCCAGTTTGGATGTGGAAGTGCTTTCACAAGCGTGAACACAAGCCTGATTGAAATGCTCAGAAATTGTCAGACAGGTGCTCACGTTTGATTTCTGCAATTCTGTCAGCATGCAAATTTCCTGTTTGCACAAATTTCCTTGTGGATTGAATCAGCCCCACTATAGGCTATGGAAGAAAGTTGAACAAATTTGGGAGATTTATGCAGATACAACATGTGTTTGCTTCTTGATTTGCACAATTTTCTCATTTGAATAGAGCAAGCAACAATCACAAACATGAACAGGAATCAGGCGCAAGATGAGCTGGGAAATGAAGTTCGAAGAACCTTCATTATCTGAGATATCACTTCTCTCTACTTTTCTTGGCTGCATTCATGCATCTCATAAAGAACTCTTTTGTATAGAATTTAGCAGAGGGGCTCCATTGCCCTGATTTTTTAAAAAGTATCTGGGTACAATTTCAAGCATGTTCAGAATGCTTCAAAAGAAATACCCTGAATTTCCCCTTTGCTCAACAGAAATGATAAAATATTGAATGCAAAACATGGCAGTACATACCTGTAATCAAAAGATTCAAGGCTTGTGAGTATTCTGCAACTTTACTTTCAGAATCTGGAAGATACAACAAATGACTAGGGAGATTTTACTGGCTGCAAGTCACATATTTAGAGATCTAAATTCCTATTTCTCTAAGACAATAAAATTTTAGCCAGATGAGCCTGCATCATCGGGGGAATGCCCAGTGGACATACCTGGTTCCAAAGGTGTTTGCCCACGTGGCAATATTATGTAACTAATCAGAATAATATAACCAAATAAAAAATCAAGCTGGACACTTGTTGGGAACCTGCTTTTAAATATGGAAGAAAGCCCTCGACACATTTAGGAAGACCAAGGACAGAGAGAGGCACCCTGGCTGCTCTTCCTCCATAAATGGTCTATTCCAGGTGGGACCACCTAGTAAAACATCACAGGAGGTCTTTACACTTCCAGCTCCTTACTCCAGTCATCCCTGTTAAACTCAGGACACCCGCTGGGAATTTCCTTATTGTCACTCTCACATTCTACTGCCAGTGAGGGAAGAGTTTGTTTTCAAATTTGTAAAACATCAGGATCATCAGTGGCATAAGGGAAGCTCTCTGTGTAGCTGTGTGGTTGTGCGGTTTAGTACTCCTTAATGATGCTTGTTCAAAGGCTAGGCTGCTTACAGGGCCTGTTTCTTCTGTGCTAAATTGCAGAGTAAGGACGTCGTGGTGGCATTCCAAGAAATCAGTCTCTCTGCTGCTCTTGAGGCAGAAGCCAATGCAAAGCTGAGGTCAATCGCAATGACTTTTCTTGATCTATGACACCAACATATATAATCATCATGTTGTCTCCTAAGATTAATGTTTTGGAAAGGAATAAGAGCAATGCTACATTTTATCAAGTATTTTTTAAAGATAGGCTTTACTAGATGACTTCATCATAATGGGCAGACCATGTTTGCATTCTTCCCAGCACTCAGAGTGATGCTCATGAAATTTCTCTTCACAAAGAAGCTTCTTTTCAGATGGATCAAAGCACAGTGCATCTCCTGCTATTCGAACGGAGAAGAAATATCCTCAGCAAAGGTTGCTGACAATCCAAGCAGCCCAAATTAGGGTAGGGAAGTCATCTTTCATTACATAACCTTTGGCAGGCAATTCCTCTTGAGTTAGGCTAAGAGGGATGCTTGGAAATGCTGGATAAGGTAGAAAAGGGACCTGGTCCAATGAGCAGGTGTGTATTGGCTGGGGACTGGCAGATCTGTCAAGCCAAATTTCATGGAGCAATTCTTTCCCATTTCATGCTGGTTCCATGCAGATGGGTTGGCTTCCATGGAACCCTCTGAAAGCACACTTGCACACAGGTTTGAATACTTTTTTAAAGTGTACATTTTTGTGCATGTATTAATATACATGTATCTTGTGCACACCCATTCCACAACTAAGGCCACCATAGCCACTAAACTGAAAGAGTCATGAGCATCGTATCATCTCTGCACTTGTCCTACTCTTCAAAAGACTTAGCTGACTGATTTGGGATGGCTACAGCTTTTGGCCCTGCTCATGAGGAGACATAAGCAGAACTCCTTATATTTCAGTAGAGCCCAATCCCTCCCCTCTCTGCTCTCGGGACCACCGTACCCCCAGCTAGTTCTGCACTAGCACTTGCAACTATGAAGCTTCAGCCAGTGTCTTGGTGGGCAGCTGGGGATGGTGGTGTGTGGTGGGTGGAAATCCCACACAGAGTCCCAGCACCAACCGCAGAAGACTGAGCAAACCCTAGAGACCTCCAGTCTCCAACTTTGCCTATTTGTCCTGAGCATGGGGTCCTGATACTGTAGATCTGAAGATACTTGGGAATATGCAACCCCCCCACCACCCATGCAAAGATGATATGGACCTCATTGAATACAGGGAGGAAATATGGGCCTGGATTATAAGTAAACAAGCAAAAGGAATCTTGCAGGCCCCTCTCCATAGCTGTATTGCTTCTCCAAATTGGCCAGGGATGATCTGGTGAGCCTCCAGAGGTGAGAAATGTGCCCATTTCCCCCCGTGGACCATGAACAAAAGTCAACGCCTCTTGCAATGGATTTTATATCATTCTTCTCTCCCACTGTTGCAGAGTCTATCAAGTTGCACGCAGGCTCTTTCCCAGACCCTTTGCTGGGGAAAGAGCTGCTTCAGTAAGCAACTGCATCACGCTCACTTCACCTTGTCTACCAAATGAAGTCAACTTCAAGGTTATTATCTCCGGTGCTCTTATTGAGAGGCTGAAGGCCATGAGGATTTGGAAGATCTTCAAGGAATTATTTTGGCTTTCGGACCCTGGGAAAGTTCACTGCACAACCTGATGAACTTCCTGATTCTTCTTCATAACTTGCAACTTGGTATCCATGATCTATGCAATGGGCTTTACATTTTGCAGCAGCTCAGAGTTCAAGTTCCTCAGAATGCCCCCAGAATTGGCGGAGTGCTTGCCAGGACTTGAGCCCCTCAGGTGGTCCAAGCAGCGCTGTTCTTCTGTGCTCCTGCCACTGTTGCTAGCAGCATGTACAGGGAAGAAGTAGGTTGCCAGGAATTGCTCCTGGGATGCCCGCTCAAAGTGCTGCTCTTCCATGTTGCTGCCACCATCAGTAGTGGGTGGAGAAGGCTGCCAGTTGTGCAACCCAGTGCCCACCAGTGTCCATGGACTTCCTCTTGGCTTGCCTTGCTCTGGAGGATTTGGCCAAGCGTGAGAGGAAGTCCACAGATGCTAGAGGGGCAGATTTCGAGATGGTTCATCCCAGTCCTCCATGAGGTTGTATTTTCAGGGCCAAATCAGGGATGGAGTGTCTGGGATGGACACATATGAACCAATGGTCTTTCATCAACGTAGGAAGCATCTGAGCCTTGCTGTGGGGCTAGAGGAATCCTTCTGTGAGTCGAGCCATGGCTATTGGTTGCACAGCATCAGTACAGCTCATGGGCCACATTGGTTCAGGCAGCACCCTCAGCTTTCAATTCATTGGCTTTGTGGACTTGGAACCAATGCATGAGAACCTTAACTCTGGGCTCAGGCCAGCAAGGACTCTCACACACCCTGAATTCACATGTTGATCATGTAAGCAAACCGTTCCACGTCTCTCCACTTCATCCTCTCATGGCAAAGGGCAGAGCTAACAATATTGCATCTCCCCTTCCCACTTGGCTACAATATGAAAGAAGGAACAGGGAAGAACCTAAGCAAAGCCCCAGGGGAATGGCTCAGGCACGGAGGCTGTAGGCCAACAACACAGATTGCGAAGAATGAGCAGCCATCGTCCCAGCCCTGGTGTGCTGCCAGAGTTGACATATTGGCTGACAGCATAATACATTTAGCCCTAATCTAATATATAACCCTGTTGCAATTAAAACCCAGCACATTTTAAACAAGGTCACATTTAGTTTTATTGACCACTGTGATGCAGAAAAAAGATTTATGAAGATGGTGCAAAATGTTTCAAGTGCCGAAGCAAATAGACGTAAAATATTTCCTGCTCGACAAACCAGCTGGGTAATTGTCCTTTTCCATAGTGATAATCCTGTGGAGTCCTCTCTCCCTCCCTCCCTCCCCCCCTCCTTCACACACATTGTTTTTTCCTGGTTGAGGGAGGTATAAATCAACTGGGAAATTTATGGAGTCATTATCACCCTGCTAAAGATGCTTCTAATGCAAGCCTTCATTTTGAGCTGTGGTAACGCAGTAGTGTAAATTTTCCAAAGCTACGTTATCTTCATAGGTATCTTCCTCCAGGTTGAAAAGGCAGTCAGAGTCAAGCGTTGCAGAATTTCTCCTCTATTTTTCTTTTGTGGTTCCTCTGGTTGGATCTGCCACACATTCTACTGCTCCAAAGGTCCAGTTTAATTAGAAGGATGTCTAAAATATTAAGACTGAAACATGCACAGTTTGCTGCATCTTTCAGCTTCTGATGCTCCAGTACTTTTGATGCTAAGTACTGATGCTTTCTTCCAGCCAGTACTCAAAGTCACCAGCAGTCCACTTCTGCAGCACTCCCTGGTCCTCCTCACCAGGGTCTTCTTTAAAAGGCAATTGGACAAATTCATGGAGGAGGAGGTTTATCAGGGGCTACTAGCTGCTTAGCTACATGTTACCTCCAGTATCAGAGGTCCCTGAACCCCAGTTGCTGGGGAACTTGGGCAGGAAGGAGCTGTTCCACCCATATTCTACTAATGGGATCCTCTGGGCACCCTTGATCTGACCCAGTAGGGCTTTTCTGATTCTCTTCTGTTTCAAAGTTGATAAACCAAGGGAACATGAGTGAGCAGAGTGGTGGAGACACAGACCTAGCAGAAGGGATGTAAACATGGAAGAGGTCACTGGCATCATCATCGTCGTCATCATCAATAAAATAAATCAAGAAGGGCATGGGTATAACAAGATAGCACACCAGGGCATATGCTTAATTGCTGTCTTCACTATCATTTTATTTCCCCATTCTTTCATTGGAACAATTCATACACTTTGATTTAGAGTAAACCTTTCCAAGACAACCTACTATAGAACTTCAAAATTAGCAGAAACAGATCATTTAAAAATGGCCAGAACATCAAATCAAAGGACACGATCTGCATAATGGCCCCAGCAGTGTCCTGTTGAACCAACATAAACCCCCAGGTAAAACCTTTCTTTTTGTGGGAGAAAAAGATGGTGGCCATCCGCTACCCATGGGGAAAGTGTTGCAGGAGTGTTGTCTCTTGTAGGAGAAGCCTTTCCACCAAGTTGGAAATGCCACTTGGATGCAAGTTGCGTGTCATAACAGGATGGGATGTTTCTCCCAGTCACAATTTAGAGCCAGAAATTTTCATCAGAGCACTTTGGTAAAACCTTAGCCTCTACCCCTTACTGGGCCCTTTCCATACAAAGTCCATGCTTCCATTATTTTCATTTGAGTTTGTGGAAATCGTTGGAGGGTTTGTTTGGATTTTGTCCCTCAAATTTGCTTTCCTCTCTATTGAGACAAGCCATCTGATGTATGCAGAATGTTCCCAAAGGGATATAAAAATTTAAAACGAAAAAGAGAGACTGGCTGTGCACTGAATGACCGTGTGAATTGGCTCTGATTCACAAAGCTTTTGCCATTCAAACAGAATATTTAAAAGCCATACCTCACAATGAAAAGGCATAATCTTTGTTGTGCTCACAGGGAACAGAGGAAATGGAGACCTTGGGTTCCTAGATGATTACAGAAGATGAGAAGTTGTTGATGATCAATTTCTTTTCCTATTTGAATGTGAAAAGACTGCCAAATAGGTCACTTTCTGGAGTTTTGGAAATATTTGTAAATAACCCAAGGCATACAAGAAGCTTGCCTTGTGTGGAATTGGACTGCTGGATCATCTTGCTCCATGCTGTGTCTGGTAACCAGCAGTGACTCTGAAAGGACCCACTGGGCTTTTTCAGAACTGCTGCCCCTGATCCTTTCAAATGCAAATGCCAGAGATTAAACCCAGGACTTTGTGAATAAGAACATGTGCTTATCTTAGGTTATCTGAAGTCCAAGCTGGCAGGGGGAACCAAGGCACATTTGGAAATCTCCCTTTGGAAGGAAGGAAAACAATTTCCAGATGCTTTTCACTTTGGGTGAAAGAGAGCTCTTCTGGTTGGGTGGAGACGCCCTGAGAAATCCTTTGTTTGTGTGAATATTCACCCACTCCAGTATTTTCCCCCTTAGCTGCTACTCATTTTCATTCACATGCATGCTCCCACACAATTAAAGGACAGATGAGCAATGTCACAGTGGTCATTAGCCAGATAGGCCTGACAACTTGGTGATGGCACTGCAGGCAATTGAAGGCCATTGAGAGTCAGCCTAAAAGAGGAAAGTGTAAAGACTGATGAACCATTCTTCCAATGGAGTTCAGGAAGCTCACCAGACTATGCTTCAAAAAACCTACAGGATTGGTTTTTGATCAGTCGTATAATTGATTAGTCTAGTTAAATTCATCAGGGGAGTTATGCCCTTCCATACAGTACTTGCAGAGGCTGTTTAATACAAGAGGCCTACTTTTCCATTAAAAAAATGAGTTACTAAGGAGTGATTCAAATGAAACGTCCCTTTTTTCAGTCCAATGCCTATGTGGCAAAATAGATGAGATCTCATTGGAAGCAGAACAGAAATTTCATAACATCCCTAATTGGGATTCCAGCAGAACACCAGGGAAGAAACTTGCATACCGTGTGCCCAGCTAGAACAACCACTGTCTCTATGATAATCCAGCAGGAAGTAAGGGAAAAAGTCTTCAAAACCTCCACTTACCAAGGAAGAAGATACTCCTGGGGAAAAGCCCATTGATTTAGATTGGATTAATACTGTGGCTGAGTAGGATGCCAGCAGAGAAATCATGGCAGCACACCGTCTCCACTGACCCCTCTGATCAAGTCTCCCTTTGAAGGTAAGCTCTGTCTGAAGATATATTGCCCAGCATACAAATCCACCCCTACTGGGTTCCCACCAATGTTCATGGATCATTTAGAAAGCTTTCATGAGAACTGCGTCGCTAGGAAGAAGCTGTTTGAAATACCAGAATGGATATTATTTGTGTAATGAGGTTTCACATCTAATAATGCTGTTCACATGCAATGAACTGCAGGCTTTTCCGATAGGTATGCATTAAACAAAGCAGGGTGCAACCATGATTTTAGAAGGCGACAACAACAGGGAGTGACAGATTCTGAATGATGGATGCCATCTCCAATGGAGTGAAGGCTGGGAGGGAACAGCCTTTCCTCTTCAAAAGTTTTGGCTTAGGTCTGAGAAAAATCAGGGGACTCCAGAATGATATAAGTGCATTGGGAGAGTAAGGCAGGTGCGTCTGCCACAAAAAGCCATCCCCCAATTTAGTATCCCGCTTACAAGGTGCATTCAACCCACTTTTGAGGACAAGGGATGAGAGCCACCCAATACAGTTTGCAGCAGGGAAGGGAGTTGCCCATTCATATTGTAATCATAGAATAGTAGAGCTGGAAGGGACCATGAAGGCCATCGAGTCCAACCTCCTGCAGTCGCAGGACTCCACATTACACCATCCCACTCAGGTGGCTGCCCAGTTTTTTTTTGAATGTCTCCAGTGGGTGAGAGTACCTCCTCTCCAGGCAGCTGGTCTCACTGTCGTGTTGCTCTGGCAGTGAGGAAGCTTTTCCTGATGTCCAGCCTGAATCTGGGTTGTTGCAACTTGAATGGATTATTCTGTGTTCCACACTCTGGTATCAGCGAGAAGAGATCTTGACCTTCCTCTTTGTGACCACCTTTGAGGTACTAATGCAGGGATATCATGTCCCCCCTCAGTCTTCTCTTCTCAAGGCTGAACATGCCCAGTTCTCTTAGCCTCTCCTCACAGGGCAGGGTCCCATGCCCTATCATTCCTATTCATGCTTAGACAGAGATAAGGCCTATTATTCCCAGCACTCTCCAACCATTGTAGGGCTTTTTTCCTGTTTTAAGCATGCATAAGACTGCACGCTTTGGGCAGGATCCTAGGGCTGGCAGATCCCAGTCCCCATGTCTAAATCCCAGTCCCCACTGCAAATTCAATCTGCCTCTCAGAAGGCACAATCTTTTTAATGTGCAGCTGAGCTACTGAAGACAGAAGAGCATTGTCAGGGCAGCTGTGGGGAAAGAGGGTGGCATTTCAGGCAGTGGCAGTGGAAAGGGGCACCTCTGTCACCTGGTAAATCCTGGATGCAGGATCCTCAAATTGTCCTCCTCACAGAAGGGGGAAAACATTTAGCTTGGCAAAATCTTCTGTCTCAATGTTTTTAAGGGTAAGGGGAGCAAGGGAGCCATCCCTCATGGTCTTCCTACACTCAATTAGATGCTTGTAATCTTCGCAGTTCAGGAGGTTATGGGTACCCACATAAACTGGGACCCTTAGACTACTTTATTTACACAGGCAAGTGACAGCAGGTTAATTGGGAATGGCTGAATCTGTGAGGGAAATCTTTTTCTCCTGTTTTTGATGGCTTTTAAAGTTCAAGTCCCTTCTATCCCATTGATAAAGACAGTTGAATATTTTTCTAAATTCTTATTTTTAAAAAAGGGGGAAGGGGAAAGGGAGAAAGAGAACCACATTTCCTACACAGTAGAACCGTCCAAGCATGGACCTTCTTAGCCCTCAGAAGTCAAGTCCGAGGGAAGCTATGATAGCACTGCTCAAGCACTAGAAAGGCTGTCACGCAGAGGAAGGGCAGGGTCTTTTCTTGGTCATCCCAGAGTGCAGGACACAGAAAACTGGGCTGAAGTTACAGGAAGACAGATTCCAGCTACGTATCAGGAAAAAAATCCTAACTATTAGAGCAGTGGGGACTGCAGGTGTCACAGTGGTTTAAACCACTGTACTGCTGGGCTGGTTGATCGAAAGGTCGCTGGTTCGAATCTGCACAACGGGGTGAGTTCCCATTGCTCCGCCCCAGCTCCTGCCAACCTTGCAGTTTGAAAGCATGCAAATGCAAGTAGATAAGAAGGTACCACTTCGGTGGGCAGGTAACAGCTTTCCATGCACTTCGGTGTTTAGTCATGCCGGCTACATGACCACGGAGACTGTCTGTGGACAAATGCTGGCTCCCTCGGCTAGGAAACGGAGATGAGCACCGCCCCCGAGAGTTAGGCATGACTGAAAGTAATGTCAAGGGGAAACCTTTACCTTTTATTAGAGCAGTATGGCAATGGAACTCATAAGCTAGGGAGATGGCAGGCTCTTCCACAGTGGAAGCCTTCAAGGTGCAGCTGGACAGTCTTCTGAGAGGGATGGCCTAACTTGGAGAGCTTCACTGAACAAGGGTTCAGACCCAATGGGGCTTATAGACCCCTTCCAACTCTTCCAGCCATAGAATATACCATGATTCTATGCTCTTGCCAGCAAATGCCTTGATTCAGGTTGGTACTGGTTCACTACACTGTGTAAATAAGATAAACGATATCGGTTCCAGGTCCCAGGAACAACCCAGTGTTGTGACCCAGATCTTCAACCTGCTGTCTATTCATCTCTGTGCAAGGAACCAAGTCCCAACATCAGAGATAATTTCCCCCTACCAGGCTATTTTAAAGCCTCATCACCTGTGGTGGGATGAGGTGGGGGCTTCATACCTTGAGCACAGCTTTCTCCCTCATCTTCCTCTTCCCCCATGAAGAAACTATTGTTGTGTCTCCCTGTAAATTTTCCCACTGGGAGAGATAAACTGGTTGCCTTACAACACATGGGCCTTTCTTTGAACAGCCTGTGAAATGCCCTGTCTCAATAGGTCCACCAAGGAACATCTTGGATACCATTCCACCCAAAGGTTACCCAAACAACAGTTTAGACTTGTTTGTAAACTTTCCAGATTCTTGATTCCTTTATATTGTGTCCTTGACCAGCGATTCTAATTAGAAAAAGACAGATGATAATGATAATGATAGCTCTACTACTAATAATTAGGTGTCACTTTATTCTAATTTATCCCCAGAAGTCACACTTGAGCTTTCTGAATACCTTGGATCTTACAGAGCTGCTGGGGGGAGGGGGGAGATGCCAAAGGTTTTCTTAAGCCTGATTTCTTTCTAATTTAAGAGTCTTTTCCGGGATTGAGCTGTCATTTCAGTGTAAATATGGCAGAGACTTAAACTCCTTAGGAGGGGGGAGAGGGTTGCTTGAAAGGGTGAAGTCACTTTCCATCCACAAATAATCGCTTGCGAGAGCATCACATTTCTCTGCTGTGCTGCTAAATTCAAGCTATCGTTAACTGAGGAAGCGAGCAGCTTGAGGAGTTGGTGCAAGAGCCATGCTGTAATCAGATCAATAGCTGAAGCAACGATCTGCACAGGAGAGTCACTGCATCCAGAAAGATGGCTTTGCGTCCAGAGTACAAATGGGCAGGATAAAATGGAAGGAGACCAAGCAGTCTTTACAGGTTGGTCTCCCACAGATGGGCACCCTCCTGGTGCCTTGCAATTCAGCTCCCATCAGCTCCAGCCAGGATAGTCAATGACGGGGGACACTGGGGCTTGTAATTCCATCATCCAGGGAGCCTTGAGTTGGGCAAGGCTGGTGTATACTATGCAATGCAAGCTGCAATCCTTGGGCATGTCGTGAGTGGAGCTGGCTGGAGCCGGGGGTCAAACTAGATGGCCCCGGAGGACCCTTCTGACTCCCTCTATTGCTATGTTTCTACGTCCCCACCCTGACTGAACTCAGTAGGACTTACTGAGTAATATTGCACCACCAGGATGGCCTGAACCAACAAAAAATTGTTTTCCTAAATCGGAAGAATTAGGTACTGAGAGAAAATAACAGATAACCCATTACTTAATACACAGAACACACACTTCTGGTCTAAGAGGAAGACACACGTTAGCATATTTAGCTACATGGGTCCCTACTCTAGAACATAAGCACATAAGAAAAGCTAGGATGGATCAGAGCCAGGGGCCCTCCAGTCTGGCACTCCATACACATGGGGGCAAACCAGCTGCCCACAGGATCCCTACAGCAGGACGGGTACAGGAATTCCACCTGTCCAAGGTACTCAGCAAACTGGTGTATGCAGGCAGGCCATCTCTGTGAAGGAGGGAGCAGAGAGCGTGCGTGTGCGCGCGCGCACACACACACACACACACACATATATTAATTGTGAGCTGGCAGCATACAAATGTTATGGATGGATGGATGGTCAGCAAGGCTAGTAGCCATGAAAGGCCTCCTTCCTCATGAATCTGTCCACTCCCCTTTTAAAACCATCCAGATTGGGGGCCATCACCACTTCTTGAAGTGGCGAAGCAACTCTTTTAAAGAACAGAATTATATATGTGATAAGGACAGGTGTAGGTCCAATTGCCCAGCATACCCCCTCTGCCCACTTTGTCTGGCTTCTTCCATACAGACAAGTCCCAGATGCTGGAGGTCTGTGCCTGTCCCTCCTGGATGCTGTGAAGTGGGAACACACGGTTTCTTGCACACCAGACAACAAAGTGGATCAGAGCCAGGGGCCCTCCAGTCCGGCACTCCATACACATGGGGGCAAACCAGCTGCCCACAGGATCCCTACAGCAGGACGGGTGCAGGAATTCCACCTGTCCAAGGTACTCAGCAAACTGGTGTATGCAGGCAGGCCATCTCTGTGAAGGAGGGAGCACATAGCGTGCGTGTACACACACACACACACACACACACACACATTAATTGTGAGCTGGCAGCATACAAATGTTATGGATGGATGGATGGATCCAACTTTGTCTTACTTTGTCTTACAACAAAAAAAAATGTTGTCTTACTGGAGACAACAAAGTATGTGGAGATCAGCAGCAAGTGAAGCAAACACACAATATGTTCTAAGGCAACATTGCACATTCTTTGTTGCAATTCTAAATGCACTGAATGTTTTCAAGCAGACTTACCTAATTTCACACCTTCAAATCAATATGTGAACCAACACTCCATTGCCCTTCCAAGTTTGCATGGCTCTGAATTTTGCAGTTGGCTTCTCTGATCAAAAATCCATATCAAATGCATATGTTAGGGGGGGAAACCATCCTAAATGCATTATGGCAGGAAAATAGCTTGCAAAATCTGGATATTATGCAAACATGCTTACAAGAATATGCATATTAGGAGAAATGTGCAGAGTGATGCGTATGAGTGTTCACGTGGACATTAAAAATGTCTTGAACTCTGGGATGCAGTCAGCTCAAGGCTGAATAAATTCTCAAAGGTACAGATCAGCTGTTTCAGATTGGGAAAACAAGAAATGGTATGCATGAACACCCAGTTCACAGCTCCTGAGACGGAACACAAGAAGCTGTATCTCATCAACGAAAGTGGTACATTGCCATAGCATGCACTAAGGGTGTTTGGTGTGTAGGGGTGCATTTAAAACATACATAGGATCTGCCCAGAAAGAGAGGCAGCTAGAAGGCATTCCTGATAGATTGGAAAAAGAACTTTCATTTGGTTTGCCTTCTTCTGCTTTCCCTTCTGGTGCAACTACCACCTTTTGGTGAAGCAAAAACAGGAATTGCACCATGAGATGGTTTGTTGATACCTAGCATTTCGTTTGAGCCATTATGAGGTCTTTATTATGTAGGCAGCCTAAGAATCTGCCTGCATTGCTATAAATCACTCTTTGAATCAGGATGGTTATAAAATGTAATAAAATGGGATGGATCACATTCTATATTTTCCCTCATCTTGATAGACTCACCTGGAACTGATATCATTTTAGAGTCAATGAATATGTGACCTCTTGGTCTTGCTCTTATTAACTTAGATAGTTTTGAGGGAGGAGTTGAACAATGTTAAAAATCAACAGCAACATTCCAAACTGAGCCTGGTAATGACTTGGAAGTCAGTGGAGTTGATGAAGCATTGGTGTGATGTGGTTATATTGATCAGTCTCATTTGTAGCCTATCAGCTTTAGTTTTGAATAAGTGGCATTGTCGAACTGATTCCAAAGGTAGTCCCAAGTGCCATGCGCTGTAGTAATCCAACATGCTAATCAAAGGATAGTCATTCCCCACCATACTTCCAAGAAGATTAGAACAAAAGTCTTCTAACCGCAGCCCTTACTATGTTAAATTGGCCAGCTAAGCTGTCTTTGTGGTTCACAAGAGGAGTCTTGCAAAAATACACAGGCACCAGAGAAGTAAGCATACCAGATATTTGGAAAATATGGCTTAATGCAAAGAAGCTGGTTCCAACTCCAGTCCTTCTCCCTTCCCATCCAAAAGGAGTTAGCTTCATCCTCAGGGTGGTTACCTCTTTTTGTAGGCCAGATGTCAGAAATGTTGGCTGCTACTCCATTGGTCTGCCCTTTTGATATAACAGACAATGGGACTGATCAGGCTACATCCACCCTCATCTGTCTGCTGGTCAGGCGTGTCCCCTAGAACCAGACGTAGTCTAGTTCTCACCAGCCTCTTGGCTTAGCACTAGTCCTGCTGGCCCTCTGGCTAAAAATTGTTATCCTATCTCTTTCCATTCCTGATTCAGATGCTGAGCTATCTCAGAATGTGGTATTGGAAGACTGTATTTTGGGAGGAGGAGTCCTAAACCCTGTATAATTAACCACTGCACCAAACAAACCATTACACCTTTCTCTCTTTCTAATGTAGTAACATTTCCCAGAAGCTGCCATGCCTTTCCTGCTACTGTTCTCATCTGATCACTCCCTATGCAAACTTTTATTCATTGGTGTGGTTCTAGAGTTCCCAGCAATGACCCTCACAATCTCTTATTTGGATCCTCAGTTCCTTGGCTCGTGATGTCAGCTGATTAATCAGTGCCTGGTGTGTAGGTAGACACCTTCTAATATACAAGTGATTGACTACCTCAGGTCTTGATCCTGCCACAACTTAAGTTACCAAGTCAGCAGTTTGCGTGGCATCTTTTTCCTGGCTGTGATTTGATGTGAAAATGACAACTTTCCAATACTGCAGGCAAGGGAGTCACAGCAGGCCAGATTACATACTTGGAAAGCTCCTACTGTGCATTGTTGCTGGACTGCGCAAGATGAACAGTTGTGCATGCAAGAAGCCTCATTGGAAGCTCAGCATTCAAAGACGGAGGGTCAGATTTGGTTCTGTCTCTCTCCGGAAACTGCAAATTGATAGCTGTTAGGCCTGGAACACTCAGTAGGATAGCAGTGTCATTCTGTTAACTATGTGCCCCAAATTGGGTGAGAAGAAGAAAAAGTAAATGTTCTTCTAATTAAAGAGTGGGTCTAGCACACCACAATTTCCAGTGTGGGCTGCATTCACTGTCTTATGTATTCTGTGCCTTGGAAAGATGGATAATGATTTAATGCAATGCCTTTAACTACAGGGCTCACATTATAGCTTAAGTTCCTGTACAAATTGGAATAACGGAAGTGTGAACAAGCAAAACTTGAGCTTGTCAGCACTCTCTAAATTCCACCTTGATGCTCGTTCCATCCTTTGTCTGTATTGAATTGTGAGTTCTGTTTGCTTCTCTTGCCCATGAAAAGCTATGCATAATTTTGTATTTTTCCCAAGCGTATGTATCAAGTATGGCTATCTTTTTGTACGCTTTCCCCCTCCACTCATCGAAGCATGTTTGCATGAAGTTTTGGGAGACACACATTTTTACGAGCATTTTCCAAATGTATGCATGCTGTTGAAAGGGGTTTGGGGGTTTGCAATCACAGTACAAACTCAGAAATGTACAGATTTTGATGGTATAGGGCATTCCAGTCCATGTTCCATTCAGGAGGTGTAAACTGGAAAAATCCTGATCAAATGCAAGGTGAAATGAATTTCTTCTGCTTCCCTGGTTAGACTTGATCTAGCCAAATGAAAAAAAATCAAGTACTCCCAACTAGTTATACTTACCCTGCCACCCTATTAATTGATTGATTGATTAATTAACAATATTTATACCCCGTCCTTTACAAAACGTCCCAGGATTGCTTACGACCATAAATAAATTGAACAATAAATAAATACAACGAAATACAACATAACATACAAGCATAGCAGAGCATAGCTGAGTATAACAATGATAAAACCTAGTTAAAATAATTAAATATTCAAATATTGGGCAAATAAAAAGATTTTTGCCTGAAACCAAAAAGAATATCATGTCAGTGCCAGGTGAACCTCTCTGGGGAGCAAATTCCACAATTATTACCTTCCATAATCCTCAGGGGGTGCTGGTAGTACCAGGCCTCCATGCCAGGGCATTGCAAGGCAGCATTTAGCTTGGAATTGGAATTGGAGAAACTGCTTGTTTTCCATGTTTTGGAGTGGAACAGATATTTTCAGACCCTGTATGAATAATCAATTCAAGCTGTGACAACCCAGATTCAAGCTAAAGATCAGGACAAGCTTCTTCACTGACAGAGCAGTGCAACAGTGGAGCCAGCTACCTAGAGAGCTGGTGGGCTCTCCCATACTAGAGCCATTCAAGGCAAAACTGGACAGCCATCTGAGTGGGATGGTGTAACCTGGTGTCCTGCAACAGCAGGGGGTTGGACCCTATGGCCTTCATGGCCCTTCCAACTCTTCTATTCTATAATTCTTTGTTGCAAAATTATCAGCATTGGCACACCTCTACCAATGATTCATCCCTAAGACTTCATGTCCTTTCTGCTTATTATACCCCTGCTTCTGATACCTGAGTTCCCAGATTCTTGAAAATTCTTCAAGTTCCATTGAGATATGCTTACAGATGGGTATGGCTTCTTCAGAATGTAAGTAACATTTGTGGGGAAGTATAAAAGAAATGGAGAAGAACCCAAGGAAGTTGCTACAACAATGAGGAAAAGAGTACTAAGAGGCAACTTTAAAAAAATGAAGCTGAGAGAGAGTGCCAACCCTAGGACTGACTTACTAACAGCAAAAGCATTAAGGTAAAATATGATGGTATTGTTTGTATTTTGAATCTGTCTTTTTACCTTTGGTTTTTCCTACCCCTGGAATGTTGTCCCTGAGAGCATCTCCTACTCTAACTTCACAGGTTGCTGCTCAGGTTCCATGAAAATTGAGTAAATGGTTTATAGAAATTCTGCATCCTATTTGCAGGGTGAGAAAGTGAGTGTGTGTGAGACTTATCTGAAAAAGTCAAACGTGAGACTCATCATCCCCTGGACTTTCCTCAAAGTGAGGGGGACATTGCTGAAGAAATTCTGAGAGAGGAATTTACAATGAAAGAGAGGATGTTCGTGGAGACTGCTCATAACTATAAGAACAGGCCATCTCCATCCCTTGAGAATGCATTGAATGTGTTCTCCTCCTTTCTGTTTCTTTTGGAAAGCCACACATGCATTTTGAAATGGTCCAAAGAAAAATGGAACTCAGTTTTGGGACAACTCTAGTGAAAGGACTCTTTGTCTGAGCAATCCTATGTCTTGACTGCTTACCTGGGCTTGGGTCTTGGTTAGTTATGAGGATGAGCTTGGAACTAGTTAAGATATAGGTGAGTATTTCAGAGGGGACAGTTCCAAAGTTGAATTCTCCCTTCTTGAATACAGCAACTCCAGTTCAGGTTAGACTCAGGGGGATTCTGCTGTTTCAGGCTTGTTCCCCATGTTCTAGCCAGGACTTTTAGGACGTTTTATGAAAAACCTGCAATCATTTGTTGCACAAGCTGGTGTGAGGTCCTTGCTTGGCTATGTGGACCTGCAAAAGAGTCTCTTCGCAGGTTGATTCAAGTGCTCATTATCAACTTGATGAACACTCTTCTCAAATCCATGCTCCTTTCAGTTGGAGATACAATAGATGGATAATGTGGCATGTAAATTCTGCTATTGAGGAATGTGTTTCCTGTTATCCTATGCCAGATGAAAACGCAAGAGTAAATGTTGGATAGTTTTCTTAAGCAGACTGCTCTAATTCATGCTTCCCAGACCAATATGTGCATCACCAGGTGACTATCTTTCAGACTGCACACTTCTCTAGATTTTGCAATACAGCTCTTAGTTCAAAACTGTATAGAACAAGTGCATTATATGGGAACATACATTCATAATACTGATTATATGAAATACCCACACAGCATGCATATCTTGTGAGGACTTTTCCTCTGTTCAAAAGGGATGGAACAGACTTATAACACATGTAAAACCAACACGGATCAGAATGAACTTCTTTGTGCAGCAGCATTTTCATTTAGGATTTGAAGGTATGGATTCAGATCCTGCAGATAGTATACCAGTACTGTTTTCTTCTGTTCAAGCAAAACCTTGAACCTTCTCTAACACCATTCCATCCTATCTGCCTAGAACCTTCCATTAATCAGAGGAATCAAAATATAACTGTCAAAAAGTGACACCATTTTTGTCAACAAAACATAGACAAGGTAGGCAGTCTTGTCAGCTTATTAATTTTTGACAGATTGTCTCAGAATCCTAATCAACCTTGGCTGACAGTTTAGTCCTGTGTGTACACATTATTAATACAGGTAATGCTGCAGCTGATAACAAAGGTATTTACTATTTATTTAAAATGTGTACACTCAGTCTTTCCTGTCTATTCAAGGAGGATGAGTTTTGTAAAATCAGTAAATGCTTCAAGATGAACAGGCAATATTTCAGTGCAGTTCTCAACTCAAGCAAATGATCAAAACTTAAATTCCCATTGCAAAGACATATTGTAAGGTAAAGTGACTTTAGGAATGGGATACGTTTTGCAGGAAACAATATTGATTGTTTAATTAATACATGAATGCAGAAATAGGATGGAGAAGATTTGTGGCTGAATATAGATTGATTCGCTTGTCTGTGAAAGAAATAAAGGATGAATGGGCATTCCAAGCCTTCTCCCACCAGGGGCCAAGGTTTTGCGACTAATCAGGTAAAGGTCTGCAAAGCTCTTGTACATGCTTAAATGATACACACTTCATTGCTGCTTCCCTCCTCCTTCTCTTCCAAGGCTTTCCTGAAACTTCTTTGTGGACACCAGGAAAAGGAAGCCATATCTGGACTAGATCATTAAACACCAGGGGTCAAAAGAGATTGCCCCTCCATATACACTTGTCGTTCCCAGTCCTGGTTGCCGAGTCCTGGCCCCTGGTGAGGAGACAATGGCAAATCTATGGCAGGGGACAGGCGATGGATCACACTATCAGGGCAATCCAGAAGCACAGGATCTCGAGAAATAGCTGTGCCAAACAATAAGGCAATCCCAAGAAAACAGTCTAGAACATCACCCTTCATTCTTCTCTTCCTGAGGCTGGACATGCCCAGCTCTCTCAGTCGTTCCTCACAGGGCTTTGCCTCCAGTCCCTGAACCATCCTTGTTGCCCTCCCTTAATCTTTTCCCTTAAAGTAAAGAGAAAGAGTTCCCAAGCATATTTAGCCACTGTCCTTCTCATCAATCCATGTCAACACAAAATGCAAGCTGCATTTGGTGGAGGGCTGATTCGTAAGGCAAAACAGCTGGGGAATGTCCACATTTTGAGGAAGGTTAGAAGGGTGTTATACACCCCTAATTGATTGCCAGATGGCCGCCCCCTTCCTTTATTCTGCCTGAGGCATTAGGGGTGCAGGGAGTAGTTAAAGAATAGGGCAGAGAAAGTAAATGCTAATCAAAGGCCTATGCAATATGCTGTAGTCTGCGTGCTTCAAAAGCAGGGCAGTGATTCCAAGAGGAAAGTATTCTCTCACTTGATCAACCCCTGCTCAAATGAACCTTGAAAGGGTATATATTTTCTTTCATTTTCCAGGTGATGTACACAAGGCAGAAGGCATGGAATAATGAAGATGCTTAAGTGAATTTACTAGCCGCAGACGGTAAAGCAAACTGTTTGATGAAGACAGCTAAAAGTGTGGATCCTAATTAGAGTTGACAAAGGATCTCTCTCTCTCTCTCTCTCGCATGTGCACTCGCTCTCTCTCTCTCTCTCTCCATTCTGGATCCTGTTTTCAAATGTGTGTTCTTGGCAGGATCATGGCGCACAAAGGTTGTGCCAACCAGAGCTTTCTTCATCACATGGTGCTAGCACAAATTGAAATGCAGTTTCCTTGTGTGGAATTGGAAGGCTTGCCAGAAACACAGAGTCAAAAGCTTCAAGTGATGGCAGGGTACTTGCCTCCCAGGGAGAGGCTAAAATCTGCTGGCAGAACTTTTCCAGAATTCCTGCAGAAATGCCTTATTTGGGAGATCCTGGCTCAACTTTGGAGGAACTTGTTGGGCCTTTTCGAAACAGCTGTTAGGATTACAGCTGTCTGAAGGGAATGTATCTCTCTGCGTTTGCAAGCAGTTGTGTCTGCAGTTGGTTGGAAATGCTATTCTGGTGCAATAAAAATTTTAATTCTCCAAACCCCAACAACTCCATCTGGATTGTGACAATCTTAATCCCCCCGACAATTGTGTTCGGTACTGTTCTGCTGTTCCTTTGGCAACATTTTTATTCTCCTGGCTGTTGCCTCCTTCGCTTTCCTGGTTTAGCTCCATTCTGGATCCTGAATAGAGTACAAAGTGGCCAGTCAGATGCAGGTATGTGATAACATTGCTGAGGGCAAGTGAAGCAAATTAAGAGTGAGAGGAAGAGGAGCAAGGTAAAGGAATCTGCCTACATTTCAACATCTCAGAAGCTGATTATCAAGGGAGGCATTTCTTTAATCCGTTGAATATGTGCAGAAGGAACTCTGAGCAGCTGTGGCTCAACTCTGACAGGGAAGAACAAGTTGTAACATCTGAAAGCCAGAATATTGCTAAATGGTGCACTGAGACTCAGGGTTCAGCCAAATTTTCCTCCATTGCTTTTGAGCAGCGATTTTGGTTTTTAGAGCTCAATCCAGTGAAGCTGCCTGCAAGGTTGTGAACTCAGGGAAAGTTTGCCTCTGCACTCTTTCCACCATTTTAAACATGGCAATGGCCAATTTTGGCCTGAGTGGGTGGGAAGGAGTGCAAGGCACTACAAGGATACTTCTTATATACTTCCTCCACTCCTGCCCCGTCCATGCCCCCAAAAACCTATCCTCAAGTAGTTCTTGTGGCCTCAGAATCTCGGTCAGTGCAGGTCTTTCAACACCAGCCACAACATGGGGAATGGCACTCCCCATCTGGATTCTCAGCTTCAGTCTTGGTGCACATTCCTAAAGTCAGCATTTGATCTCTGGAAAATCTGTGATCATCTAGAAGCTCTCTAGCTGCCATAGGAGTTTTTCGTTAGAGGAAGCTACTGTAGGGAAATAGATTAGCATTTTCCCAAGCTTGTTCAAGGGCTCAGGCTGAGGGCTGGCTCTTTTTGAGATGCTATCAGTTGACTGGAGTTTACCTTACCACTGTAACAAATTTGTCAACCACGAATCTCACTGGACATCCATTTTATTTTTTTATTTTTTTATTCTTCGATTTATATCCTGCCTTTTTCCTACAAAGGGCTCAAGGCAGCTTACATCATTCTCCTCCATCTTATCCCCACAACAACAACCCTGCGAGGTAGGTTGGCCTGAGAGTCTGTGACTGCTCCAAAGTCACCCAGTTGGCTCCATGGCTGAGCGGGGACTAGAACCCGGATCATCTGAGTCCCAGTCCTGCACTCTTAACCACTATACCACGCTGGCTCTGGGAGGTTCAAATATATTTCACCTGATTGCCACACACACATGAGCTCATACACAAACACACACTCACACATATTCCAAAGCTGGGCAAATGTCTTACTCAAATAAGGTTTTTTTTCCCCTTTTATTTTTTTTTAAATACAGAAAAAAACATAAATACAGCACATCACAACTTCAATAATACAACATACAAAAGCTCAACTAATAACTTAAAAAGTAACTAATACAGTGCCCCCACCACCCCGGAGACCAATAATGCCTCCACTTTAATTCCTATATTATAACAATTAATAATATATACTATACTTGAATTGTATCCATATCCCTTCTAGAAATTCATATAATCTTGATTAGGTTTACAGCCTTTACCTTCTATCAGTACTGCTTTTACAAAATCTTCCCAAATTTCATTATATTGATTTGCTTTTATTAACCCTTCTAAATTTTTATTTCTGTTGTCAGTTGATCATTAATTACCATATTCCGTATTTCATTATACCATTCATGCCTTTGGTTAACCCAATTCTGTTTCCAATATTTAACTATCACTAACCTAACTGCCAATATCACTCAAATAAGATTTAACTTATGATACTTCACATGCATACTGCAGTACCTTAAGAAACACCTTTCCCAGACAGGAACTGCTACAATGTCCAAGGTCATCCGTCAAGTGCCAACTCCGAAGGAAGGCAGCCAGGTCACAGAACAGAGAGGGGCTTCCCAAGTGGTCCCCCCCCCCCAATTCTGGAATGATTTCTCCACAGAGGTCTTCCTGCTGACACTGCTCTAACCAAGCTAAGACCACCCTCTAATCTCTGGCATTTAAGGGTATTCAGTGCTGCATGAAGGACCATTATGACTACTGTTTTCCTAACATGTCTAATATTTCATCACTATTGCTTGGAGCTGTTTACACAATTTTAAATTGGAATTCTATGTGGCATTTTATCATCTGATTCTGAGCTTTGTCATTTTATGAATTTGGGCTAATAGCCCAGAGAGCATTGGCTGCTGAACCATCCATAAATGAGGATTCCTGATATCTAATTATAGTTTAATAGCATTTCAGGAATGGGACTTTTCCTGTGTTGCAGAAACACTGCCCTGATCATTGCTTAAGCACTATTATGAGTGCATCCATTCCCACTGAGACTGACAGCACATCCAAGATATGGAACAAGAATCTGGCTCCTCAGACTCCTCCTTTGGGTGGAAAAGGACAGAATCCTGGTTGCATTTTCTTTCCCTGACACTTGGCATTTCTATCTTGCATAGTCCCTTTTGCACCGTAGTTGGGTTACATCCCTTATTGTTTAAAATGACAGTATCTCTACACACACACATAATCTATACATACATACATACATACCTAATGGGCAAACATCAAATGGTAAATCAACTAAAACTGAAGAACTGTCAAATGGTCTTGTGATTTGCAAATCAATCAGCTAATACTAGGGACCAGTGATTTAAATGCATCTCCAGACCATTCACCTTTCTCGATTTCATATGCAATGTTATCTCGAACATCTTTGTGCATTCAAATTTTCTGAAATTATTACCAAGAGACTTTTTTCTCTTTCATTAAAACTGTAATTGGTACCCTCATCAGGTGTGTGTTTTTATACCCAGTTCATCTAGAAATATATAAAGAAATCTCAGAAGAATTATTAAAATTTCCCATGTTGCTGGGATTGAGAAATTGACATAAGAAGATCTATTTCATAGATTACATCTTTTGGTAAAATCACCTTCCAGTGTGCTAGGTGATAAGTGATGTTCCTTCAGATTATCTCCATTTCCACTTGTATCATGCAGTTGTTCCTTGTGACTATTCCTTGGTAAAAGCCAGCAAGCAGGTAAGCAAATAAAACCCTTTATGTTTGAAACCCTAGAAGAAATTGCTAAATGTTAATGGAGCAGGCATACCCTTTATCCCACCCAACAGAATCATCCCTCTCACAAACTCCTAGAACATGCGTGTAGAACCTCAGTCCTTGGACCCCAAAATATGTCAGAGTTCACAGAATTGCATGCCCCCTTCCCTTAACCCAGCCTGCTCTGCTCAACCACCAATTAACTTGGTTCTCCAAATTCCACTCTTGGACTCTGTCTCATATGGCATGCTTCGTTTGCATCCCTTTTCACATAAAAATCCAAATGCAGACATCAAAGTGTACAAATGTTTCTACATGCATGCATCACTTGAGCATCTTTCAGTTCTTCTTCTGTTGACCAAAACATTATTTGTGTGTATTTTTCAAATGCCACCAGATGCATTTTTGAGGGTCTGTGAATTACATTACAAGCTTGGAAATGTACAGTCCGATTTCTCCAATAAAAACTTCATCCTTCTGCTCATTTTACCGCAATGGCCTACCTGAAGTGAATGTAGTGAAGCTCAATGGACAAAATGAGAATGGCAAAGCACTCCATGCAATGGAAAAATATGGAAATAACACATAAGGTTTGGGGAGTGTTTTCACTTTGCATTCAGCCTGCTAAGTTTCCAGAAGAGATGTGGCATCAAACCATCCCATCTTTCTGCAGAAACAGTGCTTGACAATGCCTGCCACATTGTAGGATATGGATGATGAAATGTTTTGAAGACTTCAGTCACCACATTATACAAAAGCCCAGAACTCAATAAGAGAAATAATGTCAAATATTTTGCCTATGTAAAGATTTTCATGTCTAGCACAAATGACACCTAGAACAAATGTTTTGAAAAATCCTACTTTGCACATCATTGTCTGAAGGTTGCCTTGAAAGCAACTAAGAAATCAAGTACCACTTTTTTCTCCATCACTTTCTACTCTACAATTGAACATTACATAAAAACATTCCTCTTGGTTCACATCCTTACGGAACCAGAATGGGACTATCCGCTCCCTAGATGGTGCTCAACTTTACTTAACTTGCAAGGGGGAAACAAACAGATAATTAAATTATGGGATTCACTGCCAGAAGGAGTAGTGATGGCCACCGATTTGGACTACTTGAAACGGTCTTTGGAAAAACTCATGGAGGAAAAGGCTGTTCATGGTTACTGCTCTTGATGAATATGGAACCTCCACTATCAGAAGTGATGTACCTCTGTAGACCAGTTGCTGACAAATTTAAGCAGGAGGGGTTTTGTTTGAGGGATCTAGCCAGTCTGCTGGACCCCACAAGTGAAATCCTGGACTGGATGGCTGACTGGTTTGATCTATAAATGCCATATGAGGAGGGACTGAGGGAGCTGGGTCTTTTCAGCCTTGAGAGGAGGAGACTCAGAGGGGACCTGTTAATGACATACAGGTACATGAGGGGGTGCCACACAGAGGTGGATCATGACATTTTTTCCTGCGATGGAGGTCAGGACACGTTCCAATGGAGCAAAGCTCAGGGAACCAAGATTTAGGGTGAATGCCAGGAAGTGCTTACTGATGGTTAGGACCCCCAGGGTATGGAATGGGCTTCCATGGAAGGTGGTTGGAGCATCAACAGTGAGGGTATTTAAGGATAGGCTGGGCTTGCACATGGTAAGCATGTCATGAGTGGAGCCCTCTGGAGCCAGGGGGGTCAGGCTAGATGGCCCAGGAAGCCCCTTCTGACTCACTCTGTTTCTCTGTTTCCATATTTCCATGTTTATCTTTCCACTTAGGAACACGGAAAGTCTCCTTGTTGACCAGGTAGCAGAGACATTTGAAATTGTCAAATGATTTGTAATTCTCACTGCAGATACTGGTTGATTCATTTGAATCCAGGTAGTTCCCACACTCACCTGGGAGAGTGGACCACCTGGGAAGCTGGGCTTGGAGCCCTGGTGAGGGACTGCTCCACCCCTGCCTGTGTGGCTTGGTTCCAATTTCGCTGATATCACTGAGGCCATAACCAGCCCACTGTGTTTGGTGCCAGCCAGCCCAGTATGTTCTGCACAGTTCTTTTCTACTTACCCTGGACCTGAATGCGGGAATCCTTCTTTGGCTTCTTCTCTTGTGACAAAGGAACAACCACCATTTTATAGTGCTTGGTTTTGGTAGGAAGGGCCTACTGGAAGCAAGATGGAGTCAAGACCACCGAGCCATACCAGAGACCCAACTCTGAATTAGGCCTTGCCCTGTGGAGTAGTAAGCACACCAGTTAATCCGACTTTGGCAGCTGGAAGTACCAATGGGTGCAGTCTGCCTTAAGATACTTAGGGATCGTGCACCGTCACTGATAATGCTACACTGTGCTTGGCAGCTTGCACTTCAAAGGAGATGGAAATACTCCAGTTCTACTTGTCTTCCAAATTACAGTCTAATTAACACATAGATCAGCCAGTGAACATTGCTCCCAGAATATGCTATGAAAAGACCAGCCTTCTTCCAAACCTCATCATTAGACACTTGAGAATTGTTAATCTTTTCCTTCAGCCTTTTGTTTGCAATCATTTAAATTTTGGTGTACGTGAGTGAGGGTGAGTGTGTGTGTGCACACGCATTTCATTTGATGGCCAGGGCAGTAAATCATTTGGGCACCATCAGTGTTCTGGTTCTGCCTCTATTTGCTTAGTAGCATATATTATGCATAAGAAATCTTGGTCTGAGGATTTATCTAAATTGAATGGGCTATCACAGATGAAGGTAAGGGAATTTCTTTCAAAATTAGCTTAGGTCTCTTCAGGCAGCGTGAGTAATCCCCAAGTCCAACGAAATCCTTTACATTAGTTTCTAATTGTACTTGGCTGTACATCACCCGCTCGGCCAGCTGTCCACCCAGGGAGGCAAGTGAGACAACGCAGGAAGAATTTCCCTTCAACTCAGCTTGCTCACCCCGGAGGAACAGGAGATACGGACTGTGGGAATGCTATCTGCTGTTTCAGGTATTGGCAGGCTCAGATTCCTCTGCCCCACACAGGACAAGGGAAGTTCTTGGTTCTCATGCTAATCTGAGCTCACACTTTCAACGCTGTGTGAGCAAGAAAACCCAGTGCTCAGACTGTGCTGACCTTCAGAGGAGTCTGTGTCACGGCTGATTTCAGCCACCTAAGCGTTGGGGCTCCGGGCATGCAGGAAGCATTCTGGGACCCTGAGAGGACATCTTGCATCTTGGTGGCACCCATCTTCTCTTCTGCCCTCTCCACACACCGGACCATACACTCAACCCCTTCTCTGTGGGGTTCTTCTTATGGCCTCAGTAATGCAGTGGGTGTGACTATTTCCTCACTGGTTGTAGAGGTGACTCTGGTGCTTCAAGTCCAGGGTCCCAGCTTCTCTAGCTGCCAGGGCTGGACCTGGGACTCTGAAGAATCATGTTGCCATTTATTTATTTTATGTCCCCACTTTTTCAAGGAATTCAAGGTGGCTTACAGAAATCTCCCCTTCCTCTGAATTTTACTCTCACCACAACAACTCCATGAAGTATGTTAGACGGACAGTCTGTTCCTGGCCGAAAGTCACCCAGTGAACTCCATGGCTGACTGGGGATTAGAACTTGGAGCCCCAGAGTCTAGCCACTCTGCCACACTGGCTGTCCAGATGCCAGGGCTTGAATAAGGATTGTGCTGCCCATTATCTTTCAAAATTAGCACTTCTCTGAATTTGCAGTGGAGTTCTCCAAAGGGGCCATGGGACAGGCGAGAGAAGCATGTATGGAAATGCTTGTCTCAGGGAAATAGCTTCTTAACCAAGCTGTATTATAAAGTTGCTTACAAAATATGCCTCTTAGGTGAGAATGCATTAAAATGTCTCCATTAAGAGAAATGTGAACATAAATGGTCCTGAACTCCATGCAAAGTTGTTTTGAAAAAGCTCTCAGTCTTTTGGATAAACCAATCTTAAAGTTGAAGTCAAAGTGCAGGATGAACCAAATTTGAGCTGGGAATAATGCAAATTATATGGATATGTGTATGGATAGGTTAGATATAAATGCAAAGGTATTTTGGCTGCTAACAATTGGCAAGGTGTTATTTCCAAAACTGGGCTCTCTCCAGGTTCTCTTAGCCCTGTTTGAGGATTGGGGGCAGGGGGCTACCTGCCTTTCTGAACCATCCCGTTTGCCAAGATGATGTATATTGCAGCTTTCTTCCATTATCATCAAGATACTTGATTGTTAAGGCAACAACAGTGACAGTGGTTGTGGTGGTGGTAGCAGAAGCTATGGTGCTTGGTAAGTGGGTGGTGATATTTGCTATAATAAGTAACAGCCAATGGGGACTGCAACAGGCCCTTTCAGGATCCATCCCTCCAGCATCCATGGACTTGCTCTCATGCTTGTCTTGGTCCTGCAAAGTAACCCAAGCCAGGAGGAAGTCCACAGATGCTCATGGACTCCTGGTTGCACAACCAGCAGCCTTCTTCATCAGGTGCAGCTGTCCAAGGAGTGGCTGAGGGATGCTGCATAGGGGTGCTGAAAGTGGCTATGCCAGGTACTCTTGCTGGTGCCCAAACCTCTTCCATGACTGGCACATCTGGCAGCAGAAGTGGAACATGGAAGTGGAACATTGAGAGCAACTGTACAAGCTACCATTCCAGGCCACCAACCTTCTTCCTAGCCCATGAATGCTGGGTGCACTTCCAGGAGCTCGGATTTCAGGGCCACTGCAACATGGACCAGAGTCTGGTGAGCTGAGCCCAGCGAATCTGATGGATCCTCACCCCAGATAGATTCCTCACACATGCCTGAAGCCAACCTTGGCAGATTTCAAACAATAGCTAGGATGGCCAACCCATCCAAAGAGATACAGACTTCGACACTGCTGCAGAGGAAAACACTATAATGTCTTTATATGGAAATGCAAATGCTCAAATTGATCTGGAGAGAATCAGCTGTGGAAATGGGGGTTCATGAGAGCAGTGTATTTTCTGAGCAAAACCATTTCCTGAGGATGCTTCATTGGGCAGTATCAAACACTACCGTAACAGTAGCAGAAATGAATGCCATACAACAAGAACTTTGCACTTGCTAGTGCAACTGGAAACTTAACTGCACAACAAATGTGCAAATGTGTCTAAAATGCAACAAATCCATTAAGGTGGCCAAAGGGAATTTCCACTCCAAAACGGAAGCCTTGGCTAGTTTCAGAAGTCATGCAGGCAAGTTCCAGCTTCTCATTGAGCCAGCATTCATTTCTTCTCTTGAAATCTATTTAGCGCTGGTGTTGGGTTGCCATGACTGGACACTGCTCCACAGATTTTCAGTGTTCTCCATAGAGTTCCCATGTACAGCAAAAGTTGTACATGCTTAGGTAAGGCTTAAGCATTGGTAAATTCCAATGTGGTGTTTCAGGTCAGGTGCTTTTTTTTGTTTTTTTTTTCCCAGAGCAAAGTAGGAAAAAATGACTCCTAGTCGATGCTGCTGTGCATTATCAAATAATTTATCCCTGCACAGGGGTCCATAAATCATTCTGAAAGAAGGCAGCTTTCAAGAGGTAATTGTGGCAAAAATCTACAGCTTATAAGGTCCTAATAGGAAAGAATGTTCACTACATTTGCACTTAAAGGCAAATGCTGGTAGAGAAAGAAAAGTCATTATCTTTGCAAATCTAGCAATGAGATTCCACTTCAGACTCACAGACACTCAGGCTATTTCTTTGGGTGTTTTAATAATCTACACTAGGCAATAAAATCTAGAACTTCAACATGAAAGTGAAGGAAGACTAAATCAACATCTTTTAAATATGTTGCTGCAAAGGGGAATATTGACTGTGGTTTGTTTAGCAGCTGTTGAGGCCATCAGGAATATCTTCTCCTACACAGATTAGATCAGAAGCTTCCAATACTCTGTAACATCACCTGATTTTTTTCTGCCAGTTCTGCAGTACAGGAACACTGTTCAACTTTCCAATGTCAATCTGGCCATGGAGGTCTCTTTGGCAAAGACGGACATGGTGAAGTGGCAGATGGGTGCATATCTCTTCTCCATCATTTTACAGAAGGGAAAATGGAGTCACATCACTATGGAAGAAATAATTAAGACAAACAGAACAATAGAACAAAGTAGAACCATCTCAGCACTTCTTTCTTGGCTTCATGACTTTTGACTTTCTGACTTACTTTTAAAACTAAGCCTAAACCATCCTGCATATCTATCCTCTGCTTTCCTTGCTCAAACATCTCACGTTTCCCTTTCTTTTCTATGTGGTGTGTTCTCACTAGACCCATGCATGTCCTTGCAGGCATTCCAGTAAAAGCACTCAAAAGGGAGCTTCAGACACTGGCAAAAGGAGCATCTAGGACTAAGAAGGAAATTTGCACCCCCAGAAAATCCCATGTAGACAGTGGCTCATTTAGTGAGCTAGCTAGCTAGCTAGCTTGCTTGCTTATTTGTTATTTAGCAGGGAAAGTGAAGGTAGATTGTCACTGAATGTGAAGTAGAGACTCACTCCAGGAGGAAAGAAGTACAGACTACATACAATTCCCAGGGCTTGAGTTCTTTCTGGTGCAGAAGAATGAGAAAATACTAATGTGTGAGGAATCTGATAGGGAGCAGAAATCCAATGGATTTTCACAATTTACTCCGCGGCCACATTCCATTTTATCCGTCCTTCACCGGTGCTCATGTGGTTGCATGAATCAAGACGAGATGCAGAGTCCCATCAGCAAAGTGGGCCATGATGTGTGCATGTTTTTCTTTTATAGAATCAGAGAAATTGTGAAAATTGCATGATTTATGCAAACTGAACCGTAAATCAGATGCTGGAAACTACATCTGTCTAAAGTGCTACACACAAGTAGAACTACAATCACATCACTTTAGGCTTTTAAATGTTAGACAGAACAAGACAGGAGGAACTGCACTTCTGGCTTTTGATTTATGCAAATCAAGTGATTTCTACAAGTTCTGCCACTGCAACTTGCATTAATTGCATGATTTGGGCAAATGTCCTTAGCATTTATCGTAAAATGTGGAAATGGTGGCCTGTCTTAGTCTGCAGAAATTCCTTGACAATTCCTCTACTGATGATCATCAATTCCAAAGTGGGCAGAAATCCACAGAACTCAAGCCAAACTGCCCTGTGTTGACATATCCCTGGGAGCGACCACCTGGACTGTGAAGAGGAAGGAAAATAGAAAATCTAGACTATGGCACACAAGGTAAGCAAGAAACATGGGGCTTTGAGTGAGAAGGTCCACAGTTCTGTCATGGTTTCAGCATGGAGCTTTTCCTATCACAAGAGACAGGATTTTAGCAGCAGCCATGCCTCTGGGAAGAGGAGTATCTGGCTGCCCAAATCGGAGGGTTCCCATACTGTTCAGATGTGACACTATAACTTTGATGAACTGGACCAAGGAGGTCCAACTTGTCCTACCTTGAGGACTTTGACACAGAACCCAGGGGACACACAATGAATTACATTTCCATATCATAAATTAAAGTGCTATCTACCTACCTACCTACCTACCTACCTATATAATTTAACATACGCAATTGATGTATCTGCTGGTAACTGAAAAGGAGATCACAGGCAGCTCTTCCTCTGAGCACAGCCCAAGCACCAGACCCTCTGGTGCAGCCCATCCCTTTCTGCCCTGTTTCTCCTTCCCAGGGACCCTCCTGTGTGACACCCCCAGCCCCTCCTTCCTTCCTGGAATTGGCAAGCCCCTCCTGGCCAGCCTTCTTTGGCTCAAAGGATGGCTGCTTCTGGCACTGAGCCCTGTGGGGCTCAGTTCCTGGAGAGTCCCCCATGAGCCCTGGCTCTGGACCTCAGGAAGGTGGACTCTGGGCTGCTGCAAATCCTGGGAACCAAGTCCAGGGAATCCAATGGATCCCCACCCTCCTAGTATGGACTTCTTGTCCACTAGGGACCACATTTTGGAGGGGGCCACAGGGTGGGCAGGGGGCAGAAGAAAAGGGTGGTGGGGCCCACTTGCTGCCCGTGGGGTATGCCCCTGAGAAGCCACCATTAGAACATCCATACCCACCATTTTTGGTGCCAGGGAAACTGATAGGAAGAACATGAGAATCAATGTTGTATAGCTCATCTCACTATGGATGCTACAATCTGGAAGAGCTGTTGAAAGTGAGAAAACATAATCTCGTATTAGCCTGTCTGGATTGCAGGAAGGCCTATGATTTCATGGCAGGCTCCTGGCCACTTCCAAGTATTCTGGGCCCACAAAATGCATCTTGCTACAGTTCAGCCCACTTCTAACACTGGGCAACATGAATAGGAATGATATTTAGAACAAAGAGGATGTTGACTCTCAAAGTTCAGAAAATTCTTGTACTGTTTTCAGCTCTACAAAATAGGTAAAGTGTTTGCTGCAGGCTCCCAAAAGGTAGTGAGAGAAGTACGTTCATACAACCCTGCTAGCAACAGAAGGAACCATGATTAGCTGAATGTCAGACTTAAACCGTTTTAACTCCACAATATAATCATCTCTGTAATTCCATTTCAAGGCAACATGGAGAGTCATGGCTTAGATCCAGGAGGTCTTCCCACCGCCATCACTCCCAGCATCAGCATCCCATTGTATGCATATTCTGCCTTCTTCTTTCTTGCAAGGAATTTCATGTACCTAAAAAGCACTTGATTTCTGGTGGTAGAGTGGGGGACTAAATCAATTTGTAGTTTCTCTCTCACCCTGCAGCCTGCCTTGTCCCTACCAAATCTGCTCCAGAAGTTTGGAAGAATCACCAGGAGGCTGTGAGATTCACGTGGAGAGGGAATTCATTAAAACAGCCTCTTACCTTCTCACCAGTGTCCTAAGGTAAAGCTGGGAGTCTCCCTGCTGACAGGAGAAAACTCTTCATCCAACACCATATAATTAGAGGTGAAAGTGAACTTGTTCTGCAACACAGGGATGTCTGGTAAACACTAATAGTTTATTGACATTTAGTAGTAATTCTATTTACATTTAACTGGAGATCAGTCAGAACAAGCTGTGAGTCAAGTTAAATTTAAAATCTACTTACCAACGTTCCTATAAACAATAGCGAAGTAAGAAAAATCCACTTGGTTCACATTTAATGTGAAGTTTTCTAATATTATGATGAACATGCCCCCAAATGAATGCACATTCTTGTGAAGACTTTTTAAAGTCTAAATGCGGGAAAATTGAATTTAAAACTAGGGAAAAATGGAGAACAACTGAAACTGATAGAATTGTTCATCCCAAATAGATGGTTACAGCTGCCTTTGATTCCTGACATGAGGAAGAAATGGTGGGATATAGGTTTAGTAAGTAAATGAATGATATGGACATGCTATATTCACTGTGAAGTCTCCACAAGTACATGGAGAATCTCTCTCTCTCTTTCTCTCTCTCTGACACACACACACACACACACACAATTATAGCATGCCCAGCTTTAAGCCCCAAATGCAAACAATAGCCTGTGTCTGCCAAATATGCTTGCAAACTGTATAACACAAGCCTTTGTTCATTTTGTTCCTGATTCTTTGTCATATTTGGGCAACTTCCTCAGCAGACTCAATCAGCAACGCTTTGATTTAGGAAGGATATTTATGCAAACTGGACAACTTGCAGAATTCTCCCATTCAACTGCTTTTCGAGTTGGGCAAACCTTCTGTTTGCACAGAAAAAGTCCACAAACACTTCCAGCATGTGGGAATCCCTTCCTAGCAAGTGCTCACAAGCACGGGGTGCTCTCACTAGAAACCTTGACTCTGGGCCACTGCACAGAGGACCAAAGTCCAGGAAGCTGAACTGGGAAATCTGGTAGGTTTTTTGAATGAGGCAGATTCCTTGCAGATCCTAGTGAGCAGCGATCACAAATGTAAAGGGAATTGGGCATGAAAGGAGTGTGCGATGGTGTGTGGACAAGCCTAATAGATTCCTATATCATTCTGGATCCTGGATGATCGTGTCTGCAGGCTTCTGCTTCCCCATAGAAATCCACCCCCAATATATGGCCCTCTGGGCACAGAGAGGCTTGCAGAGTGTGAGGCAGGCCTGTCAGCACAGCTACTGAGTATTGTGAGCTCATAGAAACACGGAAACAGAGTGAGTCAGAAGGGGTCTCCCAGGCCATCTAGTCTGACCCCTGGCTCCAGCCAGATCTACCATGTGCATATCTTGCCTATGCTTGAACACCCTCACCGGTGGGGCTTCAACCACCTCCCGGGGAAGCCCATTTCACACCCTCAGGGTCCTAACTGTCAGGAAGTACCTCCTGGCATCCAAATTGAACCTTGGTTCCTTGAGCTTTGCTCCACTGGAGCACATCCTGCCCTCCTCTGCAGGGGAGAACAGGTCTCTACCCACTTCCATGTGACATCCCCTCACACACCTGTATGTTGCCAACATATTCTCTCTGAGTCTCCTCCAGGCTGAAAAGACCCAGTTCCCTGAGTCTCACCTCATACGGCTTTCTCTGCAACCTGGCCAGCAGGAACTCCCTCCCAGCAGTAACAACCTCACCAACACTTCTTGCCAAATGACTTTATTTTACCTGTAAGATCTGAGCATGAACAAAGTGAAATGTTGAACCCTCTCTGGACCGGTTCACCCAAAGCTTTGCTTGAGAATCCTTCCATGCCTGACCCTGGGGAGAGGAGCACTATGGAAATGGGGACACCTGCTCTCCTCCCTCTGATGATGAACTATCCAACTCCTCCAACTGCACAGGAGGCTGGAGTTCTCCATCTGGCAGATTCTCCATCTCTAAATCTTGCCCTTCCACATGTTGTTGCTCTTCCTTTTTTCCACAGCCAGGTTGACTGGGATAATCCAACTCCCCTTCATACATCTCCTTCTCAGAATCAGGGCTTTCAGTCCAGCCCAAAAGGTCAACTTCTCATGCATGCCCCTGCCACTTTCCAGATTGTGTACATATGACATCATGTGGGCAGAGGACTGGGTTAGGTGGACTTTGGTCTGATCCAGTATTTCCCTTGTGTGCTTGCATTTGACTGCCTTGAAGCACAGGGAGGGGGTTAGAAACAACTCTAAGCATAGAACACAAAGCTAAGAATGCATGCAATTAAAGCCTGGGCTGTCCCAGCTCTGACTTCCTCCATGGGTTTAATTAAGTGGTTTGATGCTGATTTGAATGAGCTTGATAGATTAACCCTCTTGAGAAAGAACTACTTCAGGCCGTTTTATTCCCCAAGTCACTGTCAAAGCTGATCAAAACCTCACCCATTTATACCTCAGTGATTAATTGTTTGAGACAGGCTTCATATCAATAAAAGAAAGGTTTAAAGTACAGAAATCCAAATAATTCCTACATGGGAAATGCCCCCAAAGCCTTGACACTGGAAATCTGCTGATGTATTTGTTTCCACACATTCCCTGCTTTCTAGTGCAACATTTTCCTGCCATCTTGCAATGTTTCAAACTCACCTTGCAAATGAAATGAAAATATACATTCAGAATCCAGCAAAGAGCCAGAACAAAGGAGAAAAAGCACAGATGACAGAAAGAGCTTATACTTGCACCTGCCAGAATTAAGACATCTTTACCAACTGGCGAAACACCAGCCAAAGTGGAGCCATCACCATTGGTGCAACCACAGAAGAGATCTAACCTTGCTAATGAAGCAGCTACATAAATAATATTAACAGAAGATGCTTGTCTCGCTGTGACAACTGATGCTATTCAAAATGTATGAGGATGCTCACAGATAGAAATTTTTATTAAAGGCACAAAATGTCAGAAATGTGATACCTGGCTTCAGTGCCCAAACTCTTGTGGGATACAGGCTGGTTGGAAAAACATTTGCTGCCAAATGGGTATGTTCAGAACTGTCCCACTGCAGAAGATCTAGTCCTGCCTCAGTTCTTCAGAGACAAGCTTCTAGGGCACTATGCTAGTTTTCTCCCAGGAAGCAGTTTCTTGAAATTTTTCTGAGCCCTGTGATGCCACAGATTAAACCAAGGACCTTCTGTACATTGTTGATCTATGGTCCTTATTAATGTATAGAAATAGGCCTATATCCTAAATAAAAGAGAGGTGAGGCAGAGCCTTTTCTTAATTCTTTTAACTGAGTTCCAGAGGTTTAGGGTGCAATCTTATAGCCCCTTTCATGACAGCAAGCCCCACTGAATGAGGGACTTGAATGTTGTGAATTATCCAGAGAGCTTTTGCTATGGGAGGGGGGTATAGAACTGTAATATAATATAATATAATTAATATAATATAATTAGACACAGGATCCTTTTCATTCATTCATTGTATGTGTGTCCCATCTTTTTTTCCCTTTTCCAAGGAGGCCAATGCAGGTTACATAATCCCCCTCCTTCTCTCCATTGTATTTTGCACGGCAATCCTGTGAAGTAAATTAGGCTGAGAATCAATGACTGGTTCAAAGCTGTCAACGGGGCTTCATGGTGAGTGGGCATTAGAACCCAGATCTCTTGAATAGCAGTCCAACACTCTATCGACTGCACCACACTAGTTCAGGGGATTGTGCCGCTAACAGAAATATTTTCAGCAGCATAACTTTTCCTGCCTAGCCTTCTGCCCTCTCCAAGCCTCACAGGGGCTTCATATCTGAGGCTGTGTTGACTCCTTCACCAACACCTCCTTTCCAAACTGCAAATAAAATTCATGGAGCTTGAGGCCAGTTTGGCATTCTTGTCAAGATGGCAGCCTGTTATCTCACCCTAGATACACTACCAGTGTTGGCACGTGTGTGAAAGAAAGAAGCTTTGATCAATTATCCAAGACATTCACAGCATACATTCAAGTGAGACACGTGGCATTATTAGTATTCAGTTTGAAACCACTGTCACTACAACAGGAGGTGGCTGGACTGAGCCGTCAAAAGCAGGCAAATCCCTGATTGTCCCTCCTCTCCCCCTCTCCCCGCCACACACTGTCCGCCGTTTAGTTTGCCCTCAGTTCACCCTGATGCAGTTTAAATGCCTGTGTGCATTTAGTTCATAGACAAAGCTACTGGGGAGACCAAGCAGAACCTCATTAGAACAACATAGCAATCCAAGGCTGCTTTCTGAGCCACAGAACACTCCCTGCCCTCAGCTTCAATTAAAGCGAGACTTTAAAGGCCACCCAGTTTCATTTTCATGAATGTCACATCCTGTATGAGCCGATCAAGGAGGTCATCTCTCACCAGTGAGCATCTGCGTCCAGTTTTGGGAACCTCTGCCTCTCGACGGGGAAACGCACATGCATGTGCATTTGAAAGGGAGCGTGTGAGTGAGCACAGTCAAGGCCACTGCATGCAAAAGGGTTCTGGATTTCCGGAAGGGGCAAGGCAGATTGTATTTAAGTCAATGTGGACAAGGCCTACTCTGATTCCACCTGGGGCTCCTTGCATAGGCAACACCCAGATGCAGGGCTGGTTCTATGCGCGTTTCCTCCTGTGTTTGAATAAGGACCATGCGATTTCATGGAAGTACGTAACTAAAACTGTGGAAGACTTTACCCACCTCAGCTCAGTAATCAGTTCAACGGGGGACTGCAGCCAAGGAATTTGAAGAATTCCATGGTCTTGGAAGAGCAGCAATAAAGGAACTGGAAAAGATAACCTAAAGTTAGGCTGTTTCATGGGAGACCAAGGCCAAGATCATCCACATGATTGCATTCCTGATCACAGTGCATGGGGGTGAAAGCTGGACAGTGAAAAAAGCTGAAAGAGATACTTATGAAACATGGTGCTGAAGGACAGCTTTGGGAATAGCCTGGACAGAGAGAAAGAGGAACAAGTGGCTCCTGGATCAAATCAAGGAAGACCTTTCCCTGCAAGCAAGCAAGGCGGACATGTCCTGCTTTGGACACATCATGAGAAAGTAAAATTCCCTGAAGATATATAGAAACACGCCTATCCTTGAGCACCCTCACCAACCAACTCCTGTGGAAGCCCATTCCATACCCTTGGGGTCAGGGTAGTACATCCTGGCATCCAAACTGACCCTTGGTTCCTTGAGCTTGGCTCCGTTGGAGCACGTCCTGCCTTTCTCTGCAGGGGAGAACAGGTCTCCACCTCCATATGATACCCCCCTCACATACCTGTATGTCGCCAACAGATCCCCTCGGAGTCTCCTCTTCTCCAGACTTTCCCTGCAATCCGGCCACCATCCTTGTGGCCCTACAAAGTTAATCATGATAGGCAAAGTCAAAGGCGGAGGGAGGGAGGGAGGGAGGGAGGTAACACAGAAAGACCAAATATGAGATGGATTGACTCCATAAAGCAATGCACAGCCTGGAATTTACTGTGTAGGTGAGGATATTTTGAGATTTTTCATTCATAGGGTTGCCATAAGTCTGAAATGGCTTCAGAGTGCAAACAGCAACAGCACATTAAGTGGAGGAATGTAAAGGAATGAACTTGGAGTCATTTCTGAGAGGAGGCTGAATCTTCTTCCAGTGACTACAGCTATCAGGGAGATGAGGATGTTGTCTGCATAGTCCTGCCTTTTCATCAACATACCGTAGCTCCACCCTGTGATTCACTTCTCGGTCATGCTAGAACATAGTAGCATGATGGAAAGTGGCTTCTATAGAAAGATATTAGTTACCTAAACCGGACTTTAAAAGAAAAGATACTAAGAGATACAGCTCAGATGACAAGAAATGCTTTGCAATATGTAGGTTCTTTTCTCTTGCTCTGACTACGATTTAAAAGTAAGCACAGTGGCACTTTCCCTTTGGCTAGGTCATGAGAAGGTTGGGTTAAGCCACCTCCACAAACTGGGATGTGCACATCAGCGGAGACTGGGTGACTCAGTCTGAGGAAATTGGGCCTGTGCTTCTGAGAAGGAGCTCCTAAGTCAGGATGTCAGCTGATCTCCTCAATGTCTTGTGTTCCATGGAAAAGGAGGAGAGGTAGATTTGCATGGATAGACTAGAGCATTCAAGGTCATCTTTTTTCTGGCATGCACAGCATGAAGCCTGGAAGCACTGGAGTAGCGAAGGGACCGTTGGCATCTCCGTCATCAGTCTCAGTTGCTAAGTGCTGTTGTTGTCATTGATGATGATAACGTTTTGCCTGGGAATATGTGTTGGCATCACCCAGAGGTGCAGATTTTAATTTCAATTAAATCACTTTGACATCTTCATGCGAAGAAGTCATCACAGTGCTGGGCAAGCCAATTGAGATGTAGTCGCTGGATCTTTTTGAACTCAGGGTTCTTTCCTTCGGTGCCTTTTAAATGCCAGAGCATGAGAAGCCTGGAAACGTGTCATAAGAAACTCCCAAAGGAAAGCCTATGTTTACAGTCCAAGGGAATGCATTGGACAGCAAGTGCTTGTTTGCCTCCTGGTTCCTGTTTCTCATTTTAGTGCAGTAAAACAAAGATATATATTTATTATTCAAATTTATATGCCACCTTTCAGATGTCAGTATTCCCCATTTTTCTTTTCTTTCCCCCTTTTAAACCTCTTCTTTAGTCTGAGGCTGAACTTCTATCAATATAACAGTTTGGGAAGAGAGGAGGTGCCTGCCGAGAAATTTTGCAAACATTTTCACCTAAGGTAAAAAGTGAAACACACACACACACACACACACACACACGCATATTCATATGGGGAGGGAATGAGGTTCTCTGACAAGGAAAGCCCATTCAGAGTAAGGGTAGTATGCCATCACTCTCAACTGGCTTGTGGTATATTTGGCTACACAAGGGGATACCCCTCACACATTCAGAGGCAGAGCAATGCTGAGTGGGGCCTTCCAGGTGCTGCAAGGAGCTCCACCACAGTCGTCCCCCATCCACGTTGTCAAGCGATGCTCAGTGCTGCCAGGAACACCAGCATTCTATCCTAACCCCTTCTTAACCCACCCTAATCCATCAGCTGCACTGGTTTAGGATTTTACAATAACTTCTAATTGACAGGCTCCCTCATGCAACTCATCCCAGGAAGGAAAAGGCACCAAGATGCGTGCAACGTGGTGTAAACAGCAGTCAGGATTAGGAAGAGAGCATTACAAAGAAGCATAGTGTAACAACTGAACATTTGTATATTATTCTGGCCCAAAGGAATTCTTACCTTCTCTCTAAACAACTTGCAGGCAAACATTTGAAGAACAGAACAAAATAAACGATGGGAAAACTCAAGGAAGCAAATCATTTGTTATGTGGACAAATGGGTCTTACTTACAAAATAGTTCTCTTTCTCAGACTTTGTCTGGTAGCTAAATAAATATTTCTATATTTGGCACCTCTCTCACCAAAAGAAACATCTGAGGCAAATTGGGTAGCTCTTGTTTAAGCAAACTGTCTGAGATTTCCAAAGGAATCACCACAAGTTTTAATAGAACTAAGACATGCTCATCATTCCCCTACATAATTCTCTCACCTATTATGGACTGGGTTGCTGACAATGGAGTATGGAGAATGGGGGAAAACTTCTCTATTATTACTTTAGTTGATTTCAGTTCAGCCTTCTGTGAAACAAAACAAGATGGCCCAGGCAGGAAGAAAGTACCATGGAAGCAGAGAGGGCTATGTGAGGGCCTCATTCTCACAATGGCACCCCTGTGACAGCCATTTTTCTTGTTCCCAAGAACTAACTGGGAGCCACTAAGAACAGAAGTAACCACAATCTGCAATGTTTGACACTTGCTTCTGAACAGCTTTTTCTGGGAGACAACAAAGGAGGAGGACAATCGCCCTCATGTTCTCTCTCCCACAGACCCCTACTTTAATTCTTTTAAGGAAAGGCTGGACATGCACATGGTAGGCATGCCATGAGCAGAGCTGGCTGGAGCTGGGGGTCAGACTAGATGTCCCAGGAGACCCCTTCTGACTCGCTCTGCTCTCTATTTATTCCCCTGCCTGGGAGAGGGGCCACCTTCCCCACCCAAACTGTACCATGTATCTCATTCAAACAACTTGCAACTCATGATGGAAATATCCCAGCAATTAACTCAGTCCTTTCAAAACTGATGTCATATTTTCAGAGCCACAAATCTCTCCATCTCCTTATTTTTTGTTTTTCCAGGAACTGAGTCACTCTATCTCCCTGAGTGCAATCAAGCTGCAAAGAGACGCCCTCAAGATTTACTGCTTTGTCATTTACATCTTCTGGGTTATTGTGACATGCTCAGCTTTGCCCTTGCCATTTTTCTAGCCTGCCTTTTAAATGTTGCAATTGTTCGACGAATTAAGCACTGCCTCCTGTAACAATTGCCATGGCAGAAACCCTTCATGTGGAATTCCATCAATACTTTAAAGCCAGCTAGCAAATGATTCATGTTGCATTAAATTGCATTCCAGTTCTCCCTGTGGAGTCTCCTCCCATTCTCCCGATGCTTCATTTCATAAAACACACCAATACTGAGACACGTATGTTCAACAACATACAAGGCAGATGTAAACCCCTATAATCCATTACTCTTTGTTTTACTCCACATCCTTCTCTAATACTGGATGGGAATCTCTCTTATGAATACTCCTTTATGAATATTTGTGCATCATTAAAAAGGCACCTTTCTCAGATATTTTGCTCCCTACTCTCAGAATGCAGAGAGGCTTAAAAGGAACAAATGTTGATTAAGACAATATTGGAAAATTAATTAATGCTTCCTAGTAACCCTTCACCTAAACAACCACCTCTCACTATCTTGTTTTTAAATGAGCAAGGAGAAGAGAAATCAGTAGATAATTACATCTTCCTCTGTTCCAATGTTCTTAGAAGAGACAGGGAAGAACAAGGGGGGAGACAAATGGAGGTGTGTGAAAGGAGATGTGTGAAATATGATAACCATTTCAGCAGAAGGGAAAAGAGATTTTTGAAATGAAAGGAAAAAAGACTCTTCCAGGATCAAGATTTTTATCATTAGTATAGTCATACGGCAAGAGTTATCATCGATACCTATATTAACTGAGTGAGATGCCAAAAAAGGTTAATGCAATTTTAAGTTGCATCAATAACAGTCTAGTTTCAAAATCACCCAAAGCAGAGCTTCCTTTATGCTGCTGCATTACAAACCCCCGATCAAACACGGTTTCCAGTTAAGAATCCTATACTTTAAGGACCCCATAATTCAATGGAATGAGTTCTGGAGAGGTCATCCAAGATGAACAGGGAACTACAAACTAAGTCCTACAAGGAAAGGTGGAAGGAACTGGACATATTTGATAAAAGACGACTGGGGTGGGGGGTATCATAACAATTGTTACCTACCTAGACATGGAAGAAGGCCCCAGCTAGCCGGTTCTTCTTCATCCAAGATGGCAGGTTACAAAAGGCAAGATTTGGTTGAACATCAGAAAAGACCTCCTAAGCATAGAGCAGCCAAGCAGCAGTCTAGAGGCGGTGTGCTTTCCATCACAGGTGTTCGAATGAAGACTGGGCAGCCATTTCTCAAGCAGGGGGTTGGACTCCATGGCCCACATGCCCCCTCCCAACTCGTTGACGCTCTGCTTCTACCTGAAGAGCAGGTTCCACCCCGACAACAATGGGGATTGGCTATTGAGAGAGGGACATCCAGATAAAAAGGGGAACATAGGAATGGACTACAGGAGCCTGAGGAAGGGTAGTTCTCTTTGAGGCAGAAGTTCTGTGTTAGAACGGAACTTCAGCTTGCAGGCAGGCAGGCTTGTGTGGTACAACATCCCTCCCTTAAACAAACAAATAAAACAAATAAGCATAAAGGTATTCATTGATCCTACTGATTGATTGATGTTTATATCACCCAATAGACTAAGTTCTCTGGACAGTTCTCAGCAATTTAAAAGACTTCAAAACATAAAATGCAGTATAGAAAAGTATGTAGCTAAGAAACTGTGAGTAAGAGCTATATGTATCTCTGCTGCTCTTCCCCATGAACCGAGCTTCCAGCTTGCCGCAAATTCTCTTTCAAAAGATGAATTTCTTGACAGTCTGAATTTGACCTTGCAGCTCGTTGGCAGTCTGTGAAGCTCCTTTAGCAAAGAGGCCATGTTTAGCAGCTTTAGTGCTACATTCTGGACCAAATGCATTTCCAGACAAAGCCCCAAAGTAGCCCCCATTACAATAATGCAGTGTTGAGGTCATAGTCCAGGAAGATTGGATTGCCTCTCCTCTCCTCTCCTCCCCTTTCTTCCCCTCTCCTCTCCTCCCCTCTCCTGTTCTTTCATTTATATTGCTTTGGATCTCATCATTAAGTACACAAGGCCATCACATAGCTGAGATCAGTGTTTGTGACTTGGTATGACTGATCTTAATGAGCACCCTTGCCTCTGCATCTTTCTTGGAGTGAACTTTTCATCACCTTTGCTGTTTGGAGAACCTCACCCTCCCTCAGAGTTCGGTCCTCATTGCAGAACCTGCTTAATTTCTTTTACACGACCGACCTTTTCTCACACATGGCTGGCTTGTATGAGGAGAGCAGAGCGGTAAGTTCAGATATCCCAGTCTGATGCCATTTTAATTGCAGGAAAGGGTATTTGGCTGGTGTGCAGGCAAAAAGGGCCAATTACTCAACTCGTTAAGCATTTGAATATGATCCTGGTGCTTACACACAGAGGATGAATAGATTTCTGCTTTCTTCATTTTCTTTTCATCTAAATGAGTGGATGCTCAGAAGTGCACTGAAGCTTCAAGTCATAATTATATAGCTTCCATTTTAAATAATAGTTGCAATATTATTGTTATTGTTGTTGTTGTAAAAACTGCAAGGGAAAAACTTAGCTTACAGTACCTGAGGAATCGTATAATCTACTCAGTAGAACATTTGATGCCAGTCTTCTCTAAACTGCCACCTCCAGATGTTTTGAACTTCAGCTCCCGTCAAGTAGTAGTCAGTCATAGCATGCAATGACCATTGCTGGCTATTATATCTCTTGAATCAGAAACTCCCTGAGATCAGGGAATGAGACCGGCTTCCTGGGTCATTTGTCTTCCCATAAAGAGCCGTTGTTGGAATGTACATCAGTGGTTGAAATTTGAGATGTGATGGAGCTATGATATTGTTATTGAAAGTTGCATCCACAGTGGCTCCTTTCTACTCATCATGAGACTGTTGCCAGCAGATGACAATGTTTCAGAAGATCCCGTGTCCTAGATGAGCAGAGGCAGTTCCCTAGAAGATCGAAACTAGAAGGTACCGGTTTCAATGCAGGAAAGATATCATCAAAAATACTGTGCGATGTAACAATAACCTCAAAGGTAGAGTGTGGGTTCTTGTTGAACCATGGTTTGTTGCTGCAACATGGGTCACTGTGTTCTTTCAGTCCAGTTGAGATAACAATCCACAGTGAACAACTTAGAGTTCATAATCCAAAGAGAAACCATGGGCCTTCTTCACATGTCGTCCATGTTGAACATCCCCGTGCTTGGGTTCAGGCAATGGGATCACTCACATTTCAGCAATGATGCACAGTTCAGCAGCAATCCACACTCAACCCGTTCTCGGTCCTGGAATACGGATTTCCATGCTGTCAATGTCTCCCTGAGATATTGGAGAGTTGCTCCAGTGAAGGCAGGCAGGGCTGGTCTACATAGATTCCTGTGTTCACAAATACTTAGGAAACTTGGGTCTTTGCATTCACCTTCCCTGATATGGTGCACTCCAGAGGTGTTGGACAACAGCTGTCACCAGTTTTAGCCATCATCGCCTTTAGCCATGCTGACTGGATGTCACAGGCCATTAGAATCAGGTGGACCTTTCTTCAGGACCCTGCAGCTACAACTTCTAAACCACTGGCCAAACAAGCAATAGTCTATGTCAGTTTCGAGACACATGGGCCTTTGATGACCCCTCATAGAAATGGGGCAAAGATCACCTTCGTGGCTATGCTGGAAAACCAAAACTGAGATAGGGGAAGTGATGTTTCCAAGGACACAGAGCTGAAGATCTTTCTAATCAAGGACTGGGAGCCCCAAGTTGATGACCTAACATAAAGATGATTATATTAGGGGGGTGGGGGGAGTGACAGAGCTGTCGCTTATGAGAGTAGCCATCATTCTGTTCCTTAAGCAGAGAACCCAGCATAAATGCCAGTGTCTTCATCTCCCTTCCTTTTCTGCTGTCGGTACTAACAACAGTAGAGGGGGCGGTGGATACTGACAAGGTTCATGGAGGATATTTCTGCTGTTCCACCTTGGCATGATGGTAATGATAATAATTCACCCCCCGCCCCAGAGCTAAGCTACATGGCAGTAAGAATGGAAAACTCTGAGATCCAGAAGGATGACTTAAGTCAACCAATTATCAAAATTATCTCAACCAGAAGAATGTCCCTTGGACAATAGCCAAGATGCTAATTCCCATTTATGCCACTATTTTTTCCACCGGCAGTCTAAATGGACACATGTAGTGCATTAAGGAGATCAAACACGTTCATGCGTAAGGCATGAGTCATCTCCCATCTAATGGATCTTCTGCTGCTTTCCTTCACTCGACCAGAATTAAAGTGGTGGTTAAGAACCTTTATGGTGTGGTAGGTTCACTTAGAGTTGCGGGTTCAATTCCCTACAGACCCATGAAAGACTCCTAATGTGATTTAATGGAGAGGGGGAAGCAATCCTCATTCTAAGCTCTCTGGGAATATGGTAGATAGGAAAGTCATAAAATTATTCCACAGGGTAGGAGTACTTATATTAAAGGTAGTACTGAATGCCATTCTTTACATGTCCCTAATGGGAAGGGTCTCATATGGTGGATCTTGGTCTCCTCCACCAGTCCTACATTAGACAAGATATCCCTGGCTGTTATACTTTCAGATTTTGTTGGCTGTGGCTGGGCTTGTTCCCCTTAATAGTGTCTTGTAAAAGCTTGGTGTATTTGCTGCTGCAGTGTTGATAAGGTGATCCCAGTGCATGGTCTGAAGGCACACATGGCAGCACCTTGCCAAAGCTCAGCAGGTCTTGCTCTTGGAGGGAAATCACATGCAGACCACTCAAGTTCCAAACAAGAGGAAAGGTGAGATAAGAAATGTATCCATTGATAGCTAAAGTGGGTCATGTACTTTGCTGTTCTCTTGTTACTTATTGACTTAATGTTTATGAATTAAGTTTTGATTATAGATCAGTTTTTTCTGGGGTACTCAACTGAAGCTCTGGTGATAGGATTGCTCCCCCCTTTTTGTTAGATGGTTTTTGATACTGAATTGGATCCAAATTAGCTAGTCATCCACTTTAGTCCCAAGAATGGACCAAGTTAGCCAAGTCACCTGCAGATTCAAGTATATTTGGGGTAAGCCCATTTAAATCAATGGAATGATTGAATAATATGGAAAAAACCAAAGGAAATAAACCAGACATGAGGGGCACTGAGACACCATACTGCACATGGCAGGAAGTCACTGCTTAAATGCTGCCCAATACTCAGGGGTGGCTTGTGCATCCTATGTCAATGGGGCTGTTTAACCATTGTGGCTTTTCTTTTCAATTTTTTAGGAGTTATCTGTCAAACTCATCCATGGTGCTGAGCTCCTTCCCCAAAATAGGTCCACTGCTGTGAAGCACCAGGGATGGCTCCTACATCATTGAAAGGAAAAGGTGTAATGGGGGAGGTTCCCCATAGACATAGAAGTCATTCGCCTCCCTGTTACTAAGCTTTGGGATTCTAGACTGCTTCTTGATAGTCCTCCCATGTCTGCTCTTATCAGGCCCCTTCCCAAATATGTCATAGCACTTTCCATTTGTCTGATCCTTTTAGATGAAGATGCTTGGGATCAAACTGCTTTGCGCTTCCCTGACAGCTTCAGCTTTCGGGCAGCATACAATTAGGGAAATGAAACAAATAAATAAAACAAATAAAAGCTGGAAGCTTTGCATGAAAAGTATGTTTGCTTCTGAGCAATGGTTCCTTCTCAACAGGTACCAGCGTATATGTGTGTATGTGCTTCCATAAAAAGGAAAGAGAAGCAAAGCAAATGAAAAATCCCCATTTTTAAATGAATACAAAGCAATGCCCACTGTATATCCACTAGGCAGAGGTGAGAATTCCATTTTGTTCTGTTTTTGAAAAGAATTTACTGGCATCTGCAAATTTCTCCATACGCTGGATGGAAAGAATGTGATATTGAAATGCAGGCATGAATGTGAGAGAATCCAATACTGACATTGTGTCCATCTAGAATCACACCTTTGAGTACTTAGCTCTTGAAAGTCTGGGTATGAACTGATGTGGGTTAGACCTATCAAGTTAGTTAGTTAGTTTGTTTCTATTTTTGTTTTTTTGACAGGTACCTCATCTTTAATAGCTACATAGCAGGTACAAGAGAGTCCTTTTCATTCTGAGGGTAAGTCTAGCTTTAGAATTTGACTGGTCAGATGGGTGAAATTTAGTTCTGCTTTACTAAGAAGTTCAGAAAATTTACAAAAGGTTTTGAATTTAAGATGGAAAGAACATGAAATATTAAAAACTATAATTTAGGAGAAAGTGAAATGGACAGAGTCACCCATCTCTAATATTTATATATTTATGAGATGTCACATTTGGACAATGAAATTATCTCCAGAAAGGAAGAAGGACACAGTGGTAGATATCCAATGTGGCATTCTACCTGCTAAGTTTTGTGTACTGTTGCCATAAAGTCTCGGTCAGCTGAAATTCCAAATACATTTTTTAATAATCTTTCTTCCTTTGAATAATTATTCTACAGGATTTATTTATTTATTTAGAAAATTGATCTACAGGATCAAGCCTAAAAAATTGATAGCAGCTTATATGATTGAGTCAATGTGATAACTACAAAGTAGAGCTGTGTATTTTCATAAGAAGAGGACATTTCCTACATAAATATCGCACCACAAAACCAATTATTTTCCAACAGCATAAGCCAGCTATTAAGGTTATTTTTAATTAAAACCAGCTCAAGTGCATTTGTGCACAAATGGACAGTGCTGGGCTTTATAAGTAATGACTCAGAACATTCAAAATAAGTTGCTGGAGTGGAAATTGGATTTATTCCTTTTTGTCCCCTTGGGATAGAAACTGCAGCTCATAGTTAAAACTTATATTACCTGCATGTCTATATGGCTATTAATTTGTTTCGTTTTATTCCTAGCAATTCTCTACTTCGGTGTAAGACATCTTCTCATAATTTTCATAGCATTGGTCTGAACGTCCTCCTTGGCAAAACATCAGCACTAGGTGACAAGCTGACTGTTAGTAATACACAAATATCTATTTAAATGTCCTGGATTAATTAATCTATGCAATGGTGAAAAGGTAAGTGCGAAGCAACAAAACAGTTCTGTATGTTGACAGCCCTAGGTTGTGGATACCAAAATCCACATATGAAGGTCAGCTGCTCTGCGCCCCCTCACGCTGCCTTTCTGGGCCTAACTGTTGCCATAAAGTCTCGGCCAGCTGAAATTTCAAATTCATTTTTAAGGTAGTAATGCTAACTCCTTGCCCCTCAAAAATGCGTGAGGCTGCTGAGTGGAGCTTCTCAACCCCCGAAGTGCTTCTTCTGACCTTTGTAAGAGCTAATCATGGCACATTATGGTGGTGCACCTTTTGGGAGAGAAGGTCAGCACCATGGATAGCTCCTAAGCTTGGTTCCCCCAGCCTTCCCTGCTCAAAAAGCAGCTGAGGGTGGACTGATTTGGAGGAATGCCATGCAACGGGGGACTGCAGCAGGGCGGTGTCTAATCTGTAACCATGTGCCATGGTCTTAACCTGAATTACTTCCCCAAGGATGCTGTTAGCTGCAGCAGGAAGACACAGACACAAGAATTTTACCTGTCAAGACTAACAGCAACATCCAATGTGATTGAAGTGCTGGTGTGCAGAACAGGGGAGGACAACTGGAGGAACTCTGGGGGACGCTTTTGCCCCTGCCCCCGTTGGCCAAGACCCCCCCCCCACGAGCATCAACAGTGTGGGAAAATAAACATATAAAAACAAATTGCTACAGCCTGCATATTCTTCTCTTCTCCACTCAGTTGGTCAGCATCTCCATCCGTCCTTTCTCCTACTTGACCATGCATTCAGGAACTTCGTAAACATTCCAGATCAGACCCTAAGCAGCCCATGTCTCTGAACGTTTAGGCTGACTCTCTAGTGAATCCTACAATCCGTCATCCAGTCCTGCATCCTGAGAATCCAAGACTTTCACTTGAGCTCACATATACAAATTGCATACACAGCTCAGTGTTGAAAGTAGCAGGATCTGTCCCCATCATAAACGGAGCTTGGCAGAATCTTGAGCATCCAAGCAGTGATTCATTGACTCAATGTGGATTTATCTTTCGAAGCAGTGAAATAGTTGAATCCTGCCTTAACTGCACAAAATTCAACCAATCATTTTCTTTCTTTCTTTTCTTCATGAGGATCTCCTTGAAATCTTATACCTTCTTCTTGAGCTTGCCAATTTTGAGTGGAATTTGAGATGCTCTCTAGAAGAACAGAGACTGACAGCATCAGTCCTGAGACACTTACAAAAGCCATAGAGACTCTTCATCAAAACAGAATCCAGCCCCTCCCATTCCAGTAATCTAATTTAGAAATGCCGGTTTGTTGTCACCTTCCATAAAATGCAAACCGTATGGAGAAAGACTCTAAAAATTGAAACCCCCGTGAAAGCAAAATGTGGACAGCTGGCTCTTGTGTATGATTATTGTCATATGGCTTAAAGTATGATCTAAATGCCACCTCTAATCTTTTCTGAGAAAATATAAATTAAGAGGATCAATTTCCCCCGGAAGCAGTCACCTCCCTGCACAAGATCATCTTGGTGCACTAATAAACTAAGCCGCAAATCATCTTTTCTCTTGGGTTTACACTCTTATTTTAATTTACCCTAGCTTGAGACAATATGGCAAAATCCATTAGCAGAAGCATAATTTACTTCTCCCCCGCCCCCCACCTCCACACACACACTCTATGAGAGGGAGATGGGGGTTGGGAAAGTGAGTGGGAGAATATTTTTTAAGGTGGATTTGCAAAGAGAAGAATCCTTTGATAAAAGTTAAGATAAGGTAAAATAGAAACAAAGAATCATAGAAACTGAACGAGTCAGAAGTGGTCTCCTGGGCCATCTAGCCTGTCCTCCAGCACCAGCCGGCTCCGCTCACGACATGCCCACCATGTGCACATCTAGTCTTTCCTTGAACACTCTCACCAATGGGGCCTCAACCACCTTCTGTGGAAGCCCATTCCATACCTTCGGGGTCCTAACTGTCAGGAAGTGCTCCCTGGCATCCATATTGAACCTTGGTTCCCTGAGCTTTGCTCTGTTGGAGCGAGTCCTGCCCTCCTAGGTAGGGGAGAACAGGTCTCTACCCACCTCTGTGTGACACCCCCTCACATACCTGTATGTCACCAGCAGATCCCCTCTGAGTTTCCTCTTCTCCAGGCTGAAAAGACCCCGTTCCTTCAGTCTCATCTCATCCTGCTTTCTCTGCAATCCAGTCTCCATCCTTGTGGCTGTATGCTGCACTGACTCTAATCTGGCTATATCCTTCCTATAATGTGGAGCCCAGAACTGAACACAATACTCCAGTAAAATATTTTCTGATTGAATTATTTAAAAGTGTATGACATCCCGCTCACCTTAGCACAACATTGAATTGCCAAATAGGTTCCACATTTTGGGTCAGCGTATGTACTTATTAGCAGTCTATACCTGCCCAGACTCCAGGGCTGGGCACAGGAGTACCAAAAGGTTTACTATACTTCAGGGGGTGTATCTGGTATTTTGGGGTTAGTTGGTAGCTCAGCCATCGGTCTTCTGACAACCTGGCCCCTGGCAACTGCCCTGCTTTGAATTAATTTGTGTGCATGTAAGTGCCTCAGCACTAGCAAAATTGTGCAGCATACACACCCACTTCAAAGCCTTAACTTCTGGACAGCTGCAGCAAAGACATTTGAAACATGCAGAATGACAGCTCTGTCAACTCATGCTAACACTTTTTTTAAGGCATCCACAAAATCTCTCCCAACGGCAAAATAAGGAAAGTGATTTACCAGGGAGACGTATTGGAAAATAGGTCAAGTCGGACTGAATGAAGACAAAAGGAACACTGGAGGAAGCGGCCTGCCTCTCTGCCCATATTCTTGGATAAGTGGAACTTTGGCACCCTCCCATCCTCTATACAGAAACCGCATGGGAGGGATTGGACCAACTGCTCATGGTTGGCGGTGTTAGGACAATTCTCCCCTAGTAGCTCCACCTGTCCCTGCCGCATCGTACCTGCACTCCTGTTTACAGGAGCCACGAGGGGCAAGATCGCAGTAGGCCTCAACCATCCCATGCTAGAATGTCAGAACTGGGTCTCCATGCAAGCCATAACCTAACTGTGTGTGCCTTCCAGGGGCCCCAAGGAAGCTTTCTCCCTTTTCCTCCCAAGGAAGTCCACGGATCCATTTTTGTGAAGACTTGTGTGCACACGAGTTCTATTTCTGTGCGACCGAATGGGACAGTCTTCACAGAAGTCGGTAGACCTCACCAAAATTACCAGCAGAGCCCCAGATCGGGAAATCTATGGACATAAATCTGGGCTTTTCAAGGGTCTTTCCATTCATGCATAGATGCTCAACGCATAATAACTAATGAAGGATTGGCCCCTTTAAAAAGCCAGTGATTTTTCTCTACAGCTTCAATCCCCTTCACGTTACATTATGAGATATTGATTGTGTCTTCTGTGGAAGGAAGTCTTAATCCCTGAACTTATGCCGACCCTCCTTTAGATCTCCATGCATCTACTTCAGTTGTGAATTACCCAGTTAGCATGTCTGTTCCCTGCTAGCTGACACTCCATGCTTTAAAATAGCTGATACCTTCCTGATAAGTTATAACAATAGGATGAACAAGAGCAGCAAGAGGGCTCGGCAACCTTGCTTGCCTGCTTGATTTTAATACTCTGGACATGTAGAATTTGTATGACACCCTCCCTTGAATCATAGCAATATCGTGCCTGCAGAGCCAGAATAGAAGTTTTCTTCTGCTGCCCTCATGCCTGTATCAGTTACTGCTCTCCAGAGGGTCATCCCAACCTCCCCCCCCCCCCCCCAGGATGTGAGGACCTGCTCTTTGGTCCCGAGGTCCAACCCTCACTGCACCACTAGGCTTCTATAAACTTCTGCAAGTTCCATGACACGTCAGACATATTTTCTCTTTGAGAAGCATGCCAGTCCCTTTCAGGCCCCAAAGAAGGCAGCAGAAGCCATAAGTGGACCCCAAATCTATGATTCCCCAGTGTGGTATAGTGATCTTCAAGTCCAATATGCATGCAAAGAAAGAAAAAGTCCAGCTTAGCTACCAAACAGAATGTTGTGATGATTAGACCTGTTTATCCAAAGCTTTTTTGTGAAGCCTTGTGATGTAATCTGCCAAGACTGGCTGGGCCACAGTAGACTTTGGTGTGGAAGTGTGGAACAGCACTTTATCCCCTTGTCAAACGGTGCAATCATGACACTACACTTAAAAGTCTTTACTCTTTCCATTGGATAGTATGGCATCCAATATGATTTTTATGGGCACTGGAAGTTCAGCAATGAATCTGCAGATCTTCTCAAATACAAGCAGGTCTCTTCAATAGGAGAAGAATGCCAACATTTCAAATGTGCACACAACTGATATATAGACTTAGAAATACACACACACACGTATGAAATTACACCATATATAAGGAGGAAAGACCAAGTCTGCAACCTTATATGGACTTGCCTTAGTATGTACATCAGATTTTGCTGAATCGGACAGCTGTAGCTCCCCCTAACCTAGAAATCCCACTTTCAGGTGCGACTTGGGTTCTGGCCTAGATACCAAGAGCATCTTCTCTTTGGGCGCTGAGGCTGGTCAAAACTCAACACGCACAATTCTGCAATTTAACACATCCTTCTGCATTTTTCTAATTTTTCCTAAGCTAGGTTTAATTTGTTAAAATTAGCATAATTTATTGACTGTGGTCTCCACCCCCAGTAAGGTACCCTGGGGTAGGGATCTGCAATGAATTGGCTTGGAGGTGCCAGATTCCCTGGGCTCAGCTCACTGGCATCCCAGTCTGCTTGGCAGCAGCCCTGGGCCTCAGTTCTTGGCAAAAAGGGCACTCACCAAGAATCCCAGCAAGAAGCACCCTTCTTCTGAGCCCAGAACTGCTGCTCCTGGTGGCACCAGGCATGGAAGGAGGTCTGTTGCCAGGAACAGCACCTGGCCTGCCTACTTGCAGTTGACTTCTTCTGACCAGCAACCATTCTTTGAGTGGCTGCATCTGACAGGGAAGGCTGCCAGATGTGCAAAGTTTGCAGGCATTCGTGGACTTCCTTTTGCCTTGCCTCGCCTTGCAGGACTGGGTTGAACACAAGAGGAAGTCTGCAGGGATGGATTCCAAACAAGTTTGTCCTTACCCTATGTTGGGAGCCCATTATGTGTGCAAAGCTGGCACCGTAATGGCATAAATAAGCACAGCTTTACTCAAGCCATTGGGAAAGTTATTTAGCCCCTCTGCCTTCACTTCCGAAGGTTAACCAGGCTTTGTTTAAACACAATTTATATCCTAGAACACACGCAGCCTGACTGATTTCTGCCTGTGTTTATATTCATCACTTGATTGCTTAGTTTCTAGGTAGCTCAGAGAAGACCCACACTGCTAGAAAGGAAACAACAGGACAAAGCTGAGCTGAAAGTGGGGCACTCTTTTGCTGGCACTTATGTCATCTGCGACAGGGAGTGATGGATGAGAATTTCATTTCCATATATTTATCACAGGAACGTCCCCTGTTTACAGTCCTAACCGTAAACATATTTCCAAGCTTGTAATTGTGCTAGCTACAAGTGTTCTGGAGAAAACTGTATATTGCAAACATGCATTTTCAGGCAGGCAGAAAGGAAGGAAGGAAGGAAGGAAGGAAGGAAGGAAGGAAGGAAGGAAGGAAGGAAGGAAGGCAGGCAGGCAGGCAGGCAGGCAGGCAGGCAGGCAGGCAGGCAGGCTCTCCCCACCATGCCATGTGGAATCTCACCCTGCATGCAACTCTTTGCCACAGCTCTTTTTTAAAGGGGAAAGGTAAAAAAGAATAGTTTATTCTCTCACAGGGCCACCACTGGAACATTTCTTAACAGCCGAAGGCCCTGGGTGTTTCTACACTTTGCCACAAAGTTCTAAACACGGCGTTTTGTGGCTCCCACACTCTGTGTGAACTTTGTTCCTCTGACTGATTGACAACCAGTCTCTGCAGCTCTGTGACTCTCTCAGGTCGCACAGCAGCTGGCTTTGAAACTATCTATAGGAAGAGGGCAGGGATATGACCATCTCTCCCTATATCCAGCAAACCACAATCTTCAGGAGCCAGGGCATGCCACCTGACAAAGCTCCCAGCACAGCATCTGAAGTGAGCACAGAGAGAAAAAGAGCAGTTTTTCAGCACATCTGTCAGATGCTGTGGTCTTTGACCAAAGCTTATTTAATCATGCTGTGTTCACATGGCAGTGATATTATATACCAAACACTTCTTCCATGTTTTTGTTTACCCTTCCTGTTCAATATGATAGAAAAGAATTAAGAGAGAGTGGGGGTGTGGGAAGAATGGGAGGACGGATAGACAGACAGATGGACAGACAGACAGCCTCCAAGAAGAAGGCGATTCCAGGGGAATTATCAAAGGTGGGGTTCAGAAAGGAGAAGAGTTTCGGTTTGCATTATATGCAAAGAGTTCTCTTCCAAAATTTGCAGATTCTCCAAATGTTTCAATGGACTTTTTAAAAAGTCATATATTAGGAAAAATGCAAATACATACAAAGTGTTTATATTAGTAAAATAGTACTACATGCACATTATATTTGGGGTGAAAAGCTTGCAAAGTTGGGTATTTAGGGGAAAGTACACAAAAATCAATGCACTGGGACTGATTCATGCATGCAAAAAGTTCAGAGATCAGAAATCTTATCAGCATTCAGGAGAAACTGAACTTTGAAAGAGAAAAATCAGAAATGGCAAGATGCATATACGTTTTAAAAAGAAATAATAAAATTAAATTATAAAAACCTTGATCAAATAAAGAGATCAAATGAGAGACCAGGTATTTGTGTTCTACCACTAAAATGGTGCCTTAGCTCCCAATATGCAATTAAACATTAAGGCTATAACATGATATATATGGGCCAAATCAGAGTGAAGATCTCGGTGGTTATATGCATTCAAATGTAGCAAGAGCTGTGAGGTCTTCCGACCATTGAATAACAGAGGTTGGGACCTCTCCTTCCATTGTCGCAGCTCAAATATCTCAGCTGGCATAAAGGCCCTCATGATCCAAATCCTGGATTCCACAATTGGATGAGTGCAATCTTCAATTAAAGCTCTAACACAAGACCAATGTGGCCCATCGCCTCTGATCAGGAAGAGGCCACCATTAATGGTCTGCATATGGCTAATGGCAAACTCAAGGCTCTCCTACAGAATTTGTAGGCCTGCTCAGGCATGTTGGAGGCCCAAACCTTGCAACATTTCCCTTGACGTTGACACATGGCCGCTAGCATCTAGGCACTTGCAAATGCATGGAACCATTTTGGCCATCAATTGGGAGCATGGGAAGTGAAATAGCTGACCACGCAAGCTGTGCATTTTTCATCCAACAAACGCTGTGCGAGATTCATTGGGAGATTCATTTTTTCCCCCTTCAGCAAAATAAAAAAAAAAAATCCTTGCAATAAATGATTTATCCATTTCATTATGAACTGTAACATATCCCCAATGTGGGATGTGTGTTTCAATGTGCAGCGTATGCATTTTGCCACAATTGTGGTTTTCAATAGTTCATGAACTTTCCTTTGTGGTATACCTGCACCTTCTGTAAGGCTTTTCCTTATTTCTTTCTCCCTGGAGTTTTTCTATAGCATTCTCAGTAGCGGTTAGTTAAGCATGGCAGCCCAAGGTCTGTTACATTTTGCACAGGCTCAGCCTCCCTTTACAAACAGAAATTGCATGAGTGTTTTGTTTCAGTTCACTTTTAATGAGAATTTATCCAAATTCACCGATCACTGCATATTCAGATCAAAAAGAACTGGAGATAAACCAAAATTGGAGGATTCCCCACTCCAGGCCCAGAATTTTGCACACTTTGCTCTTAAAATTCCGAGCTCCAAATGTGTATATTCAACCATACAAGGACTGACCTTGAGTTGCCACATCCTTTTTGCCTGGTGGGTTCCTCATCTTTAATAGTTCTCTGGCAATTCTCTCCAGGGTGAAAAAAGCTTGACCACCCAAATTTGGCTGGTTCAGATGGATGAGAACATGGTTTCTGTTTGTTTTTGATAAGGAATTTCCAAAATGTACAGAGTTCAGGAGAGAAAGAACTTGGTATTTTAAAAATGTGGAAGAAAAATGGAGATGTGATGTGGGAGAAAGCAGAACTGACAGATTCTTCCGTCTCAATTTAAACACACAGAGACTTGGTTGCCAGCACCTTTACAGTTACACCCACTCCATTCCAAGTAGAGATATGGATGGCTTGTTCCTGGGCACTGCTCAGACACACATTTTTGGGGTTCTTCAAAGTCACCGTAGAATAGAAGACAAGCTTTTCAAGCTCTCTAGATAGATCTCTGGCTTAGTTTCAAAAGTGAGGAAAAGGTAAGAAGTATCATTCCCCCATCCTCTGCCAATCTCTGCTGTCTCCCCACTCTCAAAAGCCCCCACCTGATCCAAGAGACTTCTTCTTCCTTTATCTTAAATCAGTAATGGGCCAATAGACTCCAGAGACTATTAGAAACATAATTTTGGGAACCCTCTGGAGAAATGTATCTCCTTTAGTTATCCCATGCCGTAGGATACTATTATCCAGTGCAATGGGCAACCAAGAGAAGGAAAGGAGAAAACCTCTCCCTTCTTTTCTTGCTATTTCTTTTGCAATCAATCCTACATCTCCATTAATTTAAAGGAAGGAAAAGCTGTTGGTGTGGAAAGCTGCTTGAGGCTTACATTTTTTCCCTTGTTTTCTTTTGTGAGGTCCACCCATTCCTGAACCCAAGCACATGAACTGTCCTTCCATGAGGTTCTTCCTAAAAACATGTTTTCATGTGACAAATACAACAACGCTGCCTGGAATGATTGATAGCCGAGGTTATCTCTGTGATGAAGTTCTGTGGAGTCCATCCCTCTAGTCTCTGCAGACTTCCTTTCAAGATCAGCTCTGCCTTGGAAAGTGAGCCAAGCCAAGAGGAAGCCCATAAACATGGCAAATCGAAGGCCGAGCAATCAGCAGCCGCCTTCCACACCATGTGCAGCACAAAGAAGCAGCTGTCCCGCAGGGCTCGATTCCTGGTGAGCGCCCCAGGAATTCTAGACTCCAAGGCCCAGGGAATCCTTTGGATTCCCACCTCTATAACAGATTCCTCACGTGATCCAAGATCCCTGCAGCTCGTGGTTCGCACTGCCTCTGGGCATCAGGGATGGCTGTGATGGCAGAAAGTGGCCTTGAACAAACTGGGCATACAGCTAATCTTGTCTCAGTGTAATGACATGAAGTATCTGCATCTTATTTTCTTTTCCAGTTGTGAGAATTTCTCCAGCACAAAGTTCAGTTTGGCCTCAACATACGGCTCTTTGTTTTTATACAAGTTTGCATGCACGTACTACGCGCATTTTATACACTTTTTGCCGAATTTGTTCTTAGAGCAAGTGTCAAAATATACTGAATGCTCAGTGTTACTTTCCCAGCACATGCATTTTATATGTATTTCTTTGATTTCAGAACTCCATTGCAAAGTTTGGAGAAGGGAACATGGGGAAGGGTGAGTGAGTGTTGATTTGAAGCACGGTATATTGGCATTAAAAAGTGAAACGCATGGATTTCTCTCCCATTCTTAATTTAAATGCATTTAAATGTATTGTATAAAATCAGACAGAGAATACTTCTGTATATAATATAGAAATCCTCTCTATCCTGGCCAATATGATGATAGGAAGTTTATTCTGTCATGAGCTAGATTTGCTATCGTTGCACATACAAAGTCACAGACTTTTCTTGCAAAATGTTATTTATTACCCTGTGTTTTTCAGAAGCAACATTGCCCAGAATGAACCTCTGGCATGCACAGAGCAGTTTGTTGAACCCGATCTAGTATTTACTTTGAGGAGCTCTCCTTGGGAGTATGTTTGGGCCAGTCATGTCTTTTGGAATTAAGCCCACCTCCTCTCTGCATGCAAATCCTCCTGCACCTGAGGAATCTGGCCTTGAGATAAGACCCTCTGCTTCTTTCACCTCAACGTGGAAGTGAGGTGAGACTTGGCCCACATTCCAACCCCCCTGCTCTGCCTTCCCCTCTAAGTTCAGGTGAGTGTTCTTGGCCACTTAGCTATATAAATCCATAAGAAGTTTCCAGGACAAGGGCTTGAATCCAGATTTAAGCTGTATCAGTTGCACTGGTGAAAGGGGACTGTCATCCTCTGTACTGCAATCCAGTCCTTTGAAAATGCAACCCACACTGGAGATGGACCAAGCTGATGGAGAGAAGGTGTCCAAAATTGGGCAGAGAGACTTTCTGCAAGCAAAGCCTTTCCTCTTGTGGAAACATGCTCCTCTCAGAGAAGGGAGGTCCTGGATCCTGCACTAGCTGAAGCATCCCCCCTCTGTCCCCCATGATTGCTTAAAGAGCACTGTGTGGAAATAGTTAAGTCCTGGATTTACAGTTATCGTAGCCATCTACAATTTTTGAAGATGACTGGCTTCCATCTCGCAAGCTGTGGAGTACGTGTTTAAATATAAATGGCATAGAGGAAAGCTGTCACTTTTAGAGATGGTTGGGGGCATTTTCTTGAAGTGGTGCTTTTGGTGAGAAGACATGTCAAACTTTTTTACCATCACTTGACTCACAATAAAATCATAAGATTGCATTAATCACATAGTTCCTCCCAGAGGGATTTTTCCTTTTAACATATAGAAGCTTTTCAAACTCTCCTGTGCAATCTTTTCCAATGTCCAAAATTTCTAAGGTTGAAGAAAATTATACATTATTTGCCTTTTCATTTCCGCTTGGCCTCCCAATACTCCAAAGAGACTGAACAGAGGGGGAATTACTCAGAGAGTGACAAGCTCCCTCCCTCCCTCTCATTTGCCCAGTGTGTTTGTTCTCAAAATGTTCTGAGTCAAAAAGGCCATCTCCATCCCTCTCTTGTCATAATGGAGGAAAGTGGAATCACAATATCATAAAAAGAGCCGTGAATGTAAGCATGGGGAAAAACCAAGCTATGGTGACTAAGACCAATCCCCATGCAGTCTTTCTGTGCACTTTGAGACCTATTTTCACAACAGCGCTTGGGCACTTCTAAAACTAACCCCAGATGAGTGGATGCATTCCTCTCAGAATGGAACCGAGCTTTCCCAGTCCAGAAATTAGCACTTCTAGGTCCTGATAAAAAACTTTATCACATTCTGCTAAGTGCTTCCCTAACGGCCTGGGCAGTTATAGGCAGCCTATAAATATGTGTAAGTAAATAAATAAGCATACTACATAAGATCCTACAGTAGATTTATTTTTCTAAATCCAATAACAACTAAGATACTGACTGTGCTTCATGTTCGGCCTGGAAGAGTACACAAAATACAGCAATATGCTACTATAAGCAGCTACCGCTTCGTTATAGCACTCCTTTTCCACTCAATCCCGTAACATTTTGGAATTCTTACTCTCTTTTTTCTTTTTATTTGCTTGCTTGCTTCTTGTTTTTGTCACTAGCCCAAGGCTTCAAAACAGGGCAGTCTATACATTCCATGGCTTGTTTGTGAGTTCAGTAACACCCGTGTAGAGACTGGACCTTCCAGGCTGTTCAGATAGAGTTGTTTGATTCTGAGGAGGATGTAGAGGGTTAAAGGGGAGAGTCGGAGTTAACTGGCTCAAGTTTACCTGCTTTGGAAGGGGTGGAAAGCTTTTCAGGGTGGGAGGGAGCACAGTACCAAGACCCAGTCTTTGACCTGGTAAGTTGGTGGCAGGAGAAACACACTGCCCAGTTAAAGGCTCTCCAGTCTTCCTGCTGTCTTGTAGTGAGTGTTCAGATTCACATGGAAGTGCTATGCACAGTCTCAGCGGTTTATTGGGAACAGGCAGAAAATCCTTCTTTGACAGAGAACAAAAAAAGCACACCTGCATTGCTGGGTAGTCAGTATGCAGAATCAACCACAAGGGGAACAGAACATGCACAGAGTACTTTACAGAGTCAGAGTCACATACACAGGGCCGGGTAAGGAATGCAATTCTGAATGAGTAAGAAGGTGAGGACGATGGGGAAGTGCAAAATGATAATACAAAAACATCGAGAAATCATTACAGACATCAGAAAAAAACATCACAACACATTGAACACTTGAGTAACATATAATAAAACAGTCAGGAGTTACTGAATTCTGACAGGTTTCGATGTTTGCTTTTTGCAGTCATAGATACAAAATTCCTTAAGACAAAACATGAGCTGGCCTGGTACTTTTTCTCTTCGATGGAAGTACAGCTGCCCCAATTGGCTTGCAACAGTTTCTATTTTGCTGATAGGCCAACAAGAGAGGTGTATTTATTCCAACAGATTAAAGAAGTATATAATTTGAGGATTCAAGCTTGCAGGATTTTTTCAATTCTGTTTTCCCACTTGAGCTGGGCAATCAGGAGCTATCTGAGAGCAGGCAACTCATTTGCATAACTTGTGGCTGTTTTTCCTTTTCCCAGAAAAGGAACTGGAAAGTGAAAATCCTGCAGAATCGAGTGGAGGAGGAAGGGAAAGGCAGTTTTCTATATTCTAAAGTATAAAACTTATAACTTTTATTAGGGCAACCCCAACATCCTCAAGCAGCACGAGCCACCCTGAGGATGGAGTCAGAAGCTTTACTGAAAGGGGAGCCAGAGGGGAAATAGCCAGTTTGGATTTAACTCTTTACATGGGCAGAGGCTTCTTCCTGAACTTTGGTAGAAAACTTTTTAGAGCTGATACTATTCTGTAATCTGTTACATTTCAGTTAGAGATGAAAATGTCCATCCTGCGTTTGTTAAGAAGACCCAAAAGAGGGAATGGATCAGCTCCTGACAACTGGATACCCCTGACTTGATTATTCCAGTGAGTCACTGCTGCTTACGGTTGGAGAACTATATTTGTAACTGCTGAACAACAATAGCTCTACTTCTAATGTGAACCCCTGTGTTGATAATTAATGTGCAATATTATGCATGTAGGGTAATGTTACATTTTGCAGTCTTTTCTGAGCAAAAAATGTAATCATGCCAAGTGACTACAGTTCATGCTTTCCAGCTACAGCCCAACTTGGGAATTAAGAATGGAATATTCTGCCTGTTACACTTTCTCCTGTACTGAGTAGTTTTAAATATCATATTATTATTATTATTATTATTATTATTATTATTATTATTATTATTATAATAACATTTCTATGCCGCCCTTTGCCGAAACCTCGGGGCGGCTCTTGAATAGAAAGAAAGTTGTGAATTTTGGTGCATAAAAAATGAACCAAAACAGCATTCTTCTCCTATGCACCTCCCCCCACAACACACAAATTCAGTAGGTACATACCAAGAGCCATGTTGGAACCTCTTTTCCATATGGCTGTTAAAGACGAGAATCCTATCAGGAAAAAGAGTTAGCAACTTTAATCCAAGACCTCATGTTTGGCTGAATACTTAGGTCTTCAATCCCAGACTTTTTGACTTAAGGACTTAAGGCCACGAGTCCAGTTGGATAGTTCTATGATAGTTTTAGTTTCTCCAAACTTTTGAATTTTTAAAACCTCAAGTCTTCTCATTCTCGGGCATGAAGAGAAATGTATATTTTGGTAAATACCAGAAACAAAAATTATTTTTTCAACCATTCCTGTTGGAAGCTGATATTTAAGTCTGATTTCCATGTGAAATGCAACTCCATGGTAAATTGGAAGGTTTCTACCTGAGTGAAACAACACAAGGATTTAATGGAAGCATGCAGGTAATGACATTTCCTTCTCTGCCAGGGAAAGTTTTGCATATCCTTGTTTATCTATGGATATGCAAAACAGCAGGAAGAGCTGGAATTCACCCTGACACTCCTGATGTGAATGACTAGCACTGACCAGAAAATAGCATCAGCACATGGCACCGTTAGAAGCTAGAAGTGGCAAAACAGAGAAGAAGGCCTCTGAAGGGCAGCCAGCGTTGAATTTCTGAATCCACTAGCTGCAGCGCTACTTCCTTTTCAAAGCTTCAATCCTAGATCTGCTGGGTTTTGTTTGTTATCTAAGCCGATTAGGTAGTTGCAGAACACGGGGCTTGTATACTTTCAGTGCAAAAACCAAATCATACTTAACACCTCTAAAAGCAATGACATAATGAGAGCATGCCTGCCCAAAGTAAATATTTAACTATGCTTAGCTGCATACTAATCAGCACTAGATAAATAGTTACTTGACTGATGCATCTTTTTTCCCCCCTACCAGTGACTTGAAAGAAGCTGATAATGTTCTTGAACTCACCTACATTTTAAAGAAATCTAGCTTGGGGGTGTCTTTAGACCCCAGATGCAAAAGTGTCCCTGGAAGGCTGAGTCTCCCTAGGAAAGGTCCTTTTTTGGCAGCATGTTTCCCCTGAGAAGTTTCAAGCAGCCTAAAAGTAGGCTATAGGTTTCAGCTAGTGCAGATAATTTGAGACCTAATTTATCCTGCCTTAAGTCATAACCTGCATAATTATGTTTTGTTCTAATACCTACTGTTCAAGGTTCAAACTTCAAGTTTACATAACAATGGATACTCTTGATAGATTTTTGTTCGTTTGCTTGCTTGTTTGAAGGATACATTTCTTCCTCTCCTTGAGGAAGAGACTAGGAAAAGACTTAGACCAAAGAGACTAAGATGATCTGCAGTTCACTTCCTTTTGCAACCCCAAGTTTGGGAGCTAAAGTACCCTATGGCCCTATTGCTATGCAGCTTTGGAAACATTTATAGAAAGAATCTGCTAGATAATGTATATTCTCTTCTATATTCTATCCCCAAGTACTATAGTCAAGGAAAAGATGAATATTTGAATGCTGGGCCATGGACTGCATATGAAACAAATTAATAAAATGTTAAAGCTAATAATATCGCCATCGTAGTCTATTTTTGCTGTACGCCACTTTTGCCTATATGTATACACAAGTCTGTTCTGTCCCATTTCCACATTCATCTGCATTTTTCCAAAATCCCATAGACATTTATACATGCATTCTTTCTTATTTACCTAAGCATTTTAGCCCTTCAGTTCTAAGCATTGTGTTACTGCATTTTTAGGTCTTTGCATCACTGTTGGCTTTTATCTCCGTTCTTACTTTGCTTTTATTCCATTTTACAGTTATGGTTTTATATTATGTTTTACTATGTTGTTGTATTTTATGGCGTTAGGCTTTGTCTTGTAAACCACCCAGAGAGCTTCTGCTAATGGGTAGTACACACCTGCAAGAAATAAATACCTGCATTTTACAAGGCATTACAGTATATGCTGTGTGTGTGTCATTCTGATGCCTTTAAGTGTATGAGAAATACATCACTGCCTTTGGAATGTGATTGATAGCTCCAATCCAGGCCACACTTTGGCTAGGGAGCAGCTGATCAGACCTGGATTTGACAATATCAGACTTCTTGCATCTCCACAGAGGTTTTCTAGTTCACATTTTGAGGGACTTCATGACACTGTCTTCTAACAGAACAGCACAGAAAATATATCATCCTAATATAAAAGAAGGACCTGGATTGTTAAATGTATGCCAATGCCTGTTGAGGAATGGTCTATGGCTGAAGTGCCTTGGAAAGCGGTGTTGCATTGGAGAAAAGTATTGTGATACATGGCTTTGAGTTCACTTTCACTGCTATTATTTAATCATCAGACTAATGCTTCTCTCCCAAACTGATGGCCCTGAACTCACTTTCAGTGCTATTATGGAATCTTTGGACTAAAGCTTCTCTCTCAAACCTATAGCCAGGTACGTGATCAAAAGCCCATTGGAAACGCTACAAGGTCTCCCTGCACAGACTACACTGGCCTTTGGCACCAACACAACATCCTGAAACAAATGACTTTAAGCCTGTAATAATGGTTGTCCTCACGTCTCTTTTGTTACTTCCCTCCATTTGTTGGCTCATTGTAATGAGATCTGAGGAGACTGATTTGCTTTATGCCTAAATCAAACACACTGTCCTGGCACCAGAAAATAGGTTCATAACCAACAAATTTACACTGGAGTATGGTTTGCTTGGGAAACATTTACATGGCATTAATACATTAGCATAATGTGACTTTCACAAAGCACAGGCTATCATTCTCCCTGTAGAGATACAGCAGAAACCACAAAAAACTAATGGGGAAAAGAAAGATAGATAGATAGATAGATAGATAGATAGATAGATAGATAGATGATAAATAGACTGGAACATATTACTCTACAAAACTATTCCATGTTTGGTGTGGGGAAGATTTAAGGTCACTTCTGTATTACACAGTTCTGTTGAAATTGTGGACTGAGACTAAAAGACAATCCAAGACCCATAACAGACAAGTCAGTAGAAAGAATTTTAGTCCTGTAATATGTATTCCCAAATGGTGGAGGTATGACACCAGTTCATTAACCTATAAAACCTTTCAAGACTACCCAGCATCTGAAATTTCAACCTATAGGAACATTTGAACTTCACTATGTCAATTACTGGTGTCAGCTACCTGGTAACAGATTCTACCTCCTCCTCATTCATGTTGAGAGGAGATGTGGTAGGAAACAGGTAAAACGTAGAACTTGGAGAGCAGGAGTGCATTCATTCAGACAAAGTAGTCCAGCAGCAGCTCATGGTCAGGGTGTCCAGGACCACAAGAACCTCTAAAGCAAGCATAACAATAAAACCCAGAGCATAACTGAGTTATTGGATGAGGCCTTTCCTTGAAGCTTTGCATTTCTCTGCATTACTTGGGGGGCTGCAAATGTATCTTCTGTTTTTTGAGTTGGAACTTTACAAGGAAATGAGTTGCCTTGGGTGATAGATTGATGGACTAGCAATCAGGGCCTCTTGGTCAAAGGGCACAAGTCTTGAGCCTCAGAGACTGGATCAACATTCAGATGCATTTCTAAAGCTAGACTGATGCTTCTTCCTTCATGGACTTCCCTTCAGACAAATTATAGAAATGTGGGGTGTGAGAGGCATCAGTCTCCACTTCCATATCTTTGGAAAGGGACGAGAGAGAGACGTGCCCCACTCAAGAACTGTCTGCTCCCAGTCAGGAAGTGTTGATGATTGGTTGGTGTCACTGAGGTCTCAACCATGGCAAACAATTTGTGAGAGAGTAAATCTGCCAGAAATTCATTTTTTTAATTAATAATTTACCAAACTTTGCACAACTCATCATGTTTCGAAGAAAAGGATTCTGGAATTTTACATACCTGAATGCAATGCCAAGGTAAACCAACAAATTCACCCCAACCTTAAGGGGACCATGAACAAATTTAGAGAGGTCATAACTCTGCATGGTGGGACTGAGAGTCAACAGAGTCAAGTTCAATTCCCCACTCAGCCATGAAGCTTCTACTGACTCCCAGCCCAACCTTTCTCACGGGTTTGTTGAAAGGAGGAAAAAAGGCAGAGGGATATGTAATCCTGGGTTCCTTGAAAGACGGGAAAGAAGGAAAATAAATAGAATAAATAAAAGGAATGCCGCGACATGTAATGATGGCCACTGGGTCACTTGCCTTTGAAAGGGAATGAGACTAATTCATTGAGGAAGTGTCTATTCATTTAATTACTCATAACATTTATATTATGCTTTTCAACAAAAAATAATAATAAAATGTTGTAGTGTTAATTGCCCTGTGAAATCAGACAGGATTCTCTGGTCCAAGATAATATAGGTCCAAAATGAAGATCCATTTATTATATAAAAATAGCTTGGTATTGGTGTAATGAAATACATTCAGTTTAGTTCTTAGCAAAATTTATCATGTTTGCACCTCTTGGATATGATCAGAGACCCAGTACAACTTGCCAGTACAAAAGTGAATACATTTCTAAGTTTGTGATGTAATTCCCTAACCTAATAATGATAAAATGGGAACATAAAATTTGAAACAAAAATAAGAAACGTATTTTCTGAAAAATGCAGGCAACTGATAGATACCTTTTGGAAGCACTCACACAAAAAGATACTGAAATGTACGTGCAAAGAATACTCAGAGTACACAAAGTGATGACGGCACAGAATAAGCTTTAAGGTGAGCTTGATTAACTTGAATCTGGTAATCTCATATTTTCACTAGGGAGTTTTCTTGATGAACTACACAAATTCTCCAAGATATACATTTCTATCCATTAGCACTTCTGGACAGTATTTGTTTATCTATCTATGACCACCTTTGCATAGAGTTCGGGAAAGTAATGAAACCAGTCCACAAGGCCATGGAATCCATGCAGCCTGGGAAGAGCTGGTTCTCTGGGCAAACTATTGGTCGCATTCATCGAAACCCATGCTCATCTGAATCTGCCATGCGAGAGAGAAAAAGCCGTGAGATGCCATTGTGTGTTTCATGCTGTAGGAAGGTGATTAAGCAATTCAATCAGCATCCTTAATTTTTTATCATGATCGTTGAGATTGTTTTGGCTTCCTTCAAATTTCCTTGGAGGTTTCATCTGAGAAGTAATCCCAACATTCACCTCAAATTTCTCTGGAGGCAAAATTCTGGTGTCAACTCTACTGTAGATCTACCTCTTATTACTTTTTAAACTTCTGCTTCAGTGTCTCTCCCTGCCCCTTTGTTCCACACAAAGCCATCACAGTCTGTTAAATCTATTTTGGCATGAACTCGGGCTGAGCTCACTCAGCACAGTAATCCTTTTCAACTGCAGTATCTTTCTGTGTACACAAAATGAAATGTGGAAAAACAAGGCACAAGGTCCACAGGATTTTACTAAAATTGTATTAAGACAACTGGCAAAACAGATCCCATTATACCTGAAATTAGAACGTGTGAAATTGCATTACCTTTCAGTGTGGCTGGTTTCCCATCTTTGGAGCCACAGCAAGTCTGGAAAGAGCCATGCCAGCTGCAAGGACGGAGTGGGGTACTCCAGATTTGGAGCCCCAGATTGACGGAGTCATAAATTTAAGACTTTGAATTTATGGAGTCGATCCATCTCATAAAATCATGGAATCACAGAATCATAGAGTCAGAAGGGGCCAAGAAGGCCATCAGGCCCAATCCCCTGCTTTTGTGGGTCACCAATTCACTCCATCCCACTCAGAGGACTGTCCAGTTTTGCCTTGGATGTCTCTAGTGTGGGAGAGCCCATAACCTCTCTAGCCACCTGCTTCTTCTGTCATATTGCTCTGACAGTGAGGAAACTTTTCCTGATATTTAGCCTGAATCTGGGTTGGCACAACTTGTGTTAAGTATTCCATGCTCTACATTCTGGCATGAGCAAGAAGAGATCTTGACCTTCCTCTTTGTGACAGCCTTTTGGATACTTATAGAGTGCTATTATGCCCCCCTCATTCTTCTCTTCTCAAGGCTGAACATGCCCTGTTCTCTCAGTCTCTCCTCACGGGGCAGGGTTTCCAAACCCTGGGTCATTTTTGTTGCCCTCCTCTGAACCCTTTCTAATATTCCTGCATCTTTCTTAAATCTTGATGCACAGTCCCAATGGTCACAAAAATCTCACTGATGTAGAGCTTCGGCAAATGAGGAATTCGGGATCATGAGGAATAAGTATCCTGCTGGATCGGACCAAGGGCATTTCTGCACTCCAGCGTGAGTCTGCTAGATGCTACGTGGAAAACTGAGCTCAGGAAGAAATGGGATCTCCACCATTGTTTGCTACTTCATTTTCAAGTGTAGGAATCTTGAAGAATGTTGTTTGGGGTGCATTTAATGCAGATCAACTTAATTTGCAGCTCCTGGACTGATATTTGGATTGGAATCCTGTTATTTTTGTAGGCACCCTTAGTGCAATGCAGTTCTCAGTTCAAGAAAGGCATAAAATGTATAGTTTGGTGGCAGGCAGACACACAGATAAGAATATGTATTTAAGGAATGCACATATTTTGGATGGAGAAAATGGAAAAAAAACGCACTCTTGAAAAATCACAAAAACACATAATGGGAAGGATGTAATTTGCCAGTATTGCCATCTTTTCAGCACTATGTTAAGACAGCCTTCTTTAAGGAGGTATTTAAAGAGGTCCCTGTTCATTCAGGGACCTGATATGAATAGCCAGGTGTCTTTCTTTTACTCTTGGTTGGATCTTTTAAAATTATCTTTTCATTGTCTTTCTGTCTGTTCTTTCATTGTCTGTTCTTTTATGTTCTTTGATTTTTTTAAAAAAATCTTAATGTTTTTATCTATTGTATTTTATTGTTTTTATTCTTTGTTGTAAACCATCCAGAGACCTTTGGCTATGGGTGGTATAGAAATGAGATGAAGATGATGAAGATGATGATGATGCATGGTGGAGATATGCTGACCTGCCCAGCAATATTTCATGGCATATTGTCTCTGACTATGGAGAATTAATTTTAATTTTAATTGCATAGAACTCACTGAGTTGGATTCAGCTTAACTTATAACTTGTTTAACTTATGTGGGTTGCAATGGAGCTACACTAGAAATGACTAAGTTTGAAATTAAACTATTTCCTGGCAATGCCTCTCTGCTTGACAGTCCTCTGATCAACCTGATGCCACCTACATATAAAAACTTAGAGATGTACATGAGGAATAGTTTGTCCCTCAGTGTTTCGTCCTTTTACACCCGTTCACTCTTTTCTGTGTTCATTTGATAGTGCACCATGGATGAGGTATGCATTTTGGTTCATTTTTAAAGCAGAATTTATCTACTCTGATTCTCACTGGGAGGAATACAGCACAAATGCAATCTATGTTTTGAAGTCCTTACATTTCTGGGTCTGTGAGGCAATCTAAGTAATGATTGAAATGCACCGTACATGTAGAAAATGTAGAAATGAAATCAGAGACTAAGAAGCATCCCTGGCCAGAAATGTTCCCACACACCGTTGCTGCTGCTGCTGCTCTCCAAAATATCATTTCCACTTAAAGACTCATTGTCTGTTAGCATCAAGGGCAGAACTGGAAAGGCAGAGGGAAGCTTGACCTTTCTCAATGCCTCTTTGATGTCTTAGTATGCTGCATATCAGGATAAAAGGTCTGGTGGCCCAAGGGAGAAGGAGCTCTCTATGTCCCATGGCCTTCTAGCAATGGAAGGTGGAAGAGAGTTGTCCTTCTACCTGGTTCCTGTCAGTGCCAGTATCACCTGCCAAGTCTTGAAAGGAAAGGATGTTACAGGAAATGATTCTCTGTAATCCATGGGGGCTGACATGGACGGAGTTTGGGGGTGGAGAGGAGCTGGTAGGAAGGCTGGAAGGAGTGGGGTTTCTGAATGGAAATAAGCCAAGTTATTTCCTGGTGGATTTGGAAATGGGTTGACCCATCCCATTTCCAAACCAATCTGATGTAAGCAGAGACAAACTTGTCTACTTCTACTCTTGTTATTGTTCAATCTGCATTTTTTCTTTTGTTCTTTCTCTGTCTTTCTCTTCCTGTATGTGGCCTGGGGTTCGAGAGAAATCAAAGTTGTTGAACATTTCCTTCCTCTTCTTCTTCTAAAAGGAGCTGTCAGGAAAGGGACTAGGATGCGTCATGAACATGAATTCATTCTATAAAGAAGGGAGATGCATCTTTCCTGTAAATTATTGTCATGCAAATAATCCACTTGTTTCATAAATAGTGCCCTAATTGTCAAAAAGGAAGCAGGGCACGATAGGCACAGGGGGAATGTGCTGCAACCAAGATGTAAACAAGGATATAAAAGTTAGATCAAAACCCTTTATAAATTACACAGGATCTAATAACTGGAGAGACTGGGCTCATTATAGAAAGACGAGGAAATAACAAAGGAAAAATGTGAACAGCAGGGGAAAAAACAACCCCCCCAAATTCCTTTGAATAACATAAGGCATTAAACACATAAAATGATTTCACACCATAGATGGCAAACAATGAGGAGACAAAAGGGGGATCCTCTGAAGGCTTATCAGAAGAATTAGATACAATGGAGGAAGGAACAGTGCAGAAATATTAAATAATTACTCATCATCTGTCAAGAGAAAGGGGGAAGTGGAGAGGGGGGAGATTCTGCAGGTGTCCAGAGATGGGTCCTCAAGGAAGTTTGGAACTCAAAGACAACAAAGCCAGTTGATAAGGATTTTGACGCTGACAGGTAGTTCAGTTGTTCTAAGGAAGAATGCTCAGGTGCCAGTTGCGTAGAGCACACAACTTCTGCAGCACTCCTTGGGGGTCCTGGGAAGGAAGCTGTGAAATTATTTGAAAGGAAGAAATGTCACCAATTTCACACGGGCTTGCAAAATCACTGTGGACAGAAGGCACACATGGTATATTGCTACCTGGGAAAATTAGGAACATCAGACTCTTTGTCTCAGAAGATGAGAGAGAAACTTATCTGAAGTGATGTGGAGGAAGGAAGGGCAGATCATGGCACAGAGGGGAGAATCCAGACCCCGTGCGTCTTGAGCAGAGCAAAGGTTGCCGATGCTTGGCTACACTCATGATGTCAGTGGCCCAGTGGCCTATCAGAGGCCTCCATCTGTGCATAAATGGTTCATGAAATTCAAACCAGTACCCTGTGTGAATGGGGCATCCCTCAAGCTTCCATTCTGCTTACCGTTCAGTCAGTCCCTACAGGTAGTCCACTGAGAACATCTGGAACCACTGGGTTCAGTCAACCCAACTGGCTTCTGGCCCACCATTATATCTCTTTCACCTGGAATGCATGGGCGATAAATCTAACCAAACGTTTTACTTCATGGTCTGAAGAAGCATCCAGGAAGGAGAGGGAGGAGAGAGAGGATGTAACACATTGAGATGAGAAACTCCTGAACCAAAATGGCTTTCAGGAGGTGGTTTGGGAAAGCAGCTACTGAAATATCAGGCCTGGATGTTAGCCTGTTAAGGAAACCAACAGGACAATAATGGGAACAAAATGGAGAAAATGTTCACTAAGCCTGCAGTCGAAGATACGATTCCAGTGGAGAAAATAAACATCGCGCAGGCTTTGAGAGCTACAGGAGTATAATATAAATCTGAGGAGGAAGGTTACTGCTAGAGAAAGCTCTAGTTATACCTCAGCCAGGCCATTTTCGACAGCATTTGTCACAATACCTCAGCAAGAACATAATTGCCCTTGAGCCTGAAAAGAGCAGAACAGCGAAACTAATATCCTTCGAGATGTGTCAGAGAGGAAGGTTAAATAAGTGCTCTTTAATACACCCAACAAGAGAAACTTCGCAATATATCCTCTGTCTTGACTAGGCTGAAGAATCTGAAAGCAAATTGAGGTGGGTTGGGAACTGTTATTTGGTGCCATATTTTCCACAGCTGTTCCTTTGCTGTGTTTACCTAACTCTCCTGCCCAAGGAATTCTTCTCTATATTAAGCAAATGCAAAGGATTTACATAGAGAGATTAATTTTGGTTGATCTACAAAGCATCAAAGGGCAGCCCAGAAACATCGGTCAGTGTTCAGTTCTGACATGTTTCTAGTGCAAATAGTGTTGCTCTGGCAGAAATTAGGTTCTGAGCATTGCACAAGGGAAGAATCCAACTCAAGTTCCCCTTGCACGGCTTGCTTGCACAAATGTTATTCAACCACTTCCGGAAGTGTGCCATGTGCTCCACTAGTTCACACGTCTCTAGTGCAATGTACAAGTGCGTGAAGGATTCGGTGGAGCTCTCCAATGCAATTTGAGTATGTGAATGACAATGTTGGGTAGTGCTGCATGGCTGCACATCTGGAAGCTGGTTAATGGCCTACCAGTTAGTCCAGCTGAAAGGAGTGGGGAGAGCTCGTTTTCTGAATGGAGGACATCAGGAAGAGGTGGCATTAGAGCAGTAGATATGAGGGTGATACCATTTTTTGAACAAAGATGGCATAGAATAGGACGCCAACAATGGTGAATACTTGGCACAGCAGGACTAAGAGTGAAAGGAACCTTGGAGTTTCTGTAGACAACAAGCTAAATATGAACTTGCAGCAGCGGCAAAATAGGCAAACAATATTTTGGGATGCATGAATTGAGCTATCACTTCCAGAAATAGAGAAGTACTCATTCCCCTCTACTCTGCATTAGGAAAAGCACATCTGGAAAACAGCGGTCAGTTTTGGGCACCTATGTTTAAAAGCGATGCTGATAATCTGGAGATGGTTCAGAGGAGGACTAGTAAGATGATTCAGGGCCTGGAAAATAAGTTTTATGAGGAGAGGCTGAAAGCACCAGGCCTGTTCAGCCTTGAGAAAAGAAGACTACAAGGTGACATTATAGTACTCTTCAGGTACCTCACAAAGAAGAAGGAAAAGACCTCCTCTCATTCATCCCAGACTGCAGGACAGGGAACAATGAACTTAAGCTACAGTACACCAGGTGCAGGCTAGACACATGGAAGAACTTCCTAACTGTAAGAGCAATATGGCAGTGGAACCAGCAGCTAAGAGAGGTTGTGGTCTCTTCCACACTAGAGACATGCAAGAAGAAATTGGACAGTTGTCTAAGTGGATTTGTGTAACCAACATCAGCGGGGGGGGGGGTGTTGAACCTCATGACCTTCTTGGCCGTTCTGTCCCAACTATTCCATGATTCTTTGACCATCCTAGCTTGCTTCCTACTCAACAGTAATGCACTCGCATGGTGATGGTTTAACAACTCCAGTGATACCAGAGGATGTCCTTTATTTTGGAAAGTAGACGGGGAAATTCTCTGCTTGAAAGGCAGTGCAGCCCAAGTACAGATGATGAACCTTCAGAAGGAAGAAGGTTAGTACCTTCACAGAAGACTGATCAAGATCCAAAGACCATCTTGCCACATACTAGGGTGAGATGCACTCTGCATCTGTTGAAGATAATAATAAATGATAATTTCTAAATGCATGTGTGCAGATCAGTGTCTTAATTTGCCCTCTTTTTTGAGGATCCATCTCCTCCTCCTTGGTGATCCATAAGTGGTCCCCATTTCTGCAAGGGAAAAACTACCATCTTGCTTATCCTGAACTTAGCCACTACCTGATAAGCTTCACAATGGAAAAAGCCCTGGAGTGGCCAGCCCATCTTCACTGACTCATTCTGTTAGTGGCAACTGCAGCTACTCATCCTTCTTATGACTCAGCCAGTTGATGGATGACTCGGAGTGCCAAGTCAGAGAGTCTGCTTAGCTCTCTGATTCTGTGATTTGTCATGTGAAAAATCCTTGACTGAAGTGTTTTTTAAGGAATCCTTCCCATATTAATTCATCTGTTTGGAAGCCCTGGGCACTGAACTCTTTTATGCTACAGGAAATTTTGTACAGTGCTCCAGGGTTGCAAACCTTTCAAAACCTTTCAAAAGCCCATATCCAAAGCTCTCTGGGAGGTTCACGGCATTTAAGTCACCCATCCAGATTTCAACCAGACCTGACCTGGCTTAACTGCCAAGATTGGGTAGGATCAGATACTTCAGGCTATCCTGGTCTTTCCTCCTGGGCTTCCTGCCCTCCAGTAGGAATTGAGAGGGTTCTCTTGATCATGGGGGAAAGAATACAGATCAAAATCAGTAGTGTATTGTACTGGTTAGAGTGCTGGACTGGGACTCAGGATGTCTAGGTTCCACTTTCCATGCAGACAAAGGTGACTTTGGGACATAGACATTCAGTTCTGCCTACTTCACAGGGCTGTTGTTGTAATTATAGAATCGTGGAGAGGAGAACCCTGAAGCCACCTCAGGTCCCTTGAAAGATGAAGAGAGGTGGATAAACATGTGATGCGATGATGAAGAGGAAGATGATGGTGCTAGACATCTGGGCTATTTGCAGTAGGTCAGCAAGAGTTTCTGATTCACAGTTGTTTAGAAATAGCAACAGAAATACAGCTCCTTCCCCATCCTGAATTAACAACAAAACCAGGACTGGGTTTTTGCATGAGAAAGCTGTGAACTCAGCCGTAGCACTGAAAGCAAAAACGGCCTAAGTATTGTCAGTCTTGCCTTGCCTTCTCCTTTTCCTCCCACTGTGTTTTCCATCTGACTCTGCTTGGTGGTTCCTGAGGTTAAAATAAAAAGAGAGGTTCTTGAAATCTTGGTTTGCGCCCATGTGAAACACAGCTCAAATTTGGCAACCTGTCTTTCTAAGATGCTTTCAATATTAGTGATATACACAGAATTGGTATTTCCAGAGTCAAAAAAGGAGGCTAGCATTTTGGACCTCAAATTTCTTATCTCCCTTGAATTTTTATCTGGATCAGAGAAGATCTTCTTCCATTACCATCTCTTCTTCATATATTACCAGGTGCAAATTTCAATCTCTATTGGTCATGGAATAATCCAGAATATTTTTTTCGAGTTTGGGAAAATAGTTTATTAAATAAAGAATAAAGTCAGCTGAATGCCAATCCCAATGATGGGGGAGTTCTCTCCATCACCACTTTGGACTGGGGACCCTCCAGTAAGCTTGCAATCAACCTCAGGGTTTCTGAGAACATAGTTTGAGCATCACTGACCCTCACCTCCTCAAGTTGGTCTTTTTGAAAAGAACTTCATCTGCCTTTTCTGCGTTCCCGATACCACTGCGGGCATCACAGAGAAATGAATTTATATGCTGAAAATCACCAGTTTCAACTCATGGAGCCGTGAGTTGCAATGGATACTGAAGGTAGTGCTCCGAGATCTTTAAAAACTGCTTACAGCCACCTTCAAGAGCAGAACCTTAAGGAAGGGTCTCTTGAATTGGACATATATCCCACTACCATGCAAAAGGAAATCAATTAATTCAGATGTTGTGACCTGCCAAGAATAGATCTTAAGCAGCATCAGCCAGCCAGTCAATTTTCTTCTATCCTGCGTGCTGTCTTGAGGATGTTTATTAAACTATTCTGGGACATCTAGAAGCTATCGATCCAAAATGGACAGATAAACAAAACCCCTGGAATGCTACAGGATTTGAGTATCCCCCAATGTTTTCTCTTTTGTTGTATTTTTTCCTAGCCAAGTGAAAGTCTTAAAGAAAAGACTTTTTCACTGGGCCAGTAATAAAAACTTTGCCCAGCTCATCTTTGAAAGCACCGGGAAAAAAATGAAAATGGGAAGAGGTTCATTTGGAAATCTGGCACCTGCAATATGGATCTTCATTTCCAGTTAGGTTTCATTTAAAACACACACACACACACACACACACACACACACACACAGACACACACACAAACACACACAGAGAGAGAGAGAGAGAGAGAGAGAGAGAGAGAGAGAGAGAGAGAGAGTCTCTCTGCAGAATCTTTTTGCAGTGTGTGTTAAAACAAATCAATGGATTGCAATTTGCTTGACAGAGTAAACCTGTCAACTGGGATTCTTGGTGAGGCAGCATTAGTGGAATCGTGATAGGTGGATCTGTCAAATCCATTTGCGTGGACCTCCCCTTCTTTCACCTTTGCCTCCATCCCATGCTATTTCCGTGTGGATATTTGAGAACCAGGCTTTTTGTGCCTTTCTGTTCAATCCTTTTAAACAATGTGAATGTTATCATGTGATCTTTTGGTATGAAAACATCCACTGAATTAAGCATGTTTTGCAGACTTATTTTTTTATCTTTACATTTTTTACACCAGTTCCACATATGCCAGTTGGGGTAGGAACAATTTCCTCTGCTGTTCCATGTAGTCCATTACAAGTCTGACAATCTGACAGATTTCTAGATATTAAGGAGTTGTGGATTAGAGAACTCTACAAAAACGGAACCACACACACATATGCACACACAGCAACCACAAAAAATGGAGGGAGAGAATTTCTCTCCCATCCCTTTTTTACCTGCCAACCTTGCCCTGGGGGACAGAAAACAGCCACATTTAGTCTAGAAGAATTTTGCTTGCATCAGGTTCTGCTTCTCAGGATGGTGGAACTCATGGGAAGGCCTGCTAAAAAGCTGGTTAAGAGCTCACCTACCAAATGATCTGCAGTGATTTCAGAGATGATGTTCTTTCCTGCCAACCTAAAATCATCAAGGAAATATCTCATCTGTCCTGTCTTGCCATCAACAACTGAATCCATCAAGGTGCTTCTTGGACAATCATGAGTCAACATTCATCTACTATTGTTTGCCTACTGGTCTAAGCAAGCCGGTAGGCAAACAACCATTGAGGTCTCACCCAGCTGCCATTAGAGATAGCTGAATGTGCCTATTCTTGTCCATATCAGTTTCACATCTTTTCACCCACAATCCTGTTATGTTATGTTTCCAACTTTATCTGCAACAGCAACAACAACAAATCTTTACAAAGTTGAGAATGTAATGCAATATTGTCGGTTTTATGTTTTTCTTTTAACTTACTTAAAGCATTTTATATGCATCAAAGCAATTTACAAGGTGAATATTGTAAAACAACAAAATATGAAATGCAACTAAGTGGGAGCATAAAATGTTTCAAATAACAGGAGCAATATTTCTGAGAGTGAGCAGACTGATCATTAAAGACCATTTGAAAGCAGTCACGGATGGATCCTATGCTAAGGACAGACCCACCAAGGTGTCTATCATCCCTTGTGCCTTAGGATGTTATTTTATTTTATTCTAAGAATAATAGACTCATTCAAGGGAAGTAAAAGATAGATTCATCTGGAAACACAGTGAATCAATTGGCCATGGAATAATCAACTCAAGGTGCAACAACCCAGAGTCAGACTAGATATCAGGAAAGGTTTCCTCACTCTCAGAGCAATGTAGCATTGGAACCAATTGCCTAGAGAGTTCATGGGCTCTCCACACTGGAGACATTCAAGACAAAACTGGACAGTCATCTGGTGGGATGGTGTAACGTGGTGTCCAGCAACAGCAGGGGGTGGACCTGATGCCCTTCTTGGTCCCTTCCAACTCTGCTATTCTGTGATTCAATGAACTACAGTAATCTCTCTCCCTCCATCCCCCCCTCTCTCAATCACTTTCTCCTTTCAGTTATTGCAACTGAGTAATACAATAACTCTTGTGCACCTGATAAGGAAACGGAGCAGTCTTCTAAAATGATTTGCTTCGTACCCTTGACAGAATAGATTTGGTGAGCATGTGAAATGGTGAGGAGAGCAGTTCCTGTGGTTGTTATGTTAAGCTATCGATAAGTGCCATTCATTAGAGACGTTGTTTGTAAATGGTAGCTTAGTCCGCAGCAGGGGAAGCTTAAATACCTCTCAGAAGATTTCCCTCTGCTTGCCAACAACGGTAGGAGCAACTTCAAGACAGGAAAAGCCCACATCCCTTTGATAAGGCTGACTTAGCAATGGGGCTAAGACACCTCAAAGCCTCTCACATCAGCTAATGCCTTCTGTAAAGCCCTTGCTGGGACAGCTTGATAAGGACACTTGAAATGCTGAATGCTCTGATCTTGTTTAAAAGGGTCAAAAGAACCATCTTTAGTAACATTTTCAGTGCTTGGATTATTGCCTCTGAAGAGAGAAATGAATGCCATTTATGAATAGTGCCATGTCAAAGAATTCTTCTGCATTTCTCGTGGCCATTCTCATACAAGGTGGTAGAAATAGTAGTCTTTTCAAAATTAAGCCAACAGAGAAGGGGAAAAAATTGGAGAACTTCTCATAGGTTGGGCTCAAGATCCATGCACTTGTCTTAATTTGTAGTGGCTGCTGAGTGGGGATCAGTGTTGCGTCGTTTGTTGTGTAGCACTACCCCAGTGACTGTCCCCTTCTTGGCTTCTCACACTTCAGTTAAAGCCTAGGAGAAAACACCATGAGGAGACTTCTTCCACAGGACTCTTGGTAATCAGAAAGTGTGGGCAGCCTAAGGTTGTGCAAATGTGCAATATGAAAGGAAGAAGATACACACCAAACTCGACCTCCGTCCTTGCATGGTGATAATCCTCTGAAATAAATTGGGGGAACGAGAGGCAGAAAAAAAGGAAATCTTATTTTAAGGGAAAAGGGACTTCCTAAGAATTATGCTGCAGATTTGGCACAGCGCTAGCTCCACCCTCAAGCTGTACATAACATTATTCGTGCACACAAACTTGCTTACAATCTGCAAAACAAAGTTCTCATACAATCGATGAGAACAATGATCATAGACACCAGTTTACACCATCCCAGTCAGATAGCTGTCCACCTTTGTAAATGTTTGTGTCTCTGCCCATAGTCTTCCGTCACTCCTCCTTCTCAGTTTCCCCTGTGCCATTCACCCCATCTCCTTTCAAGGGGTTAGGGTTGGGGTCACAGTCTAAGGAAGTTGTTCCCCCAGGATGCCATGTTAAATGCGCTGTGAGGTTGTGGTCCAGCACACCTTGATGGCTTCAGGTTGGTGTGGTGTCGATGGCTTCATCAGTGCTGCCCTCAGCCCACAGCACCTTGCATGCAGTGTCTTCATGTGCAGCAAATTGCCGCCATGACACAGGTGACTGGAGCATCTTCTCATTTCATGCTCGTAAGGATGCCACCTCTGATCAAGCTCCTGGGATGATGATGTTACAGCTGGGGTGAGTACAGTCCTTTAACCGCTCGCTTGGACAATAGCAGTTTGATTCTTCAAGCTGAGAAAGTTCACAATTGCTGGCTTAGCTGAACCATTGAGATGACTTAACCAAATGATGGGTCTAAGCTCATTTCCACTGAAGGACAACTAATACTTTCCCAAAGGTTAATGTAATATTTCTCATGCTTTTTGCTCGTTCTATAAGTCTCATCATGAAACCAACATTTATTTTAAAATTTTATATCAGTTCACTCATGTATTATTGCAAATTGGATCTCCCAGACTGTTATCTTGTACACCTCATTTAACCGCAATTAAACTTTTTGTGCCTTTCTGTTCAATAATATATTAATGGATGGTTTAATAGATGCTCTGTCGTTGCAATCTGCAAAGCAAAGTCCTCATACAATCCACGAGAATAATAATCATAGTAAAATTATGAAAAAAGAAATGGCCATCTTAACAAGTCATTTGGCTTAAAAAAATGCTCAAATAGAGGTAGTAAAATTTTGATAGCTAACATTAGTTCTTCACTGTATTACATTCTATGGCAGCCTTGATGATAAATGTTGCTATCCATTCAGGGAAACTTTGAAGTGACCCTTTCAACAGTTGCCCCCCACCCCTTTTTAATTAGACAGCAATATCAGTGCTTAGATGAAAGAAAATTACAAAAATGGAAAGATACCTTTTGGTAGGAGCATAAGAAAAACACCGCTGCTCCAGGGCACGGGGTGATCTAGTGCGACCTTCTGTTCACATGGTGGCCAACCAACCACACAAAGGGAAAACCCAACACGATTGCAACAGTGCCCTTCCAACCATGTACCCAACAACTGGTATACACACACTCTCAGATACTGGAGTGGGCGTGTAGCCAATCAGGATTATTAGCCACAGATAATCCCTTCCATGAGTCTATCCATTCCCATTTTAAAGCCATCCAAATGGGGGTCCGCCATCACCTCATGAATTCCATAGCTTAATGATATGAGGAAGAATGTCCCTTTCTCTATCCCGACTCTTCCATTAATTAGCTTCATGGGATGGCCCTGAGTTGCAGTATTTTGGGAGAGGAGAAATGTGTGCCCCTGTCACTTTCTCCACACTGTACAAAGCTCTGTACTCTGGATGTTGTGACCTTTCTTCAAAGGAGAGCTGGTCCAGCCCCGTGATCTTTCCTCTACCACTTCCCACTCTGCAATGTTCTTTTTTAGGAATGGTGACCAAACCTATACACAGTATTCAAAGTGTGGTTGCACTATAGATTTGTATAAGAACAGTGCAATGCTGGCCGTTTTATTTTCAGTTCCTTTCCTAACTATCCCTAAGATGCAGTTTGCCCTTTTCACAGCAGCTAGATACTGGGTGGATATTTCCTCCAAGCTGTGCACCACAACCCCAAGATTCCTTCCTTGATTAGTTGCTGCTAGCTCAGGTATCTCAGTCTATATTCGAACTTGCAATTTTTTAGCCCAGCTTCCATGGCTTTACATTTGCTTTACACACATTTACCATTTTGATGCCCATTTTTCACCTTTGGGAACTCTCACCATTCCTGTTGGTGTTAATCACCCTAATTTCATGCGATAAGCACACTTGGCCACTTTATTGCCCAATCCTAATGCGAGTTCCCATATGCATATGTTGAAAAGCACTGGTCCCTGTTGGATCTCTCTAGTTACATCCATATACTGGGGGGAATTTAGGATGCTCTGGAGGACTGGCATCCACTTACTTTCACAGCCTGATCTCAGCCTTCAAGAAATATAAGTACCCATCACTCCAGCCTGGTCTTAGTGGATGACCTTGGAGGACGATTTCAATAGGGAGAAACATCTCCCCTGGTAATGAACATTGGATGGATCTGGGATTCTAAGGTAGCTCTCCATGGGAAGCAGGAGAATCTTTTCCCGCAACAAAAGACAGCAGCAGATAGACATGTCTGTCTTTGACATCCAAAGGTCTCTCTTCAGAACAGGATGGGGCACATTCAAAATGGAATCATGGACATGGGGACTGAATAGCCAGAAGCATGGCTTCTAGATTGAGAGAGGTATTACTGCCACTCTATATGACTCTGGTGCACCTGCAGCTGAAGTGTTATGTTCAGTTTTTGACCCTCGATCCAAGAGGGATATAGCAAGGTTGGAATCAGTGCAGTGAAGGGCCACTAGGATGGTGGCTGGTTTGCAGGGGAAGCCAAATGAGGAGAGACTAAGTGAGCTGGGTCTTTTCAGTCTGGAGAGGAGAAGACTCAGAGGAGACCTGTTAGCAACATACAGGTATGTGAGAGGGTGCCACACAGAGGTGGGTCATGGCCTGTTTTCCCCTTTGGTGCAGGGCAGGAGATGTTCCAGTGGAGCAAAGCTCAGGGAACCAAGGTTCAATTTGGATGCCAGGAAGTACTTCCTGGTGGTTAGGGCCCCTAGGGCATGAAATGTACTTCCGCGGGAGGTGGTTGAAGCCCCATTGGTGAGGGTGTTCAAGGATAGGCTAGACATGCACATGGTAGGCATGTTATGAGTGGAGCTGGTTGGAGCCAGGGGGAGGGAGATCAGTCTAGATAGCTCAGGAGGCTCCTTCTGGCTCACTCAGTTTCTATGTTTCTATATGAAGGCTCATTCATGATGCTGAAAATAGGTACATTCTGGGCCTGAACCCGGATAAACTCTCATTTGCTATATTTAGCATTTGGATATAGTGTGAGCTATTTCCACAACAGGGGTGCAGATTTGGGGATGGGGTGGCATGAGGGGGCTGATTGAAGGCTAAAGTGTTGGGGCCCAATGCAAAAGGGCACAGCCAAAAATCCCAGATACCAGCATATAAAATCTGCACATTACTCACAGCATTTTTGTGTAGAAATTACCTCATAGGTAATATTACCTGCTGTTCTGTAAATCAGGGCTTACAGTCTTAATTATCTGACTGTTATTAAAGATTCCTAAAATAAATACAAGAGGACATAAAAACAAAACATGTAGACACACAGGCTAGATTAAATCAGTTCTGTATTATACCTGTGAGAAGATAACTGCTTTGCAAATTTGCAAATTAAATCTAAGATTCAAATGGTATGCATATTTAGAGCAATACAAAAAAAAAAAAAATCCTTGCCATTATTCCTTAGCTAGCATTGCCAAACATGCTTAGGACCACACCATTTTTAAATACAACTATAAATCAAGCATTTTTCCATATACCTTATCCATTTTTTCTTGTTAATTGCTGTGTGAAAATGTTCCATTCCATTTTTGACGTGGAGTAGTACATACAGCCTCCCGCCTGTTCGTTACTCACACAGCCCCTTATCCCAACCCCAAATAACAGGACTTTAACTCAGGATTTTTTTAGGAGACCATCTGGATCATGTTTACAATTATTTTAAGGATAGTCACCCAGACTTTATTTTAAACTTTAATATTATCATATGTATAACTCTACTTTTATTTCTTTTATCTTAAACCACTCAATTTTATTTCAGTTTCCTGGGGTTTATTTTAAACTTTATTTTATATGCACTTTGTAATTGTATTTACTCTTCTTTTTTTCTTTATTTCAAATGTATTTTGATTCTTGCAATCCAGACTTTATTTTATACCAAAATGTCTCTACATTTCTCTTCCCTAGAATTACTACTCTTTATGCATTTACATTTTCAAATATAAGTAGTATTTATATACTATATATACTGTAGCCATCCTTAAGTAGTTATCATTCAGGTATTTGCTTTTCATAATAAGAGATTCAATGTTGCTTTAAGAAAGGTGGGTTAGCAATTTCTCAGTTGCCTTTCCAGAAAGTGCAATAAAGCAAATTTAGCTATTTCCTAAAAAAATCCAGGACAAACTCCTAAGAGGAAAGATTTGGACACACACACACACACACACACACACACACACACACACAGAGAGAGAGAGAGAGAGAGAGAGAGAGAGAGAGAGAGAGAGAGAGATCTGGTCCTGAGTATCTACGTGTATCACTGTTCTACTAGTGGATCCTGAACCAAATTTCCCTCCTAATGAATTATATGTCTTTCTCTCCTCTTTGGAAGGATGGCTGAAGTCCCCTCCATCGTGTTTTTGTCTTCCTCTCCTCTTTCCATTGGGGTGGCCAATAGACCCTTACCTCATGTTCCCTCCAGACTCTTTGAAATCCACTGTTATGAGTTGGGTGATGTATCCCAGCTTGCCAGAATCTATAGCCTTTGTTCTAACTTTATTTTTAAAAAGACAACTGCACAAGGCATGCCATGGCTCATTTTACCTCTTCTCAGCCAGCCCTGGATTATCTGAAAGCCACCATGCATGATCTGCCCCAATTGTGTCATGCAGCAAGACCTATGTTTTTAGTCCCATGCTCTCTGGAGATAGATTCCCATCACCATGTTTACCAGAAACTGAGCTGATGGTCCTGAGGACCCAAAACAAAATGGCAGAAGGGCTATGGTGATGAGAGCATAAGAAGGTACCTGCCGGACCAAACCAAAGGCAGCATCTTTCTTCCCACTGTGTGGCCACCAAGATACCTGTTGTGATGTCCAATAGTAGAATAGATGGGCTATTGCTCCCCTGATACAAGTTGTTCCCCAGCAACTTGTAATTCTGTAGCATTGTGCATCTATGCATGGAGTTGACATATAGCCAGTATGACTATTACTCACTGCTAGGATTTTCTTCCATGGGATTACCTAGGCCCTTTTCCAAGCCATCCAAATTGGTGGCCATCTCTACTTCAGTCGCTGCAGGAGACAGTTCCGGATAGGAGCGGCTGAATGTGTGGCCCCATCTGACTGATGCAGGAAGCTTCAGTGTTTTACCTCTCCTTCCAAAGCAACTCAGCAAAATGGCTATTCATGTCACCAGTCCTGGGTGGGAAGGAGCAAAACAGCAGCTGGCACCAGTAAAGAGAGTCTCACTGTCACCTCTCCCCCAAAATGTAGTAGGATTTACTCTCTGGGAGGCATGCATTTCATCAGGCTTTGCAGCTGAGAATGGCCTCTGCAGCAGGATCATTTATGCAAAGGTGAAGCCAGTCTTGATAAAACCCTCCCAGTTTGCAACTTGGTTCATTAATACAACAAAGTATTAATACAACAAAGTATTAAGAGTTTGAAGATGAGTCACCCCCTCAACATACCTTGTATAAATTTGCACCTTATTCTGCTCAAATCAACATTATCTTCCCTGTGCATGCATCCGTGAATGCACACCTGGTCACCACCAAAAGAAAAGATAGAATCTTAGAGGTTGGGGACAGTGTTACAGTTCCAAAAGATGTGCCACAGCTCCTGTGTGACTCCTTTGAACAAGCCATTGATTTTTGCCAATTGACTTATTGTTTTCAGGCAATTAGGGAGTGATGGTAACATATAACTAGTTAATTAGCTAACTACCCAATATTTCCAGGTAGCCATTCCCTGAGTGTCTTATTACAGATTTGATGTGAACCTCTAGACAAATTTCTCAAATGTTTTTGTATATGTGTAATCCGAGGATTTAAGAAAGAAGAACGGACAGACAGACAAAAAAGACAAAGTAGGCAGCCACATTTACAGATAAGCAGTGTGTTTCTTCTTGCTTTCTGTTTCCAACCTCTTGACCTTATAATCGTTTATTTATCTTCAAGGAACATGTGTGAGTATTGCTTCTCTAATATTTATTTGTTTGTTTTATTTATTCAGAACTTTTCATTCATTCAATCAATCAATCAATATGGCCCTTAGTTTTGTAAACTGAGCCACACAGTTCTGGAAATACACAGCCCACAAGCCATTGTGGGAATGGGGAAGGTATCACAAAAACAGTTTTTCTGCTTTGTCTAGAAATAATTTTGGACTCAGGATAGACCCCCAAATCTCCACTCATGTTCCTATGCCAGGCAAAGGACAGTCCTGGGGCCTGGATTTGCTGAACCCACCGGGCTTTTTAGACCAAGAGGGCCAAGGATCCAGCATGGAAGCACTGCCTGAATTGGCCAAAGCACCTTGTCAGTGTCCTCACCCTGTAGCCACTTAAACTCACCCAGGAAGACGGGACAAGAGTGTTCTCTGGATGCCTCGCCTGATTCATCCACTGTGTCACTCAAGTCTCCATTTCAGTAGATGCAAGAACTTTAATCGGAGAATTGCCTAGAATTCCAATGAGCTTCAAGTGGATTCTTAGGACAGGATGTAATAGCTGCCCCCATCCCTTTACACCCCCCCACCCCCCAGATGGTACATGGCTAGCTGAACAGCGGCACTGAAGTGCTCTTTCTGCTACCTTCAGTGCCCTTCAATATACCTGAATAGAGATGCATATGAGAGTTTGACTGCATCCACAAGGAATTTTCTCTATCCTCATTTGAACCATCTCTTGTTGTGTTCCATTGTTTTCTGCAGCTCTGCAGAAAGCACACTCAAGAGTAAATATGTCAGTTGTCTGAGTCCTGTCTGCTTTCCTGCATTCCCCAGACCACTCATGATTTGACAAGAGCTCCAGGAGTTGCCTGGAGGCCCTCTAGATCCATCAGCCCCTGGGGCCAGGTCTTCTAAATAGGTCCTCAGAACCACAAAGGGGAAAAACTACCATCACAGAACATGGCAAAGGCCCAGCTGAATAAACCGAGTCTAGGCTATGTTGAGCCAATGACTATAATTGGGACAGTTCCATGGTTGTTTGGGAGGCCATGAAACCCTAAGCCGTCTCATGCAAGGTGCTCTTTGTATGAACATGGAAATCCCCAGAAAGAGCAGCTAGGGGGCCTCAGCATCTCAACTGAATTCTCAGTCTGAATGCCAGGAAGCACTTCCTGACAGGACCCCGAGGGTGTGGAATGGGCTTCCACGAGAGGTCGTTGAGGCCCCATCGGTGTGGGTGTTCAAGGATAGGCTGGACATGCACATGGTAGATCTGGCTGGAGCCGTGGGTCAGACTAGATGGCCCGGGAGGCCCCTTCTGACTTGCTCTGTTTCTATTTTTCTGAGACCACTGCAGCCAGCTCTGGGTATTGGGATGGACTTTCCCAATCTCTCCTGCTGGCCCAAGAGACGATCCAAACACTGCAAACTAGTAGGCAGATGAATAGGAAGTCTGGGTGGTGGGTGGCGGGGGAAAAAATTCTGGAGCACCATAGCAAACTTCCCTCCCCTGCAGAAGAAAGCAAAAGGGACAGATTCCTCCATCCCTGCTGCTGGGTCCAACAAGCCCAGCCCTGTCATGCAAGAGAATGGAGGTTCCTGCTTCTGAGGCCATTATGGTTGGTGATGGGGAGAGATGGATACAGACATTGGTATCTAAAAGGTGTCGGGATGCCTCCTAGCTGGGTGCTCAGAGGAGCAAGCTGTAATAGGGGCAAAATGTGCAGAGGAATGTGAGGTAGATGAATTCGGCCAGATGATTCCTGGGGGTTTCCGGGGGGCTGGCAGAAGGTTTCCAGGAATATTGTCTGCAGGATCACAACTATGCCAAGCATGTGCATCCAGCCACATATTTCTTCAGTCCCATATATAGTTAATATTGCCTAAGAAAAGAGAGATCGGCCAATTTTGTCTGCACACACTAAGGTTTTTTGCTACATTCTCTCAGGGCAGCTATAATTGCAGTACCAAAAATAATTGGTACATTACTCACAGTGGCCCTTTGGGATTGGCTTCTCTTAATGCTGTTCTGTACCATGCATACATGTTTTTAATAGCAAACACACACACACATCTCCCCATATAGTTTAAAATGGAACAGAAATAGAAAGCTTCTAAGAGAAAAGTTAGTGCACTAAGTGGAACAGGGTTTGTAGGAATAAATAGTGAACGCCTGAAAATAAATCTTGGCTGAAAGATTATGCCCTCAATTAAAGCAGTATATAAACAGAAACAATCTGCTGGAAGTTTATCTTTGGGGTATCTTTTTCCATAAAAATTCATTGTAAAATGATTTACAAAAAGTGAATGGACATATAAGGTGATGTTTCCCAGAACATCATGCAGAAGGCACAGGGAGGGCTGATTTTAGTTCAGATCTATACTAAGGTGTTCAGAGAGAAATTTGACATCAGTGGCCTTTTTCCATACATCTATACTCTGAGTATATGTCCCATGAGGGAAAACTGATCCATCCAGGGCCCCTGCATTTTCCAACATGAAACATCTCCTAAGGGAAGAATTATCCCATGGTGTTTTTCTCTGGGCTTTAATCAGGTTGTGGGAAGTGGGGAAGACTCCAGGTTCCCAGAGAGAGGATGGCACAATAAAAAAGAGACCACTCTGCACACTCTTTGGCTGCTCTCTAAGGAAGCTGGAGCCCAAGAAACCTGGACTGAATCCATGAGATTGTCTGACTTTTTCTGCATCACTGAATTACCTTTTGAAAGCCATGTCTTTTCTATTCAACTGAATGAGAACGGTTGAAAACATGGGATGATTTTTCTGGCAAGATCCCAGGCTGTATTTTCAGGGAAACTCTAGTGTTAAATGGTGCAAACCTAAAATTGGTTAGCCATGTTGATGTTGGGCAGAAGTGCAACTATGCCCAGGTTCTGCTTGTCTTTTTCCACAAGAAAAAGTCTAACCCCTGGACATTTCCACATTCCCTCATCATGTCTTGTTGAACTTTAAGATGCAAGAGCAGGCCTTCCGTTAGCCACCTGCCTTCCTTGGTGCCCAGAGCCATGCACACGTGTCTCAAGGAAGAATTGAAATTTAATTTGCATTTGCAAAATTGTCCCAGTCACAAATGTGACCTGGAAGAGGAACAAAATCCTTGGGAAAGGTAAGCAAGTCCCAAAACTTGCAACATGCTCAGGCATTTCCCATTTTATGTTCTGCAGGAACATTAACTTCCCAAAAGCTGATTTGGGGAAACACATTTCAATTGGGAGAAATGTGCATGTTTAATAAGCATTTTTTTTCATTTGGGTAAAATGGAAAACGTGTGTTTTTCCCAACAGGGGAAAAAGTGGTGTGCATTTGGAATGCAGGTGAGGCAAGACAAGCTTTGGAACAGGATGTGAGAATCTCAGTGAGATGGAACATGCCACATTTGCCCATAATTCGCACAAGAGCTTCATCAGGGCACGAGAACATGGAACTCTTGCATCTGTTAGCACAGTCTGAAGGCCATGGGGGGGAAAGTAAAATTACAGGTGTTCATCAAATGTTGCTTGATGTTTCGCAGAAAATAGCAGTAACCCATCACTGGCATCAGTGAGGAAGCTGGTATGAAAGCAAAAACAATTGAGCTGGAAAGCATATTTTACCTACTTATAGTTCAAATCAAAACAGGGTTTTTGTGGATTTTTTGAAGCAAGAAGACACAATGCTGGTTCGTACAGTAGACAGGAGAGGGTACTTGTCTCACTGGGATGAATAAGGGTCATAGGGGTCTGAAAAGCAGATCAGCGTAGTGCAAATAAGAATGTATTGCTTTACAGTGAATTATCACCTCTTTCTGCCATTAGCCTGTGGTTACAAAGATTGCACAAACTGTGCAGAAGGCAGAAGGAAGAAGTGGAAGAGTGCAGTGTGTCAGCATTGGAGTTCGGCCTCAGATAGATCTCCCAGCCTCCCCTGTATTTTGTCCCTTTTGCCAGCCTCTACCTCTCTATTGGAAGCAGTCATCTATGGTGAGCTGTGATGCAATTTTAAGAGCCAACTGCTGTTAGGAGCCCAAAAAGGGGGGCCATGCATCAACATGACAGGAAAACAAGTGCTTAGCATGATCGAGTAAACGGGGAAGTAGAAACTCCATATTGCATGATCCTCCCAGCTCGAGATGATTTTAGAACTGGGCTATTCCTCATTTGGGTCTCCTTGGGGATTAATGCAGCAGGCATTTCAATCCATCTTCTCACCCACCTTGGAGTCATGGCGCTGTGGACAGGGAAGCCGGCAGAAGCAGCCACAAAACAGTGAGTGCTCCACACAGAACACAAAAATGATGGCACTTGAGGGTCATGGCAGGACCTTCCTTTATGAACATCAAGTACCCACTTGCAATGCTTCAAGTCCAACAGGCTTTTATCATAGAAAGGTAGAATGGTCTGGCTGGAGATTGAGGGCTCTTGAGCAGCCAATACTCTGGCAGGGCCTGCTGACACGGATGGACCCCCTCAAGCTCTCCAGGTGGTTGGGGTGGCAGCAACACTCCATACACTGCTGGGAGCCACAGTTCAAATGTCAGAAAGCCAGAGGCCTGATGTGGTGGGCCTGTTGCAAGGTCAAGGTCAACATCTCTTCTTGTTGATGCCAGAGTGTAGGATGTCGAATAATCAAGTCAAGTTGTGACAACCCAGATTCAGGCTGGACATTAGGGAAAGCTTCCTCACTGTCAGAGCAATGCGACTGTTGAACCAGCTGGCTAGAAAGGAGGTGGGCTCTCCCACACTGGTGACATTCAGGATGAAACTGGACAGCCATCCAAGTAGGAAGGTGTAACGTGGTGTCCTGCAACAGCAAGGGGTTGGATCTGATGGCCTTCATGGCCCCTTCCAACTCTACTATTCTATGATTCTAAAAGTTCAGACTTGGTGAGGTGCTGCTGAGGCAATCACACCCCAGGCAGCTGCCCTATGCAGCTGGGTGATGGCACCGGCCTGAGGAACGATCAAAGAAACACCAGTGCTATGCCCCAGGAATAGGTGAATAGGTGAATTCACTGGGAATAGGTGGGTATAATTAGTACCAGCAGCAACACAGCAACACAATAAACAACTTTACTTCTTATTGAAACTGATTTTTGTGTGACCCAAATATGTCCCTATTAACTGAGATTACAGAGCAATGTTACTTCTGCATTTACCGGAAAGCCAAAGTAATTTAAGACTGGACTGTGTCAAAGTTGCATGGATGGAAAGGAAGGTTCTTGTACTTGAGTAGTCATGTATGCATTACGCAGAACGGAAGAGCCAGATTTGCATACATTTTCCTTCCTTCCTTCCTTCCATCCATCCATCTCTCTATGAATTTTGAAAAGAATTGTAATCTAAACGACTCCATCAAGGAAGTCACAGCCTTGAGTTTGCAGGAGCTGAGCAAGGCTGTTGTGCACAGGGCATTTTGGAGGGTGCTCATTCATGAGGTCACTGTAAGTTAGAGACGTTTTGACAGTGCCAAACAACAGCCAGCAAACATAGAAACATCCCAGCGTAGTGTGGAAGACAACAGCCAGGTGGCTTGGGAAGTGCAAACGAGCAAAATTCAAGCTCAGCAAAGTTCTCCTAGTCCCATCCTAAGCTCATTCCTAAGACCCCCGTCCTTCCCGGCTCATGGCCTTGGTTCCTCCTTTTCATATGAACATTTGTAGGTGTTTTGGCATGCATGTCTCCAAAGGCATGAATCAATTGTGTGCATCTTTGAATGCAGGCATTCTTCTCCCATGAATTAACCAATATTTGTGCGTATTTTCCATGCACATGCTCTTCAATACATTTTGGGTAGTTTGTGAATCGCACCACAAGCTCAGAAGTGTGCAGACTTTGCCTGAAGAGGGCATTCAAGCCTGTTTGATCTAGAACATGAAAACTGGGTAGATGCTGAACAAAAACCAACCTGAGATGAATATCTCAGAGCTTGATACATTGTAGACCATAATAGATGAAAAGGCAGTGTAAATATTACCAGTAATGCAAGCAAGAAGCCCTGTTCAATATTTCCAGTAATGCAAGCAAGAAGTCTGTAGCCTGCTGCCACGTCTCCACAGATTTGGTGATGGTGGCTAAAACAAGCAGGGGATCACTTCCCCACCCCTTACAAGTTGATTTCAAACCCAGTCACAAATACATTGTCGGAGCTCAATAGACCTTTGACCTGATTTTCAGTATAAAATGGCTTCTTAGTAGCTTAGATGAGCTCTTCTAGGAAACATGGAGAGATTCTGCTTACCTGCCCTGAGGGACCGCAACTCAGCAGCACAGAAAAGGAGGAAAGATCCCTGCTTTAGACTAGGGGTATTGGAGAAATCCTCAACGAGTTCAGATTTCTATGAGCATAAGCTGAAGATTTCAGGGCAGACTAGCTTTTTCTCCAAATTATGCGGATTCCACAAGCTTTGGATCTTTTTTGTTTGTACATTTGGTGGGGATTTGGACTAATGTGCCCTTGCGCTCATGTACATTAGCACTAAAGGGCATTTTCAAATGGGGATTAAATTCTTGTAAACCAAGTCTGATCATGACATCCAGTCATATTACTTCCTGACAATAGATGGCAAAGAAATGGAGGAAGTAACAGATTTTATTTTCTTGGGCTTTAGATCAGTGCAGAGGATGACTGCGGCCAAGAAATTAAAAGACGCTTGCTCCTGGGGAGGAACACTATGGCAAATCTAGACAGCATACTAAAAAGCAGAGACATCACCCTACCGACAAGAGTGTGTATAGTCCAGGCTGTGGTTTTCCCAGTTGCAATGTATGGCTGTAAAAGCTGGAACATAAGGAAGGTCCCTTAATACAGAGAACCCTTTCCAACTTGTCTGCTTCTTTCTTAAACCGAGGTGCCCAGAACTGGACACAGGTCTCCAGATGACGCCAAACCAGTGCTGAGTAGAGGGAAACTAGAACTTCACATGATTTGGATGTGAGGCTTCTATTAATGCAGCCTAAAATCGCATTTGCCCTTTTTGCAGCCATATCACATTGTTGACTCCTATTCAGCTTATGATCTACAAGATCCTTGCTTTAAGTACACACAGAAATACTGCATGGCTGGACCTTCCATAGGTGCAGTGAGATGCTTGCCTCAAGTTCCAGACAACTGGAGGCCACAAAGCCCACTGAAACCCCTAAGGTAGCCTGCTGCCTTCAGGAACATGGGAAATGGTGTGCCACTGCCAGTGCCAAGGAAAGACGCAACTGCCAATCCTTTTCTATGTGGAATGGAAGAGGATGCCATTTATTCTTTTCCTCTGGCCAATAAAATAAAATAAAATAGTCTAGGGCCACTCCACAACCACGCCAAAGATGAGCAGCAACATATTTAGTGTCACCCAACTGTTCTTCAAAAGCACCACAGCAAGCCAAAATTTTCCTCATTGCTTCTAGTTGCAACTTTGCAACTTACAAGTGAGGACTATTGCTAGAAACTTATCCTGGTTCCACCAAGGCATGGGTTCCTTGTTCAAATGCAAGTGTTTATACTCCACAAGCCATTCCTTTCATTAGAATCCTTTCTTTAAGAAGACAGGTAAGTCCTGAATTGCAAGCAGGCTGATTGGTGGGAGGTTTAGGACAGATAAAAGGAAGGACTTCTTCACACAGTATATAGTTAAACTATGGAACTTGCTGCCACAGGAAATGGCGATGCCCAGCATTCTGGGTGCACTTAAAAGCAGATTGGCAAGATTCATGGAGAGGGAGGCTCTGTCTTTCCTGTCTCTGTGCTTCCTCCTTTCCCAGAGGTGGCCTGCCTGCATACACCAGTTGCTGAGGAGCTTGGGCAGGTGGAGGTCCTGCACCCCTCCTGCTGGAGGGATCCTCTGGGCAGCTGGTTTGGCACTGTGTGCTTGGAGTGCTGGACTGGATGGGCCTTGGGTCTGATCCAGTATGTTCTTCTTCTCTTATGCAAACATGTCATATGTTTGATGGGGTAAACAGAAATTATATTAAATTTTCAAGCAACCATCAAATAGCAAATATTTATACTAACTGGAGATGCAGCTTGGCTTTTATGCTCCTGCATGACAATCAAGGTATCATGTACTATTCAGTCCCCCTTGAGGGAGGTTATTGTTGAGTGGATTTAAAAAGTGATAAATCTCGATTATTTATGTATTAGATCTGTATTCCACCCAACTGGCAAATGCCCTAGGGGTGGCTTACCATAATAAAACCAAAGAAGACGGTAACGAAAATAATGCGATATGAAAATGGGGAGCTCAGAGCAATGTGAATCATCAAGCGACAGATTAAAGATTAAATTGCGTGCTTAAAGACAAAGGTTTCTGTCTGGCATTTGCATACACACAGTGAAGGCTCTAGGCAGATCTCCCTGGGAAAGGCATTCCACAGGAATGTAGGGAGGGTACATTAATAAATTAATATGTTAATAAAACAACAAACCAGCCAGCCATTCATTTCACGCGTTATATTTTGGAAGCTTCCTCTGGAACTGATGAAAATGTGCGTTCAGAGAACTATCATTGTCCATTACATGTCCAACCCAAGTAAATTATTCTCCAACATTTTCTGGGGTAATGGGTAGGGTACTTTACTGAGACCCAGAAGCCCTGGGTTCTAGTCCCTTCTTGGCCATGAACTTCACTGGATGAGTTTTGGCCAGTCACTCACTCTCAGTCCAAGCTACCTCACAGGGTTGTTGTTCTGAGGGTAATCAGCCAAGGTGGAGGATCAAGTAAGTTGTGCTGAGCTCCATGTTAGAGGAAAAAAAGTCAGGGAATAAATATAACCTTATATAATAAAAATATAATCATTGTCCCAATACTGTATAATTTCCCTTTATATTTGGCAACGTGCAAAGCACTTTAACAGCCAATCCCCATGGCTTGGTTTAGTGTTCATTTTTCTGTACTGGAGGTGGTGTTGAGATTAAAAGACTGCAGGTTTCCTACTAAACCACCTGGACAACACCAGCTGCTTACTCTGGCCTGAACTTACCTAGTGAACCAGAATGGTTTTCTGGAACAGAATCTGATGAGACAAATTCCTTTCAAGGTCAGATTCTGCAGCGATATTTGCTTGGATATCCCTGTCCCCAGGAAACAAAAATGAACAGCTAAATGTTAAAAGAAATGTATTTTTCTGCATGATTTTTCATAAAATTGTGCATTGGTTCAAAAACAAAATGGTGCAACGATGCAATTGATTAGTTTAATTTGAAAGCAATTTTATTAAGTCAAGTTTGAAAGAGGCTGTTTGGGAAGGGTTCAGCCCTTCATCCTCGAAACCTATCCCCAATTTCTCCCCAAAGGAATGAGTGCATTTCCTATTACTCTGCACAGTGAATGTAGAATTTGCCATAGCTTTTAGTTCTTCCATTGTGTGTCCCCACGGGCTGGTTTGGCTGGTTCCGGAAGTAATCCTGCTTAGAGTATGCCCACATAAATTGACAGGAGATTCAGAGGTAGGTCATGCTCATTCCATCAGGTCCAACACCCTGCAGGACACCAAGTTACACCATCCCACTCAGATGGCTGTCCAGCTTTGCCTTGAATACCTGTGGTGTGGGAGAGCCCACCACCTCTCTAGGCAGCTGGTTCCACTGTTGTATTCCTCTGACCATAAGGAAGCTTTTCCTGATGTCCAGCCTGAATGTGGGTTGTCACAACTTGACTTAATTATTCCGTGTCCTACACTCTGGTATCAACAAGAAGAGATCTTGACCTTCCTCTTATTTGAGGTACTTACAGAGGGATATCATGTTCCCCCTCAGTCTTCTCTTCTCAAGGCTGAACATGCCCAGTTCTCTCAGTCTCTCCTCACAGGGCAGTGTTTCCAAACCCTGGATCATCTTTGTTGCCCTTCTCTGGACCCTTTCTAATTTCCTTGCATCATTTTTCAATCTTGGTGCCCAGAACTGGACACAATATTCCAGATGAGGTCTGACTAGTGAGGAATCAGTTTGCCTTAACTTTGTTCAGTGATATTTTAATTCAGTGACAGACAGCTTTCTGCTTCTGGATTCTATTGTCAGGATCATGGTCTGAGTAACCCAGTGAATGGCTGCAGAACAAGAAAATCCCTTGCAGGTGCTTTCAGAGAGCAGCTGAGGGGTGGGGATGCAGTGCATTGCTGCCTTACGGTCCCCAAGGGGTTGACATGCCTCCTCTAAGTGCCACCACTGACCATAAGAGCTGCAAGTTTCAATAAGGAGGTGTTTTCATGATAGCTTTGGTCCCCTCTCTCCCCACCCCTGGCCCCATCTGCTTTGCTTTTGGCCAGCCCACTACTGGAATGAGGAGACCTGAGAGCCTTTTTGAAATGAAGTTCAGTTCTTGGATGGAAGTAGTTCCCTACACTTGCTTTAGGAAGCAGGGTGAAGGTCCTTCCTGTTGGTTCCTCCAGACCCATCCACCGCCCCAGTAGAGGACCGTCTAGGAAATCATCTCTTCTAGGCATCCTCCCAATGCGTCTTTCGTTGGTTCCTACCCGGCTGGTGTTTTTACTGGTTGGTGCTGTAATTCCAAGACATCTTTTCCTACCTTCATTAATCACACTTTGAAGACATCAGCTCCTGTTCTACTGCAATATGTTGTGTATGGATGGGTATGTTTAAGCAGTCATGCTTAATAGCTAAGGGACAAAGATAAGAAAGATAAATTCTGATACATATTGTTCATTTCATTATCTGTCAGGGATGGAACAAATGGGTTGAGGTTACCTTTGAAATGACGTCTACATGGTACAATGCAGGCATTAATGGGAGCAAGCTCTAATGAGCAAGCACGAAGAAATAATTTATATTCCCTGAAGAAGAAATCAGGGAGAGACCACAGGTGTCCAAGAATGATGATGTTCCTGGTAATATTTGAGAATAGGAATTTTACAGTATGCCAAGAAATGCATGGCATTCAGGAATGGCACTAAATATTAGCCACAACACTCAAACATTCCTGAAGCAAAAATTTCCAGATATATCCACTCCCATATTCGCGAGGCATGAGATATGTACATGGATCTCCTAAAGGAAGTTCAGAGATGCATTGGGTCTATCCATCTCATTCCCACAAGGCACAAGAAATCAAAATCCAGGCATCAACACATGAGCTTCAGTAGACCAGGACTCCATGAAAGTCACGTAGCAGGATAACAGAAGAGACCAGACAAGAGGCTAATCTTTTCCAGCACTCTGTGTCCTAGTGGCCAATCTTATGCCTGTCTGAAGTCCAGGAACATAAATTGCAAGCCATTAACGTAAGCATGGAATGGTGTGAGAAGCAAACCAAAATAAATCATTATGCACTTACCAATGAGATGTTGAGAAAGGCCATCTGATCATTAAGAGAACACTCTTCTGTACCATGTCATGATTCACCATTTTTGAAGAAAATCCACATTTAAATACATGGTATCTTCAGGTACACTTTTTAGATACATTTTCAGTAAAGTCATGTTGACACTCCGAGGAATCCAACCCTCTCGCATTGGCAAACCTCCTCTTGTGCTTGGCCCTATCTTGGAAAGGAGACCAAGCTGAGAGGAAGTTCATCAACACTCGTAGAATGAAAGTTGCCAAACCAGGAACACACATCTGCATCATGGGGACCTTCTGAAGATCAGAAGCAAAGCTTGCTGCATATGGAACGGAAGAGGTTTGCTGCTTGCACATCATTCCCATGTAGCTTTATTCCTGACAGGTGCCGCACATGCCACCTTCTTCTGCACATGGTGTGGAGGTTTGCTGCTTGCATTGCATTCACATGGGACTCAGTGCCTGGTGAGCACTGCACCAATGCTGGGAGCCCTTCCCCAGAACTCAACTCATGGACACCTCAAAGAAGACCAGAGTCCAGGGGGAGAAGCCTGGGGAATCTGATGTGTCCCCACCCCCAAAACTATTTCCTCTCACACCCCTACTTCACTGTGCAGATAAATGTGATTGGCTATGTGGTGTTGTCCTACAGTCAAATCAGATCTTCTGCATGGTGTAGAGATACAACAGGCTTTGAGTATTAACTAGACTTGATGGGAAAGTAAACCATGAGTATGTGCTGAGAAGTCAATTAGTACACATCCTTGAGAAGACTCAGGATGTAGCAAATCACACCTCTGTGATAACCCAAGATGTAGTTGGTGTCCGTTAGGACCCACACTTTCTTTTTGATACAATATGAATACAATCTCATTTGTAAAGCAGTGTAAAAGCACACAGACAAGATACATGCTTGCAAATTGGTGTGGCTGTGATGGTTGTAGTTTGCAATCTGCAATAACAGGACAGCTGTCTATTTCCCTTTGCATAACCGAGGAATGCTATATAAGCAAGGATATTTTATTTGTCATGCAGAAATACTTGTTGCTTTCAAGAGACTCTCTGACAGCTTCACTTCTCTCTCCTGCAATTGCTGGTGTGTGTGTTTTCTTAAATCTACTTACATGGGTGGCCCTAAATGCTTAGTGGAATTACATCCCATTAACAGTGGGAAGTAGTGGAAGAAAAATAGTGGCCAAGAACAGCAGGGAGTGTAACTGTCATGATCAGAAAGTGGCACAAACCCAATGCTCTATTGGTACCTTCTTTCTGAAATCCAGCCCTGCATCCAATTCCTTCAGATATTTTTCAGGGATCTGTCATTGTCCACTAAGTGTACTTTAGAGGAGATATTCTGGACTTCAGCCAGGGGTTTTGAACTTCAGCTCCTGTTATTTCTTGCCAACGGCCTTGCTGGCTGGGACATATGGGAGGTGAAGTCCAAAATGTCTAGGGGGCACCAGTTTAGGGTAGGTCACTTTGTACCAGTAGAACACCAGGAGACATGTTTCCATTTCTACACAAAAGATAACAAAGCACAAAGATAACAAAGTAGTCAAAAACATGAGGTTCAGCAAAGTGACAGATTAAGTAGTAACTGATTTGGCCCATTGATTGTGATGGGTCTAAAGTATGACAATGATCGTTTGGGACCTTCCCCTTGGTATAGAGTCAGATGTATTCATACTTAGAGTAGACCTGTTGAGATCAGGAGGCATAAATTAGTCATGACTCAGGCTGTACTGATTTTGGTGGGTCTTTGTATAACTCAGCCCAGAACCAACCCATTCTTTGCTGCAAGTGCCGTGTGTGTTTGTGTGTGTGTGTGTGTGTGACTCCACATACATATATATGGATTTCATGTCATCTTGCTACTACTGCAGTGGTAGATCATGAGGCAAGTATGTGAGCAATTTTGAAAATTTTCAATGAGATGAGCAAAATTTTCATGGATCCCTATGACATTCTTAGGTATTTCTGGAAAATGGTCTTGGAAACAGGAACAATTTTGGGAATGAGTTGAGTTCCAGCTGAAATGAGCCAGGGACTTTTAAAGGCTGCCATATTGCTGTGATTTCTGACAGCGATCAAGCACAGGAGACATCAAGGTAATTTTGAGAACAGTAGACGATATGGGAAGTATCATTTCAAAAACACCACAACAGCATGAGATCGAGACTAAGTTCTAAAATTTCTTCATCCATCTGTCACTAATTAAAGCGAATGTCAAAGAACATATGGCCGTGGAAGCATTAGAAGTTGAAAAGAAAACGGAGGAAATGCCACTAAGCATGTGCCTAAATTGCATGTGCATTTCCCCCTCTGCACCCCACGCCCCAATTGCCAGACTGATGGTCTGGAAAAGATAAGGGGAAAGAAAAATTGAGCAAACATGAACTATGCCCTTGATGGCTATGAACTTCATTTCCTCCTAACTGCAGAAGAGAAGAAGAAGCGGAAAGAATGAGACAAGACGCCAGTAAACCTGGGCAAGCTAATGCCTCTATTTAACATGGATAATCCACCTCTCCCAGGACCTGCATGTGCAAAAATCAGACTCAATCTGCATGTTCCCTGAGGGCAGCTTGCCTCCTCCTTTGCCCGAGTTAGGAGGTGGGCTGAAACCTGCTGCTCTTCACCTTGGCTACCGATCAGTTAAGTGGACTCCTTGTGTCACCTCCACCTGGTGTCTCCCAACTCTACATAGGTGAGGCAGGTCGGTCCAAAGGCATCCTGTTTCCAGGCTCATGGGTGACACAATCCCTGCGTGATTGGCCTCCTGAAGTCCCACACACTATCAAGGTGCCTGTGAGCCTCCACCTAAAATCCAAACTTCCATACCAATATCCAATCAACCTATTTCCCCATGACATTGTCCAGTTGGGTCCAACTCTAGGGGGCAGTGCCCTTCTCTTACCTGAGGGAGCCGGCATTTGTCCACAGACAGTCTCCATGGTCATGTGGTCGGCATGACTAAACGCTGAGGCACATGGAATGCTGTTACCTTCCCATGAAAGGGCACCTATGCATCTACTTGCATTTGCATGCTTTCAAACTGCTGGGTTGGCAGAAGCTGGAACAAAGCAATGGAAATTCACCTTGTTGCATGGATTCGAACTGCTGACCTTTCAATCAGCAAGCCCAGCACCTCAGCAGTTTAAACCACCATGCCACCCACGTCCCTAAAAGCAATCTATTTAGCAGGCCCCAATTCTAAGTCAGTTGGTCCCAGTGCACAGTGACCAAGTAAAAGTTTCCACACCACATTCTTAAAGGAGCTACTTTGGTGTTGTTCTGTGCCAAGGAGTTGTCTCCAACTTATAGTGATCCTGTGAATGGAAGCCCTTCAAAATGCCCTGTCCATGACCTTCCCTCCCAGATCTTCGAAATTCAAGGCTGTGGGAGTGACTACTGAAGCCTTACTCGGTTTAGACCGCAGTACTTCTCAGGGTATACCCAGACAACATTTTGGTCTTTCTCTGAGGGAGGCTCAGATGCTGGCCACAATGAAAAAGGGGCCTTTTCACTAGTGGCCCCCTCACCTGAGGTCTTCCTGGTGCCTGAGGTTAAAACCGTCCCCTGTGCCAAGATGGGTAATGACATTTAATGGCTCTAAAGGGTGCATGTGGGGTGCTTATGTCAGCTGCTTTTAACAGGCCTAGTTGTATTACCCTCTTTTAGTTGATTAAAGGAGCCCCACTTGGTACGAACATTGGCATCTTTTTAGCATCAGGTTTAAGGTGCCCTCTCTTCCCAGATGTTTAATGGCATATCATGGGTTATATTAGGTCTAGTTTTACAGAAATTGTTCCAGATGTCTAAACTGTTTTGGGTATATTTGAATTTTAGACAGTTTTCAATTTGCATCCTAGACATTCATATTGTGCTTTCTTGTATCTGATTTTTATCTTGTACCTGTTTTTATTGTACTAATTGTTGTGAACTGCCCAGAGTTCTCCAGTTATTGGATGGCAATTTGAAACAGAACGACAGAGAGGCAGGCCAGAAGTCTGGAAGAGATTAATTGGGTTTTTAAATTCCCACCATAATATTTTATTGCATTTACACTTCATACCATCTTTTACTGCATTTTGTAAGCTGCTGTAAATTACCATGAGAGTTTTGGCTAGTGGGCAGTATACAAACAAAACACACCAAAACCAAATCCTGCACTTATGGGGATGGAGAGTGGGTGGGAGGTCAAGTGTGGGGTGCAGCCTGCCTTTATAGCCCTTCTCTGTGCTCCACTAACATCCTGTGGGCAGCTCACAGCATGGAACACTTCCAGAAGCACCAGCATTCTCTTGAAACAGAGTCCAAATGCTGAGCCTTGGAAGTGTTAGCCTCTTCTGGCTCTGAGCAATCATTTTCCCACATATGCCTGTCAAGAGAGACAGAAGGCAATGCTAACTCCAGAGTTTGAATGGTCCATGGGCAAGACACCATTGGTGGGCCTCTCCTTCATGAATCTACCTACTGTCCAGCATTGTTGCCTACTGCATCTTCTCTTCTTCCTCATCCATGCTACCAGTGTAGAACCCATGGTGGGCTAAGGGTGGCAGTTCCTTCTCGTTCACACCACCAGTGTTGTCCGGACCAAAGTAGGAAGAAGTTGATCAAGCAGTGAAGTGGAGGAGCAAGAAGGTGCTCTTATAAGTGGACCCTCAACTGAGGTGTGGAACCTTGGCAGATGCCCAGCTATGCTGACTTTTAACTAGAGCCTGATAGAAGGAGTTACTCAGTTACACACCCCATGATCATCTGGCAGGAAATAATGAGCACCACATAACAAAAGGCTTTGTGGAAGCCACCCTCTGGAGAACGGAGTCCTTGGTCATTTGTCCCTCTGTTGGGACTTTTTTCTGGGCTTGGAGACAGCATTGGCGGGGAATGAGCAAAGTGGAGTGCAACCTGAGTCCCAGTTGGGGCCAGCTCAGTGTAAACAGGGCTACCTTGAAATGGGATGAAAGTCCTGAGCAGGGGTAGAAGCTTTGGTAGTTGAATGTGTGGCCATTGTCCTGAAAGATTCCTGTACAGATGTGGGGTTTCTGAGCATAAGGTACCTCCAGATCCAGAAGGAGTTTGGGGACCACTGCCTGATAAGCTCCACCCTGTGTATCCTTGGGGAAAGGGTAGGATAAATAAGGAAATCATGTCATAAATAAGGAAACATGTGATGTTAAATATTTATTTTTATTTGCTAAAGAAGAGGAAAGGAGCACTCAAAAAGAAATGGACATTATGGCAAATGTCTGCTAGATGGAAGAAACAGGAGACATTTCCATTGAAAAATTCATGCAGTTATCTCACCCCCATGCCCCCTTTTAAGCAGGCCTCTCTCACACTGAAAAGACAAGCATTGGGAAGGGAATCGAATGGCGTTCTGCATGTTCCAACTGGCAGGTTCTCCACCCCTATCTAAGCATCTAATAATGTATGCTGGTGACATAGAAAGGGAGGAATGAAACATCTGTCTAAGTCATGTGTGAATGACAGTGGGTTTAGGAACACTCAAATCAGACTGGAGGTGTAGCTCAAAATGATGCTTTATAACAGGAACGGGGGATCCATGGCTAGGGAGCAATAAAAGTCCATTGGTCCTGCATTCTTACGCAGACCTAACTAATTTAGCACTCCCAGCAGGGCAAAAAAGTAGACTGGAAGGCTGTCACATGGGAAAGCCGCCTCTCCTGGAATGCTATGTCCAAATTTTATCCATTTCAAGGCATGTACACACATTGCACAGACTTACAGGATTGTGCACCATGCCCTCGCTTTGCACACAACAACTTATATTATCAGCTCTTTAAAAAGGAACAAAAAGAAGTCACAAGTCTGTATGCTCAATGTTTTTGTTGTGCTAACTCAAATCCATTAACCTGCATGGAAAAGGGTGTGACTGAATTGCCCATCCTTTGCTATGGACTACAATTCCCACAACCTCTGACCATTGGCCATGCTTTCTGGGAGTGATAGGGTACCTGTGGAGCATTTGGGATCTGCAGTAGCTGCTAATAAGGAATAATATTCATTTATTTAAAACATTTATATGCCACCAATGGAATTCCTGGAAGTTAACAATCACATAATTAAAATTCATTATAAACAATAAAATCCAGTAACTTACAAATTGACATGAATATAAAATCTAGTATAAATACAAATACAAATATGAATATGAATAAACTAATACAAGGAGGTTAAAGTGGCATCTATTGAATATTAAAATATCTTTAAAAATATATGCTTTATACTTTATCTTGGGTCTTTATCTTGCAGTGTTCAGCCTCCAATTTGGTAGGCCATGAAATCTCCCAGCCTGGCCCTCGTCTTTATTTATTCTTGCCTAGTTTGCAGTTGGAAACCACCCTATTCTGGACCACTGATGAGGATGCTGTGTACATTATGGCCCGGCAGTGGCACAGTACACACAGGTCACTTCTCCAGCCAAATCCCCAGCTACCTAAAGCAATGCTAAAATCCTGCTGTCTACAAATTTCATGCGTGCAATAAAGCAAGCAAGAGATTTGATGCTACCTGTCACTGAGGACACCCCTCCGAGGAATTAGTTCATAAGGAATACAAATGACTCATCCATGCACACTGCATAGGAACAATTTTGTCAGTGGCATTCCAAGCTACCCTGAATTTCATCAGAAACTGTCATTTGATATTCTTCATTCTGATGGCTGGAAGGCTAATCTGAAAGGTAAATCAGGTTTCATGTCCACCCAATGTTTACCTGTGCAAATATGCACAGGAACAAGAAAGCTTATGTAGCTCAGGGATGGAGAAAGAAGGTAAACTGTGAGGGCAAGAGAAGACATTCAAGCTTTGCAATACTGAAGTCCTTAGAACAGAATCCCTATTCAGATACTCAGTTTGTAGGAATGAATGGATGTGTGTGAATCATCCAAGATTGCCCGTTTCCTAACATGCTTGTATCACTATCTACATTCGGGATCCACGGACATTGTTAAATTCATTTCATCTGTGTTCTTTGCTTTATTGGGCACCCTTTTCCAACTGGGACGTGAATAACAGCGCTCACTGATGGAATCATATACTATGCAAATATATTTGTACGGACTTGCACAAATTTGTACTTCTAAAAATACATGATCCCCGAATTAGGTAATACCTCTCCCCCATATGCACATGTTCCAGCTTTGATTGATGGAGGAAATGCTTATTTTCGGTGAGTGTTTTGATTGTGTTTTCCACATATTTCTACAACTGAATTTGCATAAAAGATTGTGGGGAGCCTGAGGAATTCATGCAGCTTGGGATAAGCTGTTCTGATGCAAAGCTTATGGGTCAGACACATAGAAAATCTGAGTCTGTAGCGGACTTCTCCAACATCTCTAAAACTTTTGAATATGCATAGACATCCAAGACACAATATATAATTTCCAAAGATAAAGGTACTATTCTTATGACGGGAGAGTATGTGGGTTCAGATGAATATATGTAGACTACAGTGAAGAATCTCAGACTTAAGGGACAACTGTGACCACCTGCCTTCCCAGTCCTTTCCTCCAGGCTATCACAAAAAGCCAGGTCTCGTTCCACAGGCCTCACCCCCTTTTTATTCTGCCAAGAGAGGGATCCTGAACCCCCTCCTAATGAACATGTCTGCAAAGCTAACATACGCACATAGCTATATGACAAGCAGTGCTGACATTAGCCCTAATTACTTCCTGGCTAATTACCACAATGTGTAATATGAAGACAACTCAATGGGTGCAAAATATAGCTGCAGCAGTGTTAACTGCTACAGTGAGGTTTGTTCACATTATATGAGTCAGGAACAGCATTGGGTGCCAATTCAATTTTGGCTTAATTCCAAGTGATAGGACTCGCGTTCATCACTTTAAACACCTTAGGACCGAAATATCTCAAGAGCCACATCTTCCTCTAGTCTGGCTACATTCTGATATGTTCTGATTGAGAACTTCCTATGGGCCATTCATTATTGGAAGTGTGTCTGTGACAACAAGGAAGGATCTCCCACCCCAGATCCAGCAGATTCCCTTTATACAAGGTCCTTGCTAAACACATGCAAGACTGAAGCACATTTCTCATGCAATCTTTGGCTAGGTGGAGTCGCACAGCCTCCTTGACTCTCAGGAAGTTAGATGCAAATAATTCGTTTCAATTAATTTTTCACCAGAATTCACCCAGTTCACCACTCCTGCTACTGAACAAGGATCCACATGCAATTTGTGGTGAAGTCTCCATGCTCAGAAATTTGCACTTTGTTTGCTGAATAAAGATAGGTTCTGAAAATGCATACACATGAAAATTGGGCATGAAAAAATGCACACTTCTGGAAAATGTGCACAGGCATGCTTGAATTGAATCAATGAGTGAAAAAGTCTACATTTCTGACATGTACAGAACTGATGCAAACATTTGGGCTCAGTGCTGGAGGCCAGTTTTGGCATAGAAAGGACTCAGGTTCAGCCTCAGCATCTCTGGTAGAGCTGGAAAATCTCCTGCTTGAATCACCAGAAAGCTGTTGCCACCAGTCTGTTGTGACAATACTGTGATGGATGGATTGCTGCCTGGTTTGAAGAAGGCGTTTTCCTATATTCCTTAAAATCTGCACAAACCTTTATGCAAAACAAAAGAAGGGGAGAAAAATGTCATAGTCTGACCCAGACTAAGCCAGAATGAGCTTTGAATTCAAAGAGCCTCCAAGAACCTCAAGTCTTGCTGGTTCACACATCCCTGTGGAGGAGTCCTTTCCTGCTACCTGAACCTTTCTAATGGAAACACCACTTGGGTTGTTCTGAGGACAAAGCATGTGCTTTGCCTAGGGATGTCTGACAAATGCATTTCAGTTCAATGTGTATTGGTATTTACCCTGTTTGAACTCTCCTGACCTAATATGGACACAGATACAATCTACAGTTGATGTCTGTCCACTTTGAAGCTGGAGGCATGATTTGCGGACCCAAAAGGAAAAACAAATGTACTTGCCAGTACACTTACATTTCAAAAACAATGTGTACATTTCAAATATGTACACAAATATACTTTAATCACAGGAGGAGAATGTGTACATTTCAAAACTAAACACACTTCAAAATGAGTATATTTTTTTAAAAGGAGGAATCATTGATGTTTTGAAAAATGCACATGAAGATATGTCTGGGTTTTCATGCAAACAAACAGAAAAAAAAAAACAACCTGATACAGTCCTGAGATGGAATGAACTTCACGCTAGAATTTGTCAAGCTTAGGTAAGCTTGTATTTTGCTGATTCTCACATTGTTAGCTTTGCCACCAAGCTCAAGGCATAATCATCTCTCACCTTGACTATCGCAACATTTCTTTTGCCTTCACTTTAGTAACCTTCCCAAATGTAGTGCTCTGTTACTCAGAGGTACATGAGAACTTTTGGCAATGTCCTTACTTTAATGGAAATGTAAACACACTCAAATGGGGACCAGTGAAGAAGGAGTACTACACCCCCAAACATGATCAGGGGACTGGAAACAAACCCATATAAGAAGAGATTGGAAGAACTGGGCATGTTCACCCTGGAGAATAGAAACTGGTGGGAGATATGATATCATTTTTCAAATACTTGCAAGGCTGTCTCATTGAGGAGGGTAAGGATATTCCACAGTCCTTTCAGAGTGCAGGACATGGAACAATGGACTTAAGTTATAAGAAGCCAGATTCTGGCTAGATATCAGGAAAAACAACTTGAGGAACCAATCACTGAGGAAGGTCGTGGGCTCTCCCACAATGGAGACTTTCAAGAGGCAGTTGGACAACATCTGCCTGGAGGTTTTTCACTGGAGTTCTCCTTTGGCAGGGGGTTGAACCCGATGACCTTATAGGTCCCTTCCAATTTGACTAATCTATGATTCTGGCAAGTTTTATTTTTTTTTTTTTTTTTTTTTACATGAAAGGACTTATAAGCCTCTAATGGATCCTGATTGAAGACACAAAACACATTAGATGCTTTAAGGCTAATTTTACACATAGGTGTGGGGAGATAACGTAGCTGGAATTATTAAGCAAAAAAGGAATATCTATATTATGATTGGTGGAGTTTAAAATATTCTATATGTGCAGACCATCAGGACTTAATGTTTCTCTTCCCTCTGAAAATGCTCTGCTCTCTTCCACATTTTTCAGTGGTTTTTCGTTTGTGTCAAAATTGTATGATGGTTGAAATTTGGTAGCAATTCAGGTTATCTAACAATGTGTCACCAGAGCCTGCACATTGATCAAAGCCTAGCTAGGGGAAAAGCCAAATTGCCAGTTAATGAAAAAGCAGCATATTGTAAAGGGCTATATTTACATGCACAAACTCACACAAAGCCATTCCAAAATCAACATCCCTTCCAGCGGCTTGCCATGGTTGTTCTTGTGCTATTGGCTAGTTGTTGAAAGACAAATTCATGAATGGCTCTGAAAAAATGTCCAAAAAACTGTCATTCTGGTACAAATGCATTAGCCCTCATTCTGAAATCTTTGTGTATCTGCAAATGTGCTAGGTGTGAGAGAAATTGCATGGGAAGTGGTGTATCCACTATGCATTTGAAAACCTGCTGTCAACCTTTTGGACAGTTTCGGGTTTGCAAGGGGGGCTTGCGGTGCTGTTTTGGGCTCTGAGCTGTCACTCAAGCAAGCTGTGACAAAGACAAGAGGAATGGATTTAGATCATTGCAATCATACAGCAAAGCCTTTTTCCTAGGGTTCCTGCTAACGTTGCTGATGTTATGGTGATGTGCATTGTCTTCCTAGCTGCTGATGTATCTCTGAAGATGAGAGAAACGGAGAGAGAAGATCCAGCAGGGCTGTACGCACCTCTCCTCTACAAACAGGCATTTCAATCCCCTCTTAGAATGGCTAAGGGCCATAAACTTTACTCAAAGTCAGACCCAATGAGGAAACACTTGCATAGCATGAAGATACTGCAAACAGTTGATCACCAGGACTTAAAACCACAAATGTTGGAAGCCTGGGAAAATTCTAGGGTAATGCTTAGAACTTCCCTTCATCTAGTGTCCATGTCAAGCCAAGCATTGCTTGCATTTGGGGTCCTTTTATGACCCCAGAATAGAGTGTCTCTGACAAAGCAAATATTTTCCCCAGAAGTTTTACACAACCTAAGTATGGCTTTCAGGTTTCAGCTGCTACAGGTAATTTAAGATTTGATATTTCATAAGGCTATATATAAAGCACTAGCATCTCCATAACAATGTTTGACCTGTTGACCTTTGCTCAGCATACCGGTAGTTTGGGCTACAAACTTCAAATCAGCATAAAAAACTTTCCTACAATGGAGAGCTGGAGTTCTTTAGTTCTTTTAGCTGGAAGTTTTTGATCCAATTCTTGGCTTTCAAGGGAGACACTGATGACCTGTACTCATACCTTCTTCCCCACCCCCACCCCATACTGTGTCCTTGTTGCAAGTTGCAAGGCATCCCAAAGACCTTTCATTACATGCATTTTGTGGCATCCTATATGGCAGGTGCGTTTATGGGAAGAAAGTTGTTTATGGCAAGAGTATGAACTTTGAGGACTTCTTCCTTTTCCTTTTTCCCAGTCTGAATGTAAAATTGTCCTAGAAGGAATATACTGCAGATCTATTTATGTGTTAATTGCCCACTCAATTATGAGTCTGGGGTCATTCAGGCACCCCATAATGGAAGGCAAATTAATGTATGTCCCAATCACCATCCTGATTAGCTGTGACTATTTTCCAGAAATAATAGTATTGATGATGATACTGTTTCAGATAATCCATCCTTCCTCATCTGTGGGAGATCACCTTTCTCAGGCAGGTCTGCAGCTGAAGAAGTTTGTTTGTCTCATCTTTTCTTTTCTGTCTGATGCCCAGGTGGAACTTCCTTCAGTATGTCTTCAGATTTGGAATGTGGAACCTCCTTGATCTTGGAGGCCTAATTCATTTTCAGAGGAAGTATCCCACATTCTTCTATATATATCTGAGACCAAGCATGTTCTCTGACTCACCTGTCTAAACCCCTCAGTGATCTGATGCTGGGCGGATGGTAGAGCAGCTTCACTCGGGAGGTTCTGCAAAAGAGGATGAAATTAGTGTGTCCTTGGACAGCGGGAAGAAAAAGACCCTAGTTAGACAAACTATCCCATTTAAAAAAGAAAAATGCAAAACTGCATATAGGATCAACTTGCTACATACTGAATAAAAGGGTAAAGTGATAAGAGTTTGCTTCAAAAAACTGGCCCTCCATTCACTTGAAGCTTTCCGCTCTGTGTCAGGAAGGGCAGGTTTTTCCCTGTCTCATCTGTGCCGCTTCTGCACGTGTTCAGTCCTGAATTCATTCCCTCCCATTCTCTGATTTTTTAAAAAAGCATTCATATGCTTGTATGCATTTCCCCAAGTATGTATTTTCATGCTCCCAGCTCACCTCCTTGTAATTTTACATCCAAGAAAGCTGAGCTCTGACCCTGAAATAGAGTTTCAGTGGGACACCTGCACATATTTCCTGTGCGGAATCTCCTGATACCCACTGGGCTCGTGGTCTCACCCACGTTCCTTTGCTATTCCTCCATAAACACAATGCAGGACCGGGAGGCTGGTATGCACGGAGGAAGAGTGTGCTGTGTGCTTGACCATGCCCACCATGGCAGCCAGTGTGAGCCCCCTGTGACAGCAACACGTGCATTGCCAAAAGTACCCCGCTTTCTGCTGCTTCCTCCTTTCCTGTGTCTATTTCTGGTCTGTTTGCTGAGACACAGGGAACCACTCTGATGGGGCTTCTTATGTGAGTATGAGGAGAGGAATGCATGGTCTCTTCCCCCCAGCTGTGCCCCCCTCCACCCCAAAAGCAAAGTGGGGAACAGCTTCAGGAGAATGGAGAGAGAAGCCCCATGACAGCCTCAACCAAGAGGAATTGTTTGAATGTCTAGTAGAGAGTAGTAGACTCAGTCTTGGGGCAATTGCTGTGGTTTATGGCCATCCAATGCAGAGCAGGCCAATTACTGAAGAAAATCTTACCTCCCCATCTTCTCACCCTCCATTTTCCACTCCATACGCTGTTTGCCCATCCAGCTACAGCATCTCAAAAGACAGATCTCTTTCTGGCCTCTCTAGTACCCTCCTGTCCATGAAAAATCCCCTTTTTGCCTCCTGCCAAGGACATTTTGCCAATCTGGGAGAACAACGGGATTCTTTCTGGGTTTACTGTAAGAGAGGGTTGGTGTCAGAGCTCCAGTTCCTAGAAAGTTGACATGAGTGGAACCGGATGGAGCCGGAGGTCAAACTAATGGCCTAGGAGGCCCCTTCTGAGTCACTTTCTCCCCCATGTTTCTATGTTTCTAACCTCAGATCTTGGAATCCAAACTGCCCTATGGCTTTTGTGAGGAGTGGAGGGGAAAGAGAGGAGACCACCTCCTTGCCTTGCACTCCCTTAAATAGAGTCAATCTTCACTTCCACATTTCTCTCGCCTTTTGGAGGTTATTTGTAAATATCTGACTTTGGAAGCCTACAGCCATCCAGATTGGCTTGTACCCCTGCATGCTCTTTCACAGCTCTCTGAAAGGTATTCATAAACATTTCCCGTCACACATAACCCCACTGCAAAGATGAGCCACAAAAGTGAACTGTTTCGGCCTGAAGTGGTGCAAAATCATCACAAGATACAGACCCATGGCAGCATCAGAAAGCTAAGCCAACAGCAGCCGCAGGGGCTTTGACCAACCAGGCACCGAGCAAGGATTGCGTTCGGGAAAGAGCAGTCACAAAGCAGTGGCAGCTTGGCATGCCTGCCTCCAGTGCAGCATCCAGGAAGCTGAAGCACTGAGGGACGCTTGGTACGCAAGCAAGATGCAGGCTAAGAATGCCTTTGGGCTTCTCTTCCTGGTTGGCGAGCTTTACTTGCCTGGTTTAGTTTTGCAAGAAGGAATTCTCGAAACTTCTCACAGTGAAGGACTGAACGAGTGCGTGCGTTTTAGGGTGATAAGCACAATGAAGTGGTGCAAGCACTAGTTGCTGTGGTCCATTGCTCGACGTACTTGTGGCATCTTCACTTGGGATGATAGGGGATCCACCAGGGCCCCAGTGGGGTGTACCAACGCTGGCTTGTGCCACCAAGCAAGTTCTAGCCTATGCTCCTAATCCAGCTGAACTGGTTTAGGCTGGGGTCTAATCCAGCATATTTAGGGTTCAGCACCATCTGTGTCCCTTCCCTTCTCTCCAGGGGGAGTAGAATTCTATGCAAGAAATCTTGATGTTTATTTATTTATTTATATTTATTTTTTGATTTATAAAAAATCAAAGGGCTCAAGGCAGCTTACATCTCCTCCTCCATCTCATCCCCACAACAACAACAACAACAACAACAACAACAACCCTGTGAGGTAGGTTGGGCTGAGAGTCTGTGACTGGTCCAAAGTCACTCAGTTGGCTCCATGGTTGAGCGGGGACTTGAACCCAGATTCTCTGAGTCCCAATCCCATGCTCTTAACCACTACACCACACATGTTACATATGTCCAGCCACAATTTTCTTCTCGACTAGTTTTCTTTTCTCACGCAATTTGCTTTCTGTGAAATTGTCCCATTTCCTGCATAAACAAAACAAAACAAAACAAAACAAAACACTAGCACTCAGTGCATTTGGGGTAATTTTTCTCCCCAAACCAAAGTGACTGAGACCAGAAAAATGCTGTATCTGAAAAGCTTTTGTTCTTTTGGATTTTGGATGAGATTCTCTCCAGGTGCTTTTAATATAAGAATGGATTTCCACTCTCAGCAAATGTGAAGTTTAATTCTTCTTTGAGACTGTGCAAAAGAAGAAAAATTTCATAGCAATGCTTGTCCTGTTGACTTTTTCTCTGGTTAACAATAGTTTGGTCTGCTAATTAAAAAAAAAATCACAGCTTCCCCTTAATGGGTTTAAATGCTGTTTGCTGGAGGTTTTAGCTAAGCGTCTTAATCTTAAAAAGAGACCAAGATGATCTGTATTAAACCTCCTTTTGTCTCTTTTTGCAGGGGGCTATTTTTAGCATGTAAAAGTCTCCACACAGCAATTCCTACAGAGATTCTGGGACAATTTTGTGCTTTTTGTTTTATAGGTAAAGGGGGAAAAACACACTCACAGAAAGAGAGAGAGAGAGAGAGAGAGAGAGAGAGAGATACAGACACACGCACATGGCAGGAAACTGAAACTTGGGACAATTTAGATGAGGCACTTTGTGAAAATGCCCCAAAAGAAAGAGTTGTTAGGGATACTTATGTGTAAATGCTAGTCCAGAATGTGATCTGGGGGAATTCCAGTTACCCCTCAATATGGAATAAAAGTGGAATGAGAATGGTAAATATACAGACAGGCAGATCAATATGAAAGACATGTTCACAACCCAGTCCTCTTCTCATGCTACAATATAATTTACTTGGCACAGGTTGATGGTGGTGGTGGTGGTGGTAATTAAATATGTGTATATGGAAGTATTTGTACATGTACATCCTACCTCAGAATTTGTGCTAGAATATCTCCGTGTCTTTTAAAATTCTGCATGTTCACTCAATGCTTGTGTTATACATCCAGGGGAATGACTTTCTCATGAGGTTATGAATGAGCTCAGAGCATTCTTTTGCTATCTGCCACCATTTCAAATGGAAGAACCTAAAAATGCAGTTGGGTGTTTAATCTGGCAACAACAAAAAAGAGCACAACATGAGTGCATGGACATATTTATCAAAGCCCCCTTAGGGAAGGTTTAACATTGTTCCTTCACTGGAAATTGCCAGATGTTATTTAACCCAATGGTGTGAACAGCAGACATGCTTAGAAACAAGGAATATCATCTCACAGGAATTGTCAACATTTCTGAAATTACATTGTACTTCAACTCTAAATGCACAGTACAAACAAAAGTAAAATCAGGTCTCACAAACACCATTTCATAATGAAAATCTACCAGAAGCTGCACGAATGGTTAAAATGCAGTTGCAGTGTGTTTTTTGTGCACATGTATACAAACAAGAAATTCCTGATTTCCAATCATGCTCGTATCTACAAGTGCCTTGGGCCCAGTGCTGTACTTACTATTCCCTAATTTTAGCATCCTTTTTGAAAATAACACCATCAGTGCTGCAGGGCACGTTGCCAACCGACCCATGGAGCCTCTCGCCTCCCAACCTCGTATTGACCTTGGTTCCATGATCTTTGCTCTCCTGATTGCTGATGCTTGGGGACATATCCACGCCATTTTCCCTGTCCATATCGAGTCTCACTCGTCCAGCCTGCTCTTAAATCTAATTGGCCGTGACAACCACCATGGCTGTGTTGGGCTTGGTTTGAAAGCGTCCGTGACATTATCACATCAGACGCAATGATAACACATCGCTGACAAGATCATGAAACAAAGGAGGGCAGAAGTGGGTGGCATCACTGATGAAGTGTGGGCACATGTCTGCTCTCGTTAATTATGAAAATGTGGCGCTTTGGGACTGGACCAACACAAGCCTGCCGCTTGCGGCAAAGGACTAGAAAGTGCCCTTCCTGTTCCTTGTATAAAAGCTGAATGGGCTGGCCTCTAAATTAAAGGGGCAATCCCTCCATCACCCTAAGGGCAGCAGCCTGGCACACCCAGCTCAGTCCTCCGATACCTCCCAGTATTTGCAGTAAGAAGCGATCATCTCACTTTGACTAACGGTAGAGTTGTTGTTGTTGTTAGTCGTGAAGTCGTGTCCAACTAACAGATTCATACAGATCTGTTGATTATCTATTGATTATTAACCATCAATAATGGTTATTGATTTGTCTTTGGAAGAGTTTGTGGACAGCATCTCACATTTGGAACCACTTGGAGTTGTCCCAGTTTTATTTATTTATAGGAGATTGGATTCAGGATCTGGCTCCTGGGATGGTAGTGTTGTTGCTGTTGCTAGTCATGAAGTCATGTCCGACCCATTGCGACCCCATGGACAACATTCCTCCAGGCCTTCCCTTCCTCCACCATCCCCTGCAGTCCACTTAAGCTCACACCTACTGCTTCAGTGATCCATCTAGCCACCTCAACTTCTGTCATCCCCTTCTCCTTTTGCCCTCAATTGTTCCCAGCATTAGGCTCTTCTCCAGGGAGTCCTTCCTTCTCATTAGGTGGCCAAAGTATTTGAGTTTCATCTTCAGTATCTAATGGTAGAGTATGAGGTATGTAAATATGAATGTATGGAATATTTGTGGCAGTTCATTTTTGATCAGGATTTGATGTTTCTTACACCTTCTGTTCTAAACATAGACCTGGATGCTATCTGTGGTAATATGCCATCCTTTCTGTAGATTTCTCCCAACCCCACGGAAATCATTTCATGGCAGATAGATGCTATCGAAAAAGTGTTCATTTGAAATGAATGTGTTTCAAGAATGTGCACAATGGATCTGTACCTTTGGAAAAAGAGGCATGGAAAAAGGTAGATTGCTACAAGAAGAAGGAAAAGGTAAGCAATCTGGTAGTTATTTGGCATGAGGCAAATATTGCCAGGCAGTGTACAATGTTGTACACACAGTAGATGTTCTGGCGCCTGCCCTTGCTAGTCTGTTACTGCACTGGTGCAGCATTGGTGAGGGGGCAAACGAGCTGCGCACCGGTTGGCCAGCGACGTTCTCAGGGAAGGCAGTCCACCCGAGGCTTTTCTCTGCTGATCCTCCACCAGGTGCGTCCAGGCAGATCCAGCACCGGTGCTTGCTTTCATCGTGAACAAAGCCAGCAAGCTTCCCACACGGTGCTCCCTAGTTACCTACTTGCAGATGGTACGGGGGATGTGGCAGCACAGGAGCTCAGTGACCCTGGAACTGTCGATCAGAATTGGTGGGCACTCCAGCGGTTCGAGCCCAGCCTTGAGGGGATGGAATGAGCTCCCATCATTCACCCCTAGGTCCTGCCTACTTAGCAGTCCAAAAAACAATCTGATACTTACTTGAGTCAGAAGAAGCTTGAAGATGCAATTTGGGGAACTCTGGGGAGTTCATGTTTGTTGATTTACACACCCCTGTTCCTGAGTTCTTTTCATAGTTTTCTTAGGCTGAAAGAGGAAAATTGAGATAGGAACATAGAAACAGAGCGAGTCAGAAGGGGACTCCTGGGCCATCTAGTCTGACCCCCGGCTCCAGCCAGCTCCGCTCACGACATGCCCACCATGTGCATGTCCAGCCTATCTTTGAACACCCTCACCGATGGGGCCTCAACCACATCCCATGGGAGCCCTCAAGAGACTTGCCCAATTGTCCTTATTTCTTTGTTGGGGGGGGGCAGGTTCAGTTCAAATCTAATGGTTGAGATAATTCTTACCCTGCCATGGAGTGATTCATTTGGGCTCCATACTTCCAGTTTTTCAGTGCCTCATATTATAGGTATAGGTGAAAGTATAGCAATAGCTATAGATACAGATTCTTAATTCTCAGCTTTCTCTGCTGCTTCTACACATTTCACTTCCATTTGTATACAATACATCTGTTACATTTAGTTATGATTCAGTTGATATTACTTAGCCAAATCCAGTGTGACAGGGCAGGCTATATTTCAAAAGAAAACACTGACCATCCTCCCTGTATTGTTGCTGATTTCCCTTCTGCCTTCAGAGAAAGGCAATGTAACAGAGGACAGAGGAACTCAGCTAAAATAATCCAACTGCTTCTTGGGACTTGGATACATGTTGTCATAACAACACGGTAGAGCTCCTTTAATCCCTGAAAGCTAGAAGGAATAAGAGGCTCTTGCTCTTAACAATGATGCTGTAATTCTATCAAAGGAGGATAAATGCGTCCTTTAATTAAGCACAGTAGGCTTAAAGCCAAGTCTCTTTAACACCTGTGAATATCAGAGGAACCTCAACCCACTCAGCAAAACAATTCATAATCTGCAAGGATTTAACAAAATACTCACTTTTAACCAAGTGAAAGGCTAGTTAATGAAAGAATATACAATACAGTAGATGTCAGATCAGACAAGTCACCTTTAGCAAGTAATGAATGGGCTGTTGCCATTGTCCTTTGGGAACATTAAAGCAAGTCAAGGCTCTCTGGAGAAAGTGGAAGGCAGACGAAGAAGAGGAAGAACGACTGTGAGGTGGATTAACTTCATAAAGAAGCTCTCAGCCTTGAGTTTCCAAGAGCTGAGCAGGGTTGCAAGGACAGGATATTTTGATGGCACTCATTCACAGGGTTGCCACAAGTTTATTTATTTAGAAAAAATAAAAAAGTTAGAGGTGACTGGATGGCACAGAACAGCAACAGTAACGCATCAATGTAGGGTGTGTACAATGGAGCAGAGTCACTGTTGTGTAGTCGATAAAGGGAATGACTCAGGACATCCTTCCCCAACTTGGTGGCCTTCAGAGGCATTTGGACCACAACTCCCAGAATTTCCATCCAGCAGGACCATTGGCTGGGAATTCTGGGTGTGACATTCCAAATATGTCTGGAAGGCAGAAGCTTGGAGAAGGCTGAGCTAGGGGACTGGTTCAAACGCCTATTTAACTAGGAAGTGATGAATGGTAGTGGGTCAGACAGGATGTCTCAGCTCTCTCCTCTTGCAAGGATGGTGTGAGGATAAACTGGGACATGATAAAGGCGACCCAAGATAGTGAGAAAGGCCAGGATGTTCTAGACATAACCTAATGAAATAAATCATTTTGAAATTCTAGGGAATGGAGGAAGAGCACAATGTTTGACAAAACACTGGCATGCAGAACTTATGCCATAAGTGCGTGGGACTGGAAATCATGCTTGCATTTCCGTCATGCACATAATCAGAACTTAAAATCCACCAGGGGCCACAGGGCACCATAAAACATTGATCAAAGACATTTATTTATTTTTTTTAAATGAGGACATTGAACATAAGACAGTCCATTAGACCATACAGTCAGTGCCAGAAACTCTCCAACAAGTGCCTTTACTGAAGGAGAGGCAGAGGATGGCAGCAAGGGAAAGACCTTTCTCATGGGTAGCCCTCTTCTGGGATGCTCTCCCCTTTGGGTCCCGCCTAGCACCAGCATCTCTATGCTTTCAGAACCTGTTGTCTCTCTGTTTGATGGCTTACGAAGAGCTGCTTCCTGTAACAGCTGAATTGTCTGAGAGTGACACTGTGTGACTCTTTTGTTCTGCGCAGATGGACTGCATTTCTGTACCACCCCATCACTAGCACTGTCTAAGTCATCCAGAGGCATTAAAACTACATGTGTTTGTTATAGTGCTTGAGAAGCCCTGCTCCTAGCATGAGGAAAGGGTGAGATAAAGATCTTCAGCGCATGTATCTTTCTAGCTTAAGCCTTGTGGGATCCCATGCTCTACACAACTGGGATTCCCATGCACACACATTTGTGCTCATCCACAAGTGTAGGAGGAGTTTTGCAGCCTTCTCTTAGCTAACGTAACTCCCAGTGATACACAGCATGATCTTATGCTTCTTTGATCAGAACAATGTCTCATTCTGAGCTCACTCCGATGCCTGTGGATCTGCAAATACAGCCTTATGCAAATACATGCAGTTTTGATAATCATCTGAACCCACATGAACTCCCAGCTGAACTGTCAATATACAGAGCTTATGCAAAGTGAACTTGCCTGAACCAGAGTGGACTTTGCAGAGCTGGGTCTGTGAACTGTGAGCTGTGAACTGAGGAGGCCTGGTCAGGCCTAGAATGTGCTGCACCTCTGTGATCTGAGCTGACAGGAGCAATCACTGAAACCCACCACCAAGGGGTGGCAGTAGGAAGATGCAAAGAGGGGTGTGTGGAGGAGGAATGGGGAGCACTTCCTCCTATTGAAAACCACCCATTTTTAATATAATCTCAATAGCTACAATTAAAGGGCGAGACACATTTGGTTAACAAAGTAAGCTGTGTGTTCAAAGGGGGCTAGGGTTAGCGTATTGAGTTGGTAGTCTCAAAAGTGTATCACATTATATCATCTGTTACCCACAGAGTTTTGGCCATTTTCACCCACAGAGCTGAAATATGCCTTGCATTTTCACACGTTGCAACATGAATGTTTAACCTACACTGGCCGGACTACAACACGGACATTTTCAAAGGTCTCCTTCTTGCCATGTGCAGAACCAAAGCCACTTTAGTGTTTCGTGTGAGAATAGCCAGCCTGGCTCATTGCCCAAGGATTTTTCTGATGCAAGCATTGAGGACTTTACTGTGACTTCGCCAGGCACTGGATTTGTAATCTATAACTGAGTGTATCTGAGTTCACTAGCAGATCCCAGCTATAAAATGAACTAATTCAACCTGAACTTTGGTGAACTGAGCTGGCCTGGGTTTTGCTGGCAGAATCTTTTGCAGGTCTAAAGACATGCAGGGCTGAGTGGTCAGTACTGGAAAGGGAGACCATCCCAGATGTACCTTGAGCTCCATGGGAGAAGGAAGGTGGGATAGAAATGCAATTAATGAATTGCTAGAGAAGTATGGGTAAAAAGGAGGAGAAAGGAGGGGACAATAAGCAGCTGCTATTTCAGAAAGAGGGGAAATTTATGTGTGTATGTATGTTTATACTTGTATGCCACTAATATTCCAATAGGAATCTCTAAGCATCTTACAACAATGATCAAAATCACAACTATTAAAACAGTAACGACACTAGAGTAATAAAAGCATCGTATAATACAACAATACCAATATTAACATGGCCATTTAAGAATGCAACAAGTGAGAAGGACAACCTTATGCTTGCGTAGATAAATATTTAAAATCCGTTGTTAAAATAGAAGGTTATTTAAAGAGAAAAGTTTTTCCTTGTGCTGAAAAGAAAACAATGTCAGTGCCAGGCAAATTTCCCTGGGGAGCTTGTTCCATAAATGGGGGCTGGGTTGTTACTTAACAAAAGAAAATGAAAAGAATCCCCATGAAATAGTGATAATTATAGACACAAGAGATACCTATTTCATTGAAAAATTAACCTATATGTTGAAATGGGTGAATTGGCTCATTGCTTGATGGAGATCTGGGTGGGAGACTAGCATGGCATGTGGAAGTAGCTGTACTTCATATTGAATTGCATTTATTTAATTTTTGATCTTGTGAGGATCCCAGTTTATCCTCACATCAACAATCCTGTGAGGTTATTAGGCTCCAATGAGGCCATTGAGGCAAATATGGCTGTTGGGTCCAACCTTCTGCTCAGTGCAGAACTGCAGCATAAATAATCAAAAGTAATCATGTACTTCCTGATGGTTAGGACTGCTGGGACATAGAATGGGCTTCCGTGGGAGGTGGTCAAAGCCCCATCAGCGAGGGTGCGCACGGATAGGCTGGACATGCACATGGTGGGCATGTCATTATCGGAGCTGGTGGGAGTGGGAGGTCAGACTAGATGGCTGACTCGGGAGGCCCTTGCTTATTCACTCTGTTTCTAAGTTTCCAAATAACAAATTGTGGTCCACCTGCATTATGAATGCCTCCAGTGTGGAAGAGACTGTAACCTCCTTTGATAACTGGTTTCATTGTTGTTAACAGTCAGAAAGGTTCTCCTGATGTCCAGCATTCCCAGTACCCTCTCATTCAAAGCATGAACAGGAATGTTGTTGTTGTTTTTTTAATAAATAAGTTTGATTGTTATTTTTCTACTAACTAACAAAACTAACAAAAAGAAACTAAAAATCATCAATCATCAGAAACATCAGACCTGCTGGGTCAGCCCCCCATACTTTTTCTTATGATAACCCATAAACATATTTAAATTTATGCATAGTCCCATTTCTCTAGCCAATAATAAAAGGAATTCCAAGTTTGATAGAAGTCTGTATCTTCTTTTTCCTTCAGAGACAGTCTGTCCATTTTGGCGCAGTCCAGGATCTCTTTTAAAATCAGTTCGTTGGTAGGTGGTTCTTCCCTCTTCCAATGTTGGGCAAATGCAGTCCTTGCCACAGTAGTTACATGTAGAATCAAATACATTCCTTGATTACCAACATCATCAGGTACAATGCCTAATAAGAAAATGTAGAGTTTAAATATTAGAGGTTTTTGTAACATTCCCTCAAGCCATTTGCGTATTTTAATCCAATTTTTTTTGCCTTATCACAGGTCCACCACATATGAGAAAAGGTACCCGGTTTGTGTTTACATTTCCAACAACCATTTGACATATTTGGAAACATCTTAGCTAATTTATTTGGCAACAGATACCATCTATAAAACATTTTATACAGGTTTTCTTTATATGAGGTGCATGAGCAGGAATGTTGAACAGCATGGGCATAGGAGCTCTCTGAGTTAAGTTCTGTAGCCAACTGCAGATCCACCTGACAGTTGCTCCATCCAGCCCACTTTTAGTGAATTGCTAATCAAAATATCATGGGGCACTTTGTCAAAGGGTGAAGTTGAGATACATCATTGTCATAACATTCCTTCAGTCCATCAGGGCTGGTAGATCTCCAACCAAAGGATGAGGAGATCACAACCCATTTTCAGTCCCTTGCATTTTAGGAGGAGAATGTTCATCCTTCCACTGATATCTGGTTTTTCAACTGTCAGGAATGTGCAAAGAATCCATTTACACTGAACAAGCATTAACTTTCAGGAAGTAGGTAGATGATTTGAAAGTCCAGGTAGTGCCTCAGTGCAAAATATATCCCTATAAGTACCCCCTCATAAAAAGGGGCAAGTACTGGGCATTGCCAAAACATGTATCATAAAAGGGGCATTCACTGTGTTGCACCTCCAACAATTTGCCAAATTAGACAATCTCTAACTGAAGAGATCTTGCAGTATCTGGTGGACGTAACACAAATTTTTGCTCAGTATGACACACCCCAATGTCCACAGTCTCCGCAGGTAAAGGCTGCATGGATTAGGTGAATCCTCTCCCTTTCCCAGTTTCTGCTCCGATTCCTATATGGCAATTTTTTTTCACCATAAGAAATAGGATTGTAGGTCACTTGGCCTTAATGAGAATTTCCAGTACCAAAGGAGATGCTTGGCTGGACTCAGATACTAAAAAACTGTAACTGCAAGAATTGTTCTTCAGCCCTCGTTGGTGTATCATATTTGGGAATGTGACAAAGACAAAACTCAACACTCCTCTTGATCCAAAGGAAAATTTAATCTCATCTGGCAGTCTCACTGCAAAAACATTCTCTTGCCCAATTTGGAAACTGGATTTCCCCATAGCATCAAATTAGCATGAAAATTTTTGACCAAATATGAATATGATCCAAATTCAAGACTGGCATTGGAAAGCTTCTCAGATTCTCCAGTCGGTATTAGCTGAGCTGAAGATGTCAGTACTGAAAACACACAGAGAGAAAATGACAGCTATAGAAAGCAAGTGAAGAAAAGAAGTGAAAGGAAGTCCTCAATCATGATAAAATATTTCTTTTGTGGTTTGTGTGAATCCCCTTTGTAAAAAAAATAATACGGGAATCATAAACAGCAGCCCTTGTATATGTCATTGAAAATATTCACAGATCCAACTTTCTTTCCACCCCTGTTCTGTGCACTGATAAACCCTTTACAATTGGATTAGGAATTAGGAAATGCAAGCAGCACAAAGTTCAGAGTTCATTTTTAAGCGATACCAAATATGTCGGGTTATGTAGTGCCTAAGTCAATAGGCTCAGAGAAATATAAGTTGGTGAACTTTGGACTTACCTCCATAGTGAGACTTTTCAATCCATATAAATACTCAGTTCAGAACTTGGAGCATGCATTGACTTTACCATACTTCCATCCAGAGCAGTTCCATTCATACCTGGCTGCAGCAATGGAGCTCCTGGGAACCCTTTTGCTGCTACTCTGTATCTCTTGCTTCATTGTCCTTGCAGTCCAGAGCAGAAAGCCTGGAAATGGACACCTACCCCCTGGCCCCTTTCCTTTGCCCATCCTTGGGAATGTTGTGCAGTTGACAGCCAAGAACTTGCCAAGGAAATTTCATGAGGTAAGCTGAGTGATGCCTTCCTCAACAGCTGGGAGGTGTGTCTCAGTATTAGCTGATTCCTAGTTGGTTTTCATAGAACCTGATTCCTAGTTTTGGTCACAGATGAACTAACTAACTAACTAGCTAGCTAGCTAATTAACTGTTTATTTAAAGCTTTTATATACCATCCTTCACTAAAAAGCCCCAGTATTTTAAAAATGTATTTCATTCTGTCTCCTTTTCTGAAGCATTATCCTTCTCATTAACTTCTTCTCTTCTCATAGCAAACAAATTGCTAGACTAGATAAGCTGGAGCGCCGATCCATATGCTCTTGTTGAACATTGTAAAGCTTTCTTCTTTATTTCCCTTCAAGTTGTTCCTGGATGTGGGACCCGGTTGCAAGCATCAACAATGATCCTGGAGGGTCCTCTGCTGTACTGCATGAGATTCCCAAAGCTCTCTGCTCTGCCTAAAGCCACCTGACTATGTTTCCTTCTTTGCCCTTCCCCAGCTCAGTGAGAAGTATGGCCCTGTGTTTACAATGTACTTTGGAGCAGAACGTGTTGTGGTGCTACATGGCTATGATGCAATAAAAGAAGCCCTGATTGACCGTGGAGATGAATTTGCAGCCCGAGGAAGACTGCCAATAAGCGATGATGTCATAAAAGGGCTGGGTATGTGAGGCCTGATCACATCTGGAGTTGGGTGGGGAGCAGGGAGCATCTTCTGTCCTGGTAAAAATGCTTTGGCTATGGCTGAATGTTATACAGGTGAATTTTGTTGTCACTTAGTCGCAAATTTGTGTCCGACCCATCGTGACCCCATGGACAACGTTCCTCCAGGCCTTCCTGTCCTCCACCATCCCCCGGAGTCCACTCAAGCTCACACCAACTGCTTCAGTGACTCCATCTAGCCACCTCATCCTCTGCCGTCCCCTTCTTCTTTTGCCATCTATTGTTCCCAGCATTAGGCTCTTCTCCAGGGAGTCCTTCCTTCTCATTGGGTGGCCAAAGTATTTGAGTTTCATCTTCAGTATCTTCTAAAGAGCAGTCAGGGTTGATCTCCTCTAGGACTGACCGGTTTGATCGCTTTGCAGTCCAAGGGACTCTCAGGAGTCTTCTCCAGCACCACAGTTCAAGGCCTCAGTTCTTCCTTGTGGTCCAACTTTCACAGTCATATATTGCAACTGGGAAAACCATGCAGGTGAATATAGGAGTGGAAATGGCCTGACATCTTAAGGCAACTGTACTGCAGTCACTTCTCAGGCAAACCATTAAAGCATGATCATTCCTGGAATTACCATGGCTCCATGGCTTTCTGCCCAACAGATCATTGTCTCTGTGGTGTAATAGACCTGCTCATCCCTACTCAAGACTTGGTAGGCTTTGGAAGGTGGTGCTGGGAGGCTTTTGTTCTTCACATGATAATTTTCAGGTGACAGGAAGGGTGGAAATGCCAGGGGCTGAACTGAGAACAGCCATATTGGCCCTTTCCAACTCTACTAATCAGTAATTCTATGCTATGAGTATTTATAAGCTGGTGGACTTCAAAGGAACCACATAAGCACTGGAATCTGGCTCATCTTGTAACTAAACACACTTCTGACCCTTCCATTCCATAATGGAAGCATTTGGCATTCTATGGCAACAATAACATTACCTTTGAGGCCACTTTCCTAGATGGATAAGATGCTGCATAGTAAGATAAATATCTCATATGAGCAAGTGGAAGTGGGGAATCAACAGCTAACAACTCCTTTTACTAGTTGCTAGATAGTTAGATAAAATGCATGCCACAGCTATCTCAAGAAAGAGTAAGACTTGAAGGGCAATAATTTGCTGCTTGATTGAAAAACAAAGGCTCAGAACAGAGTGGTATTGGAATGAAGGACATCGCTATCTGGGAGAAGACTATCTAGCTGACAATTATTCAGTGAGAAAACCACTGACTCCCATGGAATGAAGGACCCCTGCCGTTCCCAGTGCTTCTCCTCCAGCAAAAGTATGCTTCCCTGTCACGCCTCCTCTTTCTTTTCTGCTCTTGCCCAGGCTGAGGGTACGTTTTCACTCCCATCATGTTTTGCTTTCCCTTTCCCAGGAATTATATTCAGCAATGGAGAGAGATGGAAGCAGCTCCGGCGTTTTGCCCTCACGACTCTGCGAGACTTTGGGATGGGAAAGAAAAGCCTTGAGGAAAGGATCCAGAATGAAGCCCAATGCCTGCAGGAAGCATTGAAGGAAACTCAGGGTAAATGCTGTCCACCACCTCATGGCCATCTTGTAGAAAACAGGCCGACAGGTTTTAAGGCCAATGGCCAATTCCACTTATGCAGTTTTCAACCATCCTCAAGGTTTGACTGGTTGTGAATGAGCTTTAAAATGGGACTTCCTTTCTGCAGTCTTTGTGTGTGGGGGGGAGTGAGACTTCTGGGGACTGATGTTATGACCCACTACTTTGTGGTGGGACCCTCAGCTCAGTCTCAGGAGAGGCTGGTACTCTCCTCTAGTTCAATCTGGAAGTCCTTACAAAATAAAAGAACTTGCTACACCAAAGTACTAGCAGGAGGTTTGATTATCTTGCATGCATAATACTTCAGAGAGGTAGTATCAAAGAACAGTTGCAATAAAACACTCTGCATACACTTTTTTGCACATTTTTCTCTATGCTGATAGGTTAACAGTCGACAGCCCTTATGACTCACCTCTTTTGCTAGTTTGGGGTGACCAACCATATTTAGTTTCGGCAAGGGGCGGCATAGAAATGTTATAATAATAATAATAATAATAATAATAATAATAATAATAATAATAATAATTTACATCTCTACTTTGGAACAGAAGTCATATTTACATTTACTGAAGTCATTCTATGCTTATCAGCAAACACACTTCTAACTCCCTTTTTATCTGTTGGCTCACAGCCAGACTTTACTTAACTCTTCTCTAATCAGACCTAAAATTCTTTTGTTAATGCTTTCATTCATCTTGCTAATTAACCCTTGTTCCATCATTTCTCCCTTTAAACTTCATTGAACTTTTGCATGTCAATACTCATAAGCAATGTTACTTCCTCAAATGGTTGCATATTACTTTCTCTTTCTTTCCATGCCAGTGTGTGGCACTTACGGTTTGCACATTTTTCACACCTGTACAATGCTTGCAGTACAGCGTACCATAACAGTGATCATTATTAGGAGTAGCTTTGTCCATCCTTCTTAGTCCTTGCCAACTAAGGCCCTTTCTGTCCAAAGACAATGGCAAATGCCAGCCTAGAATTTACAGGTTAGATTATTGCCTAAAGGGGGACTGAATTGGGATGTTCTGTTTTGCTCTTCCAGGAAAGCCCATTGATCCAACGTACCTGCTCAGCAGTGCTTTAAGTAATGCCATCTGCTCCATTGTCTTTCGGAACCGATACGAGTACAATGACAAGGACTTTCTGGCTCTTACTGCCTCAATGAATGACAACTTCCATGTTCTAAGCTCTTTGCAGGGACAGGTGAGTCCCTGCATTCTTCTGGCCCAGGGCCTTTAATGTAAGGAATAACATTTATAGAACTATTACCCATTTTACATATATAGTTCCTTCAACCAGATGCACAGAACTGAGGTAAGGCTTCAGACTGCATTACAGTTTACATTTAGACAATTAAAAAGGCATCACATAGAATGGGAAATTTGCTTTGTCCTTGGCTATAACATAAGCAAAGAAAATCAACACATCTCTGTTTTGATGAACTGGCTGCATATCCAGAAAATGGCTGTTGGTTCCTGTTTTCACAACAGTTCCCCCCTTCACTCCTCCTCTTCTTCCACTAAGTTTGATAGGAAGACCCCTTTCTGATGTTTCTCTCCAGGGTTACCCTGAAAACTTAAGAACATTAGGAGAGCCATGCTAGTTAAGAAGACTCCATCTAGCCAAGCACGCCAGGTATATAACCATCTACCCACAGGAAACAGCCAAGCGTGGATCTCTCCATCAGTGTCCCATGTTCCCAGCAACATGCCTGTTATTCCTGATGGTCATTGATAACTTTACCTTCCATGAATTGGTCCAATTGACTTGTAAAGCACTCCAAATTGGTATCTATCACTACATATCGAGTCTTCCCTGTAATGGCCCCATCTGTGAACTAATTTCTGCAGGGATATTCACATAGGGTCTTAATGATATACGTTAAGACATTGGGTTAAACCATAAGATCCCTGAAGCCATGTGATCTTTAATGTGTTGCTCAGATTGTTCATTCTATTGCTGACTTTTTAATGCTGTAATACTTTAAAGTGTTTTTGATTTTAATACTAAAATAATCTGATGTTTTAGCAGTGTGTGTGGTGTGTGTGTGAGTGTGTAGTTGTTGATTGGCCTGTAGGGTTTTTCTTGAGGAAAGGAAGGGCTTATGACTGGAAATCACCTAAGGAGATTTTCCATTAGTCCAGTACATGCATTTAACCAACTCTTATGCAAAGCTTGAGTGATGGCATGGAACCAAGTAGCCACAAACGAGAAGGATGGTTCATAGCCCCAGCTATCAGCTCTGGGAGAGAGATGAGTGGGTGCCTGAAGATTGCAGGAAAACCCACTGCACCTGTGTGTATTTGAATAATACTGCTAAGCTGGGAGGCCCTCCCACCTCAGTTTTGTACAGCTGTTTGAATATGTGTCTGTTCTTGCTTCTTTGGAATAGCAATTCCTCTGGCAATCTGGCTGCATTTGAAAGGCGGAATCCGCTCAGGCTGATTGCAAAGCTTCTGCAGTTTCCCATAAAAGAGAAGCATCAAAATAGCTGACCTGTTTCTGCTCCCATCCCTTAGCTCTACAATAGCTTCCCCTCTCTCATGGCTGCCATCCCGGGGCCTCATCACAGAGTGCAAAAGAATGTGCAAAGGTTGAAAGATTTTGTCCTGGAGCAGATTAAAGCGCATAAAGCTACTCTGGATCCATCCGCACCTCAGGATTTTATTGACAGCTTCTACATTAAGATGGACCGGGTAAGACAAAAGGGGACTCCTTGGGACAAACCCCAGGATGGGGCAGTTTAGATGTTTTCACCCACAGCACCCCACAAATCAAGACTGCTGCAAGCAAGCTCCCATGGTAACAAGTCCTTGTTGATAAAAATATCCACTTCCTGCATTAGGGGAAGACAGTTCAATCCTATGGCTGATAGACACTCTCTTGAGAGCAAGCTACAAGGTTGGAAAATCACTCAGGCCCATAGCCGTACCTCCCCAGCCCATATGCTGCATGGAGAGAACTGTCCAGCTGCATCTTCAATGTCACAAGCATGACCTCAGAAACAGGGCTGAACAGGTGTTCCCGGGGCCAGGGAATAGAGGAGATTGGCACTGCCACAATGTGGGATGTTCTGGTGGTCCCTCAGCCTCCTTGCCCACTTTCAGGCACAACACTTACGAAGCCAATAGTGGCTGAGTTTGCAAGGAAGAAGGAGTGTGGGGAATGCCTCCATGTTGCATCCACTGTAGTTAAGGTGCTGTTATCCCTACAATCTGGAAGGCTCTGGGCAACCTGCAGGAGGGTCTGCTACCTGGACTCATTGCTATTCATCTTCAGGCCAGGTTTTGTCCCAACACAGGTTTTAATACCTTTTAATCCAGAACTAATACACTGGTGCTGTTCTGATGTATACTCTCTCCAGTATCATTTCCTATACTGCTCAATTACTTTGACTTGATGGGTTGTTCTGCATCTTCTCCAGGAGAAAGACAATGGTGCGTCAGAGTTCGACCACGATAATTTGGTGAATGCCACAGTTGACTTGTTTGCAGCAGGAACAGAGACAACCAGCACCACCCTAAGATATGGGCTCATGATTCTTCTGAAACACCCAGAGATAGAAGGTACCATCAATTCTGCTTGTGCTCCCAGCAGCCTCAGTTCCTCCCCATTTCCCCCTTTTGGCTCATGCATAGCCAAAATCACAGGATCAATAGACAAATTCTGCTTCTGTGTCTTGGCCAATTCCAAATGCAGTTGTGTGAAAGTCTTGGGCTGCCTAAGAGAGGATGTGGAGGTGAAAAGTGGCATGCAGAATGTGCAAAAGAAGTATTTAGGAAAATGATGAGAAACAGGAAAGCTGACCAGAAAAAGCCAGGTGGTTACCAAGATTCCACAGCGCCTTTTAACGTTCTTCTTCCATGCATTTGTCATCATGAGGAGGAATGTTCATAAATATGTGACTGTGGTTGACATGGACTTCTTGGCTATGATGATGATAAAGACTCCCCAACCATCCCATTGACACTGTGATACCATATTGTGCCACACCTCCTTTGTGGCTTGGATGAGCCTTGTGATATTTCCTGAACGTTTCTGTGGTGCAGCCAAAATCACCCTATTATTTGCATTACAGAGAAAGTGCAAGAAGAGATCGATCGTGTAATTGGCCGAGCACGGAGTCCTTGCATGGCTGATCGCGGAAAGATGCCTTACACGGATGCTGTCCTTCATGAAATCCAGAGGTTCATCTCCCTTATCCCATTGTCTCTTCCCCATGCAGTGGAAAGGGACACCCCCTTCAGACAGTATATCATTCCCAAGGTGAGTGTTGGAGAGCCACAGTTCATGTATGGACTAGCTTTGGGCATGACTTCTTTCTGAAGGGCTTAAATGAATCATATCAATGCCTCAGACAGGAATGGTGCAACTCCCATTTTACTCAGCCACATCCCCGTTGTTCTGATGCTGGCAGTCCATTGGTATCTGGCTTGACCCAAAGGCTATGGATCATCCATATGATCCACGGTCTTGTAGCACAACCATGGCCTGTCAGGAAGGTCAAATGCATGGCCAACAAGCCAGAGCCATTTCTGTGTGATGGCTTCACCCCTTCAAATGTTCATCTGAATGCTTTCCCCCTGGTTGAGATCAGGAATCAAAACACAGTTGTGCCCTTCTGTTTGCAGAAGGCTAATGCATTCCACAATTGACAAATTCCTTGAAATCCATACCTGTCTGACCCTCAAATCTTTGGATATTCCAAGTACTCTGAAATATACAATTATGTCAGCAGCCATAATGTCAACCTCTGAAGTGGCGATCAATGCAACATTCAAATAGTCAGTGCAGTAGTATTCAGAACTTGTTTTCAGGAGCAAATCATCTTAATCGGGTTCAGGGACAGCAGCCCACTAAGCAACATATGCTATTTCTTAAGATCTCCTTTCCTCCCTCACTCCCTCCCTCATACAGTATATCAGGGCTTGCTACTTCTACTGCTCACTCACCCACTGGCCTTGAATCAAAGTCAACTGGAGCAGTGGGGAAAGGAAGCATTTCATGTAGCTAGAACTGTTCAGCAGTGGACACTCTATGAAATGGCCTTCCCCATGCTTTACAAAACCCCATTCCACAGGGACCCAAACCCGCTTCAGAACCACTGCAAAAACACTGCATTGGGGGCCAGAGCCATCATTATCCACCACCAACAGTGTCCACAGAGCAGTGTCCCCTACGTTACAGAAGGGCTTTCTAAGGGACACATGTTAGAATTCCTCCACAGAAAGTTGTGGGCACTTGATGAAGACCAATTTGTTCAGTCCAGCCTTCATCAACAATCAGATTTGGTCATGCTTTTAATTTTACTGATATAAGCAATTTCAATTAATTACATTGAAATGGGAATTGAAAGTAATGTTTTTATCCCGACCTTTTCATTCAGGTTCTTGCTTGTAACCTCCTTTGAGTACTTTTTAGAGTTGAAAAGTAACCTACATACTTAAATGGAAAGAGAAATTTCCAAGCAGAAACTCGGAACAGAACTCGATTCAAAGTCTGCCACCCTTTGGGAAGGAGGCAGAGGAAAGTGCTTGTGGAGGGAGCATCCATGGAGCCAACTCCATCTGCATTATGTCAGCACAAGGGGAATTGATATGGGGCAAAGGGGGTATTATCCCCTTGATATTCTAGTGAAACTAAGTAAAGTATTTCTGAGAGAAACGGCACAGAAAGGCACTTTGTTTGAGGGTCCAGTGTATGCTCCAAGCCCATCTTCTCATCAGAGTTATGAATCTTCTCCCTCTTTCACCAGCAGTCTTAGCTGATTTCAGATGATGTTGCAACAGGGCTGATATTCCCCACAGAATAGTACAGAAAGGAGAGACATATACAACCATCTCTGCCATAATATGCCTACTGTGCCACTTAAGCCGGGAATGATCTTGACTATGGGAAGGGCCTTCATACTCCAGAAATACAACTCTGTCTGGTCTACTCCATGAGTAGCCAAAGGATGCCCTTCTCTGGAGGACAGAAAAGACACACAAACTGATTGCCCCACTAACAGCAACATGGCTCACAGCAGAAATTAAGAGTCCTTGCTAGGGACTCTTGGGGACCAGTTTTAAAGTGAACGCTTGCTTAGGAGGAATCAATGAGTTTAACCCCTTCCTAAAGGTATCCAGTCTTCCATTTGGGTTGCAAACACTCTAACCTGCTCCTTCAATCTCTCAAGGGCACCACCATCTATCCAGTTTTGCAATCTGTGCTGTATGACAGCAAAGAATTTCCAAATCCAGAAAAATTTGACCCACAGCATTTCTTGCATGAAGATGGCACCTTCCGGAAGAGCAACTACTTCATGCCCTTCTCAGCAGGTAAAATTGCCCCTTCTGTGTTGGCCATCATCCCAGGAATTCATATTCCAGCTTTTTCTTTTCTTATTTTTCCCCCTGAGTCTCCAAAATGCTTCTCTGTTTTGTTACTGAGCAAGGAAGCCTCAAATCCTCCCTTGTTCAGATCACCCTGGAATCTGACACTTGCTCTGACAGTTGAGACTCTTTAAAATAAAGAGCAGTCCCAACTGGCTCATTCCGAAAATACGTTCATGTAAAAATATACATATTGTAAGTATGTATATTTCTGGACATGAATGCAAACTCATGAATTAGTGAAGATTTTTTTGACCCAAGTCAGCACAAGCGCAGTGGTAGACATGAATCTTATTTCACACATTGCTTCAAAATGCTTTGCTCTGAACACCAAGTCAAACAGGAGTAGGTTTTCTCCAAGCTGACTTGCTTTGCTGCAGTTTGTGGAAGAAAGAGTGCTGCTAGTGGACTGCCTAAATTAAATGAAAGCACTTTGTGTGTTTTTAACATTTATTAATGGCCCAGAGAGCCTTGGCTATTGGATGGTGTACAAATGGAATGAATGAATGAATGAATGAATGAATGAATGAATGAATGGTCAAGCTTTTTTCCAAAGTGCAGAGCATCACTGCTGGTGTTGCTAAGGTGGCATGTTCCAGGAGCTCTTGCATGAAGACCAATAGTGATGAAGCACCCACCCTCTGGAATGCATTGCCAGCTGTCCTTAAATGCCCCCTGCCGTGGTTCTGATGTTTATGAAAGACTTCTCTCTCCATGCAACCTTCCCCTGAACTTCCCCATACCCCATGCAGTCCGGATCTGCAGCACAATTCAGAATGTGAAGTTTTGCTGCTGATAAGTATTATGCATTATCTGTGTTATGCTGGATTTAAATCCCATGGGTTTTTTTCCCTTTTTTGAGGAACTCAAGGAAGCTTCCATGACTTCATTTTGTCCTTACAACAGCCCTTGGAGGTAGGTTAGGCTGAGAAGGACTGATGGGCCCAAAGTCACCCCGTGAGCTTTATGGTCAGGCAGGAAGTAGAACCTGATTGCCCTCTCCAGCATTCTAACCATGATGTGACACCGGCTCTCTTATACTCTCGCACTGTTTGGGTTTTCTAATGAGCATTATAAGAACATTACTATCAAGCGCATCTCCTTTGCAGGTAAGCGGATCTGCATCGGGGAAGGCCTCGCCCGCATGCAGCTCTTCTTGTTCTTGAGCACCATATTGCAGAACTTTTCGCTGAAGCCCCTCGGCCACCGCAAAGACATTGACCTCACACCCAAGCTGAGCACTTTCGGCAACATACCTCAGTCCTTCCAGCTGCGCTTCATCCCACGCTGAAAAAGGAGCACACCTGGCAATTGTGCCATCTCAGGACGGCACATAGGAAGCACCCAACCTGGCAGAGATGGCAGCCTGGAATGCTTTATGTTGATGAAGTTGGTTTCTAGTTTGCTCTGGAAGGGGATCCCAACCATAAAGGGCAACTGGTCTTTTCTGCCTGTTTTTAATTGAATGAAAGTATCAAATTGGACAGCCATCTTAGTGGGATGGTGTAAATTGGTGTCCAGCAACAGTAGGGGGTTGGATAGCCTTCATGGTCCCTTCCAACTCTACCATTCAATGATTCTATTAAATGTTTTCATTCAGAGCTTGGGCCAATGTCCCCTCCTTCCCGTATTCTACTCCCAGAAGACTCAGCTCTGTTCATTCATTATTTAAACTGCCTTTTCCTGAACACAAATGCCAGATTCCAATGGAAAGAAGAATCATATCTGATGAGCTATCTCCTGAGAAGGAAACAGATCCATTTTAAAAAAGAAACATGTGCAATTGGCTAATTAAAGTTTTGGAGAGGGGTTACTTTTGTTGTCATTATTTTTTTTATTTCATATTTATGTCACCCCATTGTCAATCCTGTCTGGATAATTCACAACAATTCACAAGCACAGGTACAACACAAATGGATTCAATATGAATTCAAATGAAATGAAATAGTCTGTAAAATTCTACTATAAAGAATTTACAAGGCTAACCAACTGAAACAATAAAATTAAAACTGGCCAGGTTAAAACTGACATGATCCATTATAAGCTGTATGCCTGGGGCCCAGAGGGCAGTCTTAACCTTGCACCAAAAAGCTGTCCATATTAGCTCCAGGCAGGCCTCCATTGGGAGATCATTTCATAATGGGGGGGGGGCATGAAGAAGGCCCTCTTTGTTCCCTTCCCTTGGAAGTGACAGCCAAAGAAAGACCTCAGTGGTAGATCATAGTGCATGGATAGACTGAGGCTGGGAAAGGCATCCCATCAGGGGTTCTGGTCCCAAGCCATGTAGGAATAGCATAGAATTATAGACAAGGCTGAAGGCAAGGCCTGAATGCTGGAACAGTGACCCAACTCAGATGACAGAGGTCACCAGAAAAGCAATGGAAGTTCTCTTGGCGATTCAAAGGATCAAGCAGAATGATTCCACACTCTGGAAGGGAGTGCTCCCAAATCAGGGCTCCAATGTATCACAGTCTAGAACACTGGTTATGGCAGATTTGTCCTTAACATGCATGCAAACTTCTAGTGCTCCCATGGATGAGGTCCAATAGAACAAACAATATGAATCTGAACTTGAATATGAATATGAATCAACCCTGGGATGGGATTGCAAAAAATGCACGTGTGATTTCAGGCTCCATCAGTAGAAGTCTCCCTTCTGAGTCATGACAAGTATGAATCCCCCTCTACTTAGCACTGGTAGACCTCATCTGGAATTTTGCATTGAATTTTGGGCTCCACAGGTCAAGAAAACTGCTGAGAAATTGGAAAGGTTTTAGATGAGTATAGCAAAGATGATCAAGAACCAGAAGTGAAGCATTCTGAGGAGAGACCGAAAGAACTGGGCACATTTAGCTTGAGAAGAGGAGGGAGTTAGGAGAGCACTCCTCAAGTCCTTGAAAGGCTGTCACACAAGGAAGGCCAGGACCTCTTTCGATAATCCCAGAGTGCAGCACATGGCATAATGGGCTCGAGTTACACAAAGCAGGATTCCAGCTGAACATCAGGGAAAACACGGCTGTATTTAGGGGCACCATCTTTTAGGGACACTTTAAATTGGAGCCCAGCACTGAGCAGTGGTTTAGACATGGCAGCCTCACCAGCCCCTTCCAACTCTACCATTTTTTGATTCTAGGATTCTAAGAGAGACAGTCCCTCCAATAATGAACCCCCAGGGTGCTTAGGGATTTAAACCATCAGGTTGAAATGGCTCCAGAATGGAACTGGCAACTAGAACAGAGCTTTCAATGTTTAATTCAGGTCATACTGCCTTGATGATAAAAGGCATGACCTCACCAGTGGATCTGGCCATAAAGCAAAGTCATGCAAGCTGCACTTTGTGGGACGGCATGGTTCAGTGCAGCCGAGCAGCCAAGCAGAGGTACAGCCTGTTTTTAACTCCCAAGAGCTGAGCTGATAAGAGATTTTCCTGAAGCTTCCGGAGCCATATATGTAGAATAGGGGTGGCGAAAGAGAAGTGGGGGGAAACGGCGATGGTTGATTAATGTATGACACAAAAGCTCCTCTTGATAAAAGGCCAGTTACACTTAAAAAGTGAACTACATCTGCCAGACATAAAAGGTACCAGGTGAAATGGAGAAATGACAAAAGCTACCAACAAAATTAGCTAAAACCAAAGCCAAAAGGATGGTATACAATTGAGGCATATACACAGCAACATTTGTCAAAGCCTTTCCTCAGATCATGGAAAACAGGCTAAATATAAAATGTTATGAAGAACAAGCAGGAAACCCTATCCGTTCTCCCCGTACTTGTGCTTGAGATGTTAAATAGACTAAGCTCTGTCGTATGATGTATTTTGCTTACTTTTGGATTCTCTTCATTTATGGAAAACTGATAAAACAAGTTTTATCAGTTTTCCATAAATGAAGCTCTTGGTGACTTCACAAGAGCTCTTGTGTTCTTGGTGACTTCAGTCAAACGTGAACAGAGACATTAGCTTCTCTGAACATTGCCCTGAATTTATTGGGAGTCGGGTTTGCTGTGCTTGGCTCAGAAAGACACATCCAAGCTGCAGCTCAGAACTGTACCCTCTATGGCTGCAACTGAGGAGAGATGGAATGGTGAGTTGCAAGACTCTGGCGACTAGATTCTCAGGTGCCGTCTTTGCATAGGAGCATCATTTCCAGCTACACCGTGTGTAGCATTGTGGCAGCATTGTCCACTCCCGCATAGCTAGCATGATACATGCTCTTAAAATATTCCTTCCAGGTGTATCCGGGCTGGTAACCATCTCCCTTTCCAACCCCTGGAATGCAGGGACATGAACAGAAATGGGATGGCTGCTGCCGAGTTTCTTCTGCACACAGGACCCACACAAAATCCAAGTGGGGACAACACTCCGTGCTTCATCAAGGGATCGTGCTTTATTTCAAAGGAGATTTGTGCAGACCTCTCTTCTACAGCTCACACCCCCAAACTTGCACACAGGTGGACAAGCAAATTCATAGAAACATAGAGATAGAGTGAGTCAGAAGGAGCCTCCAGGGCCATATAGTCTGATCCCAGCTCCAGCCGGCTCCACTCACGACATGCCCACTCTGTGCATGTCCAGCCTATCCTTGAACACCCTCACCGATGGGGCCTCAACCACCTCCCGTGGAAGCCCATTCCACACCCTCGGGGTCCTGACTGTCAGGAAGTGCTTCCTGGCATCCAAACGGAACCTGGGTTCTTTGAGCTTGGTTCCATTGGAACACATCCTGCCCTCCTTTGCAGGGGAGAACAGGGCTCTGATTCCCTCTGATTATTTTCTCTCAGACTGGGTTGTGGCTGCAATTCGGATGCAGGCTCTGCCTTTTGCAGATGTTTCCAGTTGTTGCTGCTTCAAGAACCATGAATTTTAGTATTCACTTGATCATATATTCTTACATATGTATTTTATTTTTGGTAAGTCACCCTGGGAGAGCTCTTCTCCTGGAAGGTACCCTATAAACATTTCAAATTGCACGTTTTTATATCACTCCCATGCAAGAACAGCATGGATCCAATCGAGACGGTCTTGTCCACCCCTTCTGAGTACACGGAAACCATGCTCAGCCAGAACACTGTCAGAACTGCCTTGGGAATTGCTCAATAAGCACAGAGTGAAGTTCAGAAAAGTTGATTTCAAGATAAAGCTGAGCTGCTTAATGACCCAGCTTTGTGACCCACAGAAACCATGAGATCTTATTGGCTTAGCCTGCACACTACCTGGATGTCACAGGGCACATAAAATGATATAAGGTCAAGATCAATGTGCATAAATGAACTTTAGCATAGTAGAATCCAGAGCAGTTCCTCTTCCCATCATCCACTGCTATGGAGCCCTTGGGGATGCTAACATTGTTCCTGGTATTCTTTATCTCTTGCCTTATTTTTCTTGCTTCCTGGACATCTCGACATAGAAACCTGCCACCGGGCCCGTTTTCTCTGCCCATCATAGGGAATGCTCTGCAGCTGGGGGTGAACAATTTGTCTCAGTTTCTTCATGTGGTAAGCAAGAATCCGCGGTAGTGATATAGGCATAAGTATTGCTTGATTGCTCATTGCTCCTCCATTGATCTCATTCGACTCTTTTGGCCAGAGATCATCCAGCCCCAGTTAGTTTCATTCCACCAACATTTTTGAAATTTGTTTTACTTTGTCTTTCTCTTCCACTCCAGCTGGCATCTAGCATTTCACATGGGGGAATAACAGAGAGAAGTGAAGGAAGTGGGAATCTGCAGGGAAGTGGTGCATAGATCATTCAGATACATACTTACTAAAGGGCCATGACAAATGATGCATGGAAAAGGGATTGAGGGATTTGAAGAAATGTGCACGTATATTTCAGGTATCTTCAGCACAGGATCTGACTTGCCAGATAGGAAGAGTTCAGTTCCAAAAGAAAAGAACTTGCTGGGGAAACTCAAAGATTGCCAGGGTTCATCCTCAGTCCTATTAAATTTTAGGTAATTAAATTTTAGGTATAATTTAGGTATACACAAACACACAACCCATGTACATCTCAAATCTCAAATATCAACGAAATGTCATTTCTTATAGGTGCAAACGTTGTGCCAAATTCCATCTCTGTTCTCATTGGCTTGGATTCTGCACCCATGCTGTGTGAATGGACATTTATTCACCCACACACTTTCTGGCATTAAGAGTTTATCCTTCCAGATCAAGAAGATCCATTATAATAATAATAATAATAATAATAATAATAATAATAATAATAATATTATTATTATTATTAGAACATTTCTATGCCACCCCTTGCTGAAGCCTCGGGGCGGCTTACAACACAATACAAAAATAACAATTTAAAATTAACAATATAAAATAAATAAAAAATATAAAAGATATAAAAGAAGTTATAAAAGAAAAGAAAAGAAGTCGCCCTGGCCTTAGAGAGCTGCTGGAAACAAGAACATGCAGGACACATGGGGTTGGATTCAAATGGTCCTACAAATGCAAAATGTCATGAAGAAGTCAAATTAGTGTACTTCTAATTTTGTGCGCTTTGCTCTACCCCACCTCTGCCTCCTTTGGTGTTTCCTAAGGAAGGAGAACTGCTTCCAATCTCCAGGGCAGTCTTCCTAGCTGAATTATTTCCCTGAGTAAATTCAGGTCAGACATGATGAACTAGGTTTGTTGCCTGAGTGGGAGAAATCAGACATTCGTACATAGGGTTGTGACCACCCCCTTCGGAATCCTTCTCTCTCACATCCAGAGGACTTTCCCTTGTGCTCGTCCGAGCCGTACAAAGCAAGCTGAGCCAAGAGGCGGTGCACAAATGCCCATGGACCCCCGCTGCACAACCTGCAGCCTTGCCCATCAGGAATAGTTGCAGGGCATGGAAAAGGGGGACTGCAAGAGGGCGTTGCAAGCGCCATTCCAGCTGACCCAACTTCCCCCCTGCCCTCTGCTTCCAGCAGCAGTGGGGACAAGAGAGGGGCCATGCAAGCAAACGCGCCGGGACCATTCCTGGTGACCAGACGTCTTCCCTACACCTTCTTGTCGGCACTGGTGGCCGTGAGCATGGAAGAGGACTGCTGCTTGTACACTACCTGGGGCTTGGTTCCTGGCAAGCGTTCCATGGAAGTCAGGAACTCAGGGCTTCTGAAAAGTACTCTGGAATCTCGGGAATCTGATGGATTCTCACCCCGCAAAAGGGTATTCTACACAGTCCTATGGTTCGAGATCAACTTGGATAGCTCCCACCTATTTCAGTGCATCTTCAGCATCTGTTTTGAGCTGAAAACTCTGAAAATTCTGAAAACTGAATAAATTCTCCCCCCAAATGGACAATGCACACCCCACATCTCCTAAAAAATCATCCCCAGGAATTCAGACCCAAAAGAGGAGAAGAAGGGGAAGAACCTAAGAGAGGCCCTGCTGGACCAGTCTAAGGATTGCTTTCTAGGAAGGGGTAGCAAAACTCCTGCTTGAAAGCCTGAGATTTGCCTTGAGTCCATCTCAGGCAGCCCTCTCTGTTCACACGGTGGCCAATCAGCTGCCGTGGGGAACCCAGCTGTATTTCATGACTGCAACAGCATCACCCCGCACATATTTCTCCAGCAACTGGCCTGCAGGTGCTTCTCCAGTTATTGTGGGAGGATCTATGCCAGGGACCGAACATTTTCTGCCTGGTACCTGTGCAAGTCCATCTTTCTCTCACTTTACCTGGAGGAGACTGAGCTGCAGAGAACAGGAGGCTGTCCATGGTTGCCCATCAAAGGTCCATGTCTGACCATGGCCACCAGCAAATGCCATTTTTTAATTGCCGGACAGTGGGGCTAGAGCTGGAGCAGTCTTTTCCCACTTTCAGGAATGCCCTTTGATCCAGCCTTCCTGCTCAGCTGTGCTGTCTCCAATGTCATCTGTGTCGCTGTCTTTGGGAACCGATATGACTACAATGACAAGAAGTTCCAAGCCTTTATGTCCTTAATGAATGACAGCTTCCATATTGCAAGCTCCTGTTGGGGACAGGTAGGCACCATCCTCCAGCCAGAGGGCTCTTTTCATGGGTTATAAAATTTACTTTTGTACATAGCATTAGCATACATTTTCTGTAGCGAGTTCCCTACCTCCCTTTTCTTTTTGTGGCAGCATTTATATCTTGCTCTGTAGCCTAAAAGGACTTTCAGAAAAACTTACAAAACAAATCCACATATTATTCCCTACCATCTGGCTCAGTATCCAAGTTTAGCACATGGCACCCAAGGAAAGGGGGACCGGAAGTGGGTGGATGTGTAGAATTAGTTGTTGCTTTTCTTTCTTTCTTTCTTTCTTTCTTTCTTTCTTTCTTTCTTTCTTTCTTTTAAACCTATTTGAAGAATTGGTGATGGTGGCAATTCATTTCTTCTTCTCCCTCTGCTCTTCACAAGGCAATTGTTCAAAAGGCCTCTGTGGTCTGGTAGAGAATTATTGAAGGACAGCAACTTTGCATCCTGTCTTGGTATCACCGGCAGCCTGCCTACAAGTTACACACGATCACTTCATCCTAAAAGGATTTGTTCCATATCCACAAACGTGTGTATGGGTTCCACATTGCAAAGCATAGTGAATTTCTCCTTCTCCTTCTTGCATTCCCTCTTTCCTTCTCCTTTTCTCCTTCTCCTTCATACTCCATGCTTTCTATTTCTCCTGTTCTCTTTCTTGGCCTCTTATCCTTCTTCCTCACCTTCTTTTTCTCCTACTATTCTGTTTCTCTCCTCTTCCTCTCCTTTCCCTCTCCCCTCCTTCCCTTCTTTCTCTTCCTTCTTTTTTCAAGCACAGCTTTCCAGGTCTGCTAATAAGCAGTATGGACGAAGGAAGCAATGTACAAGAGGGAAGAAAGAGAGAGCGAGAGAAGGACTGGCATTCTGACCCTTCATCCATTACCTGTGGGAGGCAGTGAAAGTGCAGGGGAAGGGGGAAATTTCATGAAAGCCACATTAAATCTGAATATATGTGAATAATACTGCCAATATAGAACACCCCCCCCCCCGCCTTTGTTAGAGTAGAAGTGTGCATTTGCTTCTTCAGAATAAATAACCTCATGTAATCTCATTGCACTCGGGACGTCGTGTCAATTACCAAAACAATTGTCCAAGCAGTAGTGCCATGCAGTTGTTAGAATGTTGGACTGGGTTTTAGTCCCCTCTCAGCCAGGATACTCACTGAATTATTTTGGGCCAGTGAAAGCTCTCAGCCTAAACTACTTCACAGGATTGCTGTGAGGATAAAATGGAGAGGGAAAACAAGATTATGGATACCACCTTGAATTCCTTAAAGAAAAAAGCTGGAAACAGACAAAATGGAAGCAGTGACATGTTTCTTCTGCTGTTCCCTCTAGTTGTACAATCTCTTACCTTCTTTCATGGCATTTATTCCTGGGCCTCACCATAGAGTGAAGAAAAACAATGATGCACTGAGGGAGTTTGTTTTAGAAAAGATTGAAGGACACAGAACTACCCTGGGCCCCACCACACCTCGGGATTTTATTGACGGCTTCCATACTAAGATGGATCAGGTAAGGTGAAGAATCACTGGGACGATGGCTCATGCCTCTGGCGCTTCCCCAGCAGAGTCTTCCCTAGCTTGAAAACTGACAAAGGAGGAGCTTTTCCCGTGGCTGATCTAGTCATGTAGTCAGAAATGTCTTCAGGGTTAAGTCTAGTCCAGGACTGCAAAGCTTTTTAAACCCGAGAGCCCCATTTGGACTATGCTTTATGACTGAGGGTTGCACATGCAGCCATAGTCAGATGTACAGGAGAACGTAATTGCTGCCACTTGCTCGACAAAACACAGCTCAGTTCCATGCATGTGTACAGAAAAGTAAGCCCTCAGCAACAATGCCTGCCATGGCATCCATTTGGTATGAGTGCCCATCACGCGCTCTCAAAATTCCGGCTCAACAAGCCCAGGTGCCTCTGCTTTGTTTCATCTTCACAGGAGGTACCTCTAGGCCACCCCCTTTATAAACTTTGCCAATCTGCTATACCTGTTTGCTGCCCAGGACCAAAGCTACTACTCCATCTTTGCCAAAGGTAAAAAGGGAAAGGTTTTTACATGACATTAAGTCCAGTCATGTCCAAATCTAGGGGCGGTACTCATCTCCATTTCTTAGCCAAGTGTTTGTCCATGGACAGTTTCCATGGTCATGTGGCCAACATGACTAGACACTTTTGCACAAGGAACATTGCTACCTTCCCACCAAAGTGGTACCTATTTATCTACTCGCATTTGCTTGCTTTCGAACTGCTAGGTTGGCAGAAGCTGGGACAAAGTGAAGGGAGCTCACCCTGTTGCGCAAATTTGAGCTGCCGACCTTTCAGTCAAGAAGCCCAGCAGCTCAGCAGTTTACACCACTGCACCATCCACGGCCCTTTGCAATAAGCTGCCCTCAGTGTGAGAGCCCAAGGAGTCGTTTGCTTGGCTGCGACACTCCTTTGTTCTCTGTCCCACTGATGGCTCTAATCCAGCTTCACACATATGTCTGGACAGTGCAATAGCTAAGAAATGGAATATTTTTGTGCCCACACACAATGTTTATTTATTTATTTAAAACTTTTATATGCCACCTCTTATGTGTGGAATCTCAGGACGGCTCACAATCAATAAAATCAAATACAACAGAACTGGGGAGCAGCAAATTCTTAACTTCCTGAGCAAAGAGGTTGAGTGAGTGCTGACTTGGATGACCAGTGATTATTTGGAGCCATGTCCTTTCTGTTTCAGGCCAGGCTCTAACACGGAAAAGACAATGTAAAGACTGAACAATGAATTCTGTGACTTTTAATCCTGTATAGCTGATGGGATATATCATCCATTCTGGTGCTCTGGAGCTTCCTATACAATAAGATACAATACTACATTGCGCTGTTTGTCTTTCCAGGAGATGCATAGCAGTGCTTCTGGATTCACCACGGACAATTTGGTTATCAGCATACTTGACTTGTGTGAGGCAGGAATCGAGACGATCAGTGCTACACTAAAAGACGGGCTCTTAATTCTGCTGAAATACCCAGAGATTCAAGGTGCTTTCCAGGTGCCCACTGCATCCCAGCAGTCTCAGTCCAGTCCTCTTTCACCTGTCAGCTACTCCATGCCTAACGGAGCCATCAATTCTATATGAGATGGCTGTTCAGTCTGGCTTGATTCATGGAGAAGTTGGGATGAGAAAGAATGTTTTGTTTCATTTCATTTCATTTTGTTTTGTTTCGTTTAATTTCATTTTGTTTTATTTTTGGCCAGTGGGCATAGTTTGAAACTTGGGAGGATTTTGTAAGCGCTCTTTCTTTTTTATCTACTTTTGATACCTCTAGAACACTTAGTCTACCAAATCTCTAAGTGACTCATGTGAAAGTTAAAATCACATCTGAATATGATATTTAAACACTTCCATTTCCATCCATAGTGCAGAAAAATCCAAGGGGCATTCAGATGGAGTAAATAAACAGGATGAAGAACAATGGTGATGATGATATCATAAAAATAGATAACAATTAAAAAGTTTAAAAGTGCTAAAAACAAATCACAGCAAAGAATAGCTCAGTAAAAACACAAGGGATTGTCCTGGATGTCCAAATAGGCCTTTCCTGGCCTTGGCATAAACCCGACACAGATTAGTCACCAGGCAGACCAGAGTAGGGAGGTTGTTCCATAGGTGGGGGCATCACAGAGAAAGCCCTCCCCTTGGTTGCCACCCTCCAAGCTTCCCTTGATGTTGGCTCTCAGAAGAAGGCCCCAGAGGTTGAGCATAACACAATCACAAGGTGTTTGTCATGGGGGCAGACTTGGGGAACGCAATGGGATGTAACAGCACCCGAGAATTGGAAAACAACAGCTTGAAATCAAGAGGAGACACAGGGAATCTTATCAGAAAAAGTCAGCCCCCACAACTCATTTTAACTCCCTTCTTTCATTGATTGGCCTTCCTGATTCTCTGCTTATGGATGGATGACTGGCCCTGAGGGTGCAGCCTTTGATCAAGGAAATAAACTACACAAAACAAGGGACAATCACTTAATGTGAATAGTGATTTGATTACCTTGGTTGAACAAAATGAGAATGATGTCTGTGAGGTTTCCCAAATGCCTGCAGTGATCTTAAATCCCACCCATTCTATTACAGAGAAAGTACGTGAAGAGATTGACCAAGTCATTGGCCAAACCCGAAGACCTTGCATGGCTGACCATGGACAGATGCCTTACACCAACGCTGTCCTTCATGAGATGCAGAGGTTCATCTCTGTCATTCCACTGAATGCCCCACATGCAGTGGTCAAGGACACTCCCTTCCGGCGGCATAGAAATGTTATAATAATAATAATAATAATAATAATAATAATAATAATAATAATAATAATAAATCATCCCAAAGGTCAGTTTTCAAAAGCCAAGATTCCTATACAAACAAGGAAATTTGCTGAGTCCATTATTTCAAAGCTTTTAAGAGGGATGCAGAAGATAAGGTCCATGGCCTGGATGAGATCCTCAGACATTTCCCAAGGGTTCCCAATCCACTGTTACCTTTCTTCTAGGGAAGCAGCAGGGGAAAGGACCCTTGCAAAGCACAAGATGCTTCCCCCACTGAAGTCAGCATGCCAACCGTGGTCCAAAGTACACTCATCATAAAAGAGGGGCCTTTACTGCTAAGTGCTCCTCAGACTTTGCTTAGAAGGATCAAGAAGGAGTCAGCAGCCCACCTTAAGGCATCCAAACTTACCCTTTGGTGTCCAGTTTGCTAACTCACTTCTTTACTTGCTAAAGGGCACCACTGTATACCCTGTTCTGAACTCTGTGCTGCGTGACTGCAAAGAATTTCCAAATCCTGAAGAATTTGACCCCCATCAATTCTTGCATGAAGACGGCACCCTCAGGAAGAGCGACTTCTTCATGCCTTTCTCAGCAGGTAAGGTCATTTCTTCTGCATTGGGCATTATCTAGGGGAATCACAGTTTTGTCCAAGTCAGGTCTTTCTGGTTGCTCTAATCTTTCTTTACTGGACCAGCCAAGTGCCAATTCTAACCCCTATCAAAGCATAATAATTTTGTTGAAGAGCAAACGGAGGTCCTAATTGGCTATGGGATTTCATTCTGGATTGGCCATACTGCCATAATGCAATGTAGGTGGGGTCTCATTGTCATCAGAACCATGTTTCAATGAGCAGAATAATGCTCATTCCCAAGAATTAGGGTTCTGGTTTTCAGGAAATGTAGGATGGCCCACAAAGAATGAGGTGTAGGGCTTTCTGTTAAGAAGGCAGTGGCAACTTTAGTCTTCTTCAGAGTATGTTGCCCTTCCTTGTGATGAGGATATTGATTTATATTCTCTCTACTCCCAACACTGGGCTGAAACCATTACATGACTTGTAGAATTAATGAAAATATTCAAAAGTTAATCACTTGCAATATAAAAGTACTATAAAATTCCAAAATTAAAACTAAAAAATTAAAATTGAAAATTGAAACAGCAGTAAAACAATATATTAATATAAATAATATATTATATTATTATAATATATTAATATATTAATATTATAATATAGCCCCACCTATGGAATGCACTCCCCAGAGAGGTCCGCCTGGCGCCATCGTTATTTGTTTCTCGGCGCCAGGCGAAGACCTTTTTATTTCAACAATATTTTAATAACTTTTAATATCAGCTTATAGGTTTTAATCTGCAGCCAGGGTGGATCTGGATTTTATGTGTATTATGTTTTATTTTATTTTATGTAAGCCATCCTGAGGCTAAGCGATGGGACGGCATACAAATACTCTAAATAAATAAATAATAAATAGCAAAGGCAGTCCAAACTAGAAGGAGCAAAAAAAAAAAAAAAAAAGGTGCAGAGAGTGACCCTCCTAAGAGCTCTTCCTGGAGCAACACATTTGCTGAATAATGAGTTGATGTAACAGTTGAAGAACCAGGTGTGACACAGGTTCCCTTATGCATCTCCTTTTCAGGTAAGCGGATTTGTTTGGGGGAAAGCCTGGCTCGCATGGAGCTCTTCTTGTTCTTGACCACCATATTGCAAAACTTCACACTGAAGCCCCTCGATGACCCTGAATTCATCGATATCAAGCCGCAGTTAAGCAGTTTTATCAACTTACCTTGTTCCTATAAACTCTGCTCTCCCATGCTGAAAAGGTTGACTCAGGACTACTTACAGCAATCTCATGGCCTAGCAGAGATGCCATCCTGGATTGCTTGACTTTCTTTTAAAGAAGTCTGCCTGGGCTGATGGCCCTGCAAAAGTGGTGTAAATATTCCTGATGGGCACTTAAATGGGCAGGAAAACTGATGGGAGAGATGGAATTCCCATAGACCACAGCAACTCACTCTTCAAAAATTCCATGGTCCGTTCTGGTGCTGAACCAGGTACCCTGAAGGCCATATTTTTAATTGTTATATTATCATTATTTATGTATGTATTTATGTATTCTTTGTGAGCTGCCCTGAGGCTTTGTTGCGATGGGGGTGGCATAGAAATGTTTTAAATAAATAAATAAATAAATAAATAAATAAATAAATAAAATATCCACAAGAGACTAAATGCTTCCATCTCCCCAGAACCAGGTCTCCATCATGGACAACAGGCCAGCTTTCTCAGCTAGAATGAAAACTGACTGGGCATTGAATGAAAGCAGTGGGCTAGCTCCATAGTTCGGAAAAGGGAATGGCACAACATCTCAAACAGCCCTTATTCTCCTCTTGTGCATTAAACCATCTCATCCATACCCTTCAAATATATCGAAGCCTCCCCTCCAGCCTTCCTCACATACATTTCCGGACATGGCACCTCCGTTATGGAGATACCGAACAAGGCACTTCTGCCTAGGGATGTATGGACTTGGTTAATCCATCCTGTCTGCATTTTGTGGATTTGCAGGCACCTTTTGGTCAGTCATCCACTCATTGGTGGAATCAGATTTTGAACAGGTACAATACATTTACAATAAATGCATATGAAATCTGTGTGTGCCTATATGAATGTGAAAATATAGCTGTCAATAGAAAGTGCCACAGACAAGCTTCAAGAAGGGTGGGTCAAATAGCCATGTAGTTCTCAATTTGCAGGAGACATCTAAACAACCATTCCAAGTGTTGTTAGGTTCTCAGTTCATTGTATTACAGGAGGTGAAGATGTATCTTCCTAAATCTTTCAGCTGTCAAAAAGGGATGGAAATCCATTCACATTGCCCTTGCTTTAACCTCTAAGTAACAGGTAAATAATGTAAGATAATATTTAAATGTATTCCAATATAAAAGTTTATCTGAATTACAACCTCTTCCTTAAAACAGGCAACTACTGGGCATTGCTAAAATACATGCATAAGAGAAACAGTGGTGGTCATACATCAGCAGCTGTTACCTAACTTCGACAAACCCTTCTTAAAGACACATTGTGGCATCCAATAAACACAGAACAAGAGTTTCTGCTGAATAAAATTCAACATTAGATTGACTGATACCTCCGGTAAAGAAGCTAAAATTTCACCCATTTTACTGATTATGTAAAACGCACAATAGATTGCAAAAGAGAACAAGTGTGAGCTGAACCAAGCTTTGAAGTGCAGTTTGGAGAATTTCAGCAATGTAAAACTATCCCTAGTTGTGACCTTAATACATCCAGAAGATCAAACAAGATGAAAGTGGCAATATCTTTTCTCTCCCCCACACGTAATACTATAAACAAGGGCAAATCTCCCAAGCACTGTCATTTTTAGTATTTTAAAATAATTCATTTCTGTACCATTTCCATTTCAATGACAACCGACTCCTAAAAGATTGTAAGACAAAAGCATTTATTTCATGACAGTTTAAAAACGCTTCTCATAGAAAAGCAGGGCATTGGGAGTTAGTGATAGCATGATTCCCTTTCCATTTAGTATTTGAAAGCACTGGTGAAGCATGGGTTCGATGCTATGCCTTTCTGTTCTGTTTGATTTTCCAGACTTGTGAGAGAAATGACGGTGTTTGCCATCTCAATTTGAAACAACATGAATGGCAGAACTGATGGGCGAGGATTCTGGTTTGCGTCCGGTTTGCAGATGAGAATCCATCAGATTTCCTCTGCTCGGCTCCCTGGAGTTCGGCTCACTTTCTCTTTTCTCTAAGTTTGTCTTGCACTAAGCATCCACCTGGGTACCTGGTAGGAAGTGAGTCCAGAAAGTCAGCAAGGACAGCTTCTACACTCACCAACTGTGCACCTTTGTGCAAATGGAGCTCTTCTTCCATACACACGGCTTATGTTCTTTGTATATTTTGCCTACTGAGCACGAAGACGCCACTAGCGTTCCCGAGCATTCACAGACTGCATCTTGACCCAGCTTGCTTCCTGGCCAAGGCCAAGTAGGAAAAGGAGATCCATTGACTCCGGCCATATCTTTGCCTCCCTGGGTGGCAAAAGTGGCAACGGAATCCCTGGATTGGGACCATCCTGGCCTGTCGTAGCCACACTGCTTTTGGAGCGAAATATTAGCATCCCTTCATTGCAAGCTTGCCAAGGCTGCAAACCTGAACTATTTCATTGCTCAGTGAAATAAAAAAGAAGTCTAAGATAAGTTTGCTTGAGAAAATGTACAAGACTATGTGCAATCCCTTGCAAAATGACACCATCTGCACCCCTTGAGCTATTACGGGAAATACAACTCAGTTATCCACTGGATTTCACACATTTTCATGTATTCTAACATAGTTCTCAGCAAACAAAATGTATTAGGACATGCATTTAAATGAAAGATATATTTTGAGAGAAAATACAGCAGAGTTGTTCTGGGTGATGAAAGCTTTGTTACAATCTCACCCTGAAAGGGAATTTATACGACAGCTAGCTATGGCATGCTTGCATGGCACTTGGAAGATAAAATCTCCCTTATCCAGCACGATGAAGTTAAAACAATGTCATTAACAGCAGTATCTCGAGTACAATTATTACATGACATTTTTCCGCTTGCGAGAAACCAAAGCACCTCTCATTTAATCCTCACAACAACCCCGTGTGGTAGCTCAGGCTGATTGCCCCTGACTAGCCCAAAGTCCCTCAGTGAGCTTCATAGATGATGGGCACTTGAACCCAGATCTCCTGAGTCCCACTCTAACACTAACCATTACACCACATGGGATGCCAGGTCTACTTGTGTTACAGGAGTGCCAGCTGCTGAAACCTGAGGATGCAGATGGGGTGTTTGGACAAGTATGGGCAACCACACATGTGCTGAAATCTTGCCTGTCTTAACTCATTACATATAATACAGGTGATATTTGTGGCCAGGAGCTTACAAAAGCCTCCTTAAGAAAGGAGCAGTACCGAGCTCTATGAAAGAGCATCAAATTACACTCCCCTCTGAGGAAGCCTAGCATGGGCCTAGCAAAGAAGACTTCCTGTACACCAGCTGCTAACTGCCTTCTTGAACAAGATGGTTGAGTGTGCGGTTGCCCATCCACTCAGGAGCTCTTGAGTGAAGCTGTTTTTTTGGGATCCATTGAAGCCCAGAGTTAGGACCAGTTTAGGAGAGAAGGTCTAGGTTGGATGGCTCATGAGAGAGACAGAGGAACTCAGGCATGGACCCCTCAGGGGCCTTTGATGCCAATAACCTGGGGACTTGTCACCCAAGCCAAGTGTTGCTAGACAAGAAGGTTGGTTTCACAAATTTTCGCAAGGGGTCAACAGGAAAGCAACCCCTTCAGCTAATGCAGAAGAATCGGCACAACTGGGGCTCTACAAGTGTTTGCAGGCTTCCTTTATCCCCTGTCCCCCCCCCCCCCACTTTGGAAGACCAGGCCGAGGCCAAGAGGAAGCCCACAAACTCTTGGAGGGTGGGGTGCTGACGGAGCTTGTCCCAGCCCTGTTATAACCAGAGAACATGCTTGGAAATTCTGGTAGAGCTCAATGTTTACTAAGACGCATTGAGATGGGGTCCTTGTGGAAGTTAGATTGCCCTATCATAACCACTGAGTAAGTTCAAAACATTAGAGTTTAAATGTGCTGCAATGGATACAGAAGCCAGAAAAATATAGCAGTAGAAAACAGACCTGTTTTACTGCTGCTTTCATTTAATATTCCTGTGGACTCCTTTGGATTCATTCAGAGGGTATTTAAGGGAAGACAGAACCTTTGCCAATGAATGTAGTGAACTAATTCTATTTTTCCTCCATTTTAATAAGATTGGGTGAAGGTGTACCCATATGTTACTTATTTTAATAAAATAATTTCAAATACCTGCTTATAATTCAGTTCTTTTTTGTGCCATAAAATAACTGCATATCTCTGAATCCTAGTCTAATGTAAAAAAAAAAAAAAAAGTCAGGGCTTTTCACTAGAAAGCAGGGAGTCTAATTAATTAGGTTTATTATCCTTATCTTTTTCTTCTCTTACACCCCTGCTGCTTGGGGAAATTTTTACTCTGCTCCCCTATATGTGCAAACACACTAGGTTTCTGGAAAGGATGTCTTTGATCGCGTCTGAGTCCTGCTAGGAACCGGTATCATGCGCACTGCCGTTCACAGAGAGTAAAACACAGGGATATTTTCATCTTCTCCATGCTGGCCAATCTAACACGGAGAGGATACGTTCTGTGACTCCCTGGCACCGAGACAGAGCACCAAAGTTATCATCTTCAGGGCACTGATGCCTCTGTAGAGTTCAGCAAGCAAAATCCTATCTGCAGGACGGTGATACAGGAACCAGGACCAGCCCCAAAGTCCAAGCCCTCTCTCTCTCCTGTCCCCTTTTCTTGCAACTCTGCTCCCAGACTGGATAACATCAAACATGCTGCCCCAGGAATTGCTCTTGTTTTTCCAGCTGGCTGGCTTTTTCTTTCTTTTTTAATTAGCCCCTTTGCTCCCTGCAAATCATCTACCTGCCCACCACCAGCATTTTGCTGTTGGCAAATGGGGCAGTGCAACTGTACAGGACGCACTCAAGCACTTCTGAAGCACAGCAGATGCTGGCGGAAGAGAAGCTCCTGATGTGACTGCAGAGACAGGCGGTGGACATGGCGGCAGGAAACTGACAGCTGAAGTGGGGATCCAGTGGAGGACAAGTGCCATTGTCCTCATAGGCACCGTGTTGCTGACCTCGCTTCTAGTCACAACATTTATCACACGCTTTCATAGAAGTTCAGGTTAAGGACGTTATGAATACAGGATGGAGGTTTGATATATTAACCAAGAGCTGTGGCATATTATTTCCTTAAACAAAAACCTTTAGAACAATCTTAAGATTTGTAGCTGACTGTAGGTTCTTCACCAACCTGGGAAGAAGTGCCAACTGGAGTTCCATTGGATTCTTTTCTGGACCTGCTGATGTGTGTTGTTAGAAATTACTTGAGCAAAAGAGTAGAGAAGTCGCTCATCAAATTTCAGATGATCCCGCAGTTGGTGAGGCAGCTCCTACCTTAAGGAATGTCAGCAGAAATAAATGTGAAGCGCTACACTTAGGAAGGAAAAAATAAACCTTTGTGTGAGAGAGATCTAGGGTTTTAGTAAACACACACACACACACACACACACACACGCACGCGCTAAACATGAGGCAGCAGTGTGATACCACAGCTAACATGGCTGATGCAATTCAAAGCTGATCCTGCAAAAGCACATTATGTCTGGGTCATGAGACCTATGGATACCACTTCATTCTGATTTGGTCAGGCCTTACCTGGAGTACTGTCTTCAGTTCATGGCGCTGCGGTTCAAGAAGAATCTTCATAAGCACATTTTGAGAAGGAAGAAAATGACGGCACAGGACTTGGAGACGAAGTCTGTCAGGAAGGCTTGAAGGTGTTCACGTGATTAGACTGGATAAGAGATAAAGAACAGGCAAAACAAAAGCCTTTTTCCAAATATTTTAGGGTAGTCATTTATTTCTTTATTCATTTATCTAGTACAATTTCGTAGTGCCCAATAACCAAAGCAGTACACAGTAGAGCAAATGTGTTCTGTCTTGAACGAGAGAGTATGACCTGAGTCAACAGGTTCAAATTAAAGGGGATTTCAACTACTGGGAGGAGGAGGAGGTGGCGGTGGAAAAGGAGGAGGCAGCGGAGGAGAAGAAGGATGAGGACGAGGGGGAGGGGAGGGGGAGGGACCACCTTGACAGTGATTTCATGAAGATAATGAGCTGTTGGACAGAGGAACAGACTGCTTCCAAATGGTGTTTTGATAGAATTTCTTTTCTTTTTTTTAATTGCAGAATGACAGCCTGACCACAGTGCAGAAGCGGTAGGTTCCTAGATGGTATTTGGAGTCCTGGCCAACCCTGAGTCTATTTACAGTTAAAAAATTAAAAGCCAACATGTTCGTTTATCACTGTGTAGTACCATATATCCTAAAGATTTCTGGTCTACTTGAGCATTGGACATCTGTGGGAATGGGCAATTATTCCTTGTTCGAGAATCAAAAAGGGATTTACTCTAGCTCCCCTTCCATATTTCAGGCAGTGTAGTGACAGTATTGGTCAAAACAGAGTCACTTACCATGGGAAACGTATTTGTCATTGTTCTGTGCTTACTATAATTTGCTTTCCAAAATCCAGGGTGCATGCATGACTACACTTGGCTTTTGCTTTCTTTAGAATTAAGGATTCCAGTATGGCAGCAAGTCAAGGATGGCCAGCCCTGTAGTTCCTTCCTTCACTTTTTGCAGATGGAAGTTGTCAGCAGCACAAGTCAGGAATATCTTGGCCGGTCCATGTTTGGCAGAAAAAATCTCCTAACAGATACCAGTAAATTGAAATCTACTGTCACTCCTCTATCATGCCTCCTTTAAACATTGGCAGTTTGTTTTTCAAAAGTGTCTTCCTTGCCTTTTCAAAAGTTTCATCCAGAACTGGTTGGTCGGTAGTAGATTCTGACCGTCTGTTGCATCTTTAAGTGCTGAATTCCAGTCATGAGAATCATTCCACCAGATTTAAGTTCTATCTATCAACTCACATCTGCCCTCCTGTATTAAGAATTTCAGTTTGTGATCTTCTTTTCCCATATGCTGAGCATTCGTATCTAGTCATCAAAGACCATTAGCTTTCTTCCTACCTTTTTGAAAGTCCATTATTGGGTGCCAATAGTGGTGATCCTCCCATCATGGTACACCAGCCTTTGTCCATTGTTACCCTCAAGTTTATTTCTTGTCAGCCATGTGACTGAGCCAGGAAAGAGCAAGGCTGAGTATCCAAAGAAAAAGTACTGAATTAGTGGAAACAGAACTGGACCGAAAATGCTGCATAACACCAGTAGGAAAAAAATTTCTAGGAAAAATCCCCCCACCCCCACAAACAAAGGTATGGTTTTAGCTCTTTCTTCAAGCTCGAGAATATTTGGTGTTCCTCCAGCCAGAAGCAACCATCTCCCATCCCTTCCCTACCTTTTCCTACAGATGAGTGTATCCTGGGAGTTTCTTTTAAAGGGGTCAGTGAACGATGTCAGGGACAAATTTGGCCCATTAATTTTTACCAGGTAGATCTGTGTTTGAACAGTTCCCATTACTTCAGTGCTGCAAGGCAGAATTATGCTTTGCTCTGTCTTATAATAAGGTGGAGATACTGGATGATAAAGCTCGCAGCAAGACTCAGTATATTTAATACGCTCCAGGATTTGACAGAGCTTTTTATTCCTCCCATAGAGAACCGTCCCTCTTCCTCCAAGCCCCTGCTATTTATCCTTCGAGGAAGAACATTTAATTCAAATGATAAATTGACCGGTTTAATGTTATTGAATGTAACAGGGATAAGATATAAACTTGCTAATCAATCAAAAGGAAAGAGTTTATGAGCTACAGAAACAAAAGAAGGAAAGAAATCTCATTGGTGCTTCGTTATGTTCATTTGCTCAATTGTTTGAACCACTTTTGTCCTTCACAACCGTTGAAAGAAAGTTCAAATGTACTGCATACTTCTCATTATTTTATCTATTTTCCTTGAGATGAATTTATGGGATGTAGTAAATACACTTAGCACCAATACTATCCACTTACATTTGGGCTTTTTACTTCAGTGCAGACAGGAAGTAATGAGCAATGTATGCATTGTATGCCTAATACCTTGAAACAATCAAGTCGTCATTATGGGGTGAGCAATAAATATCGGCACACTTTAAATGTTTAAATGTGAAAATAAATCTCTTGGGCTAATATTTTTCTTAGACATAGTGAGATATTTAGGGACCGTAAAATGATTGCCTCAGTTGAAATGGCTGTTCATTGGATGAACAGGCAATTGAAAGTGATATGCAAATGTGACCTTCAAACAAGTTGAAGCGAGAGACAAAACGAAGGAAGGATTGCATCTGTTGAAAATAGCTTGCAAATGCTGTTTATTTATCTGAGTTAAAAAGTCACCTATACCCTTTCCAAATTCAAAGTTTAATCAGCAAAATAAGCTGCCTTAGTTTGTAATGTGGTAGTTACTTGTGCCCAAGCCAGGCCCTGTGGCAGTTGAGCTGGCTTTTAAAAATTGAACACATAATGCTAGTCAGGATGTAGCGAGACTATTGAGCTGGGCAGTGAGAAGTGATCAAGCAGGATCAGACATGCTGAAGAAAACTAGAAGGGAGCAGTAGAATTTGGAGCAGATACTGGTCTGGACTGTCAGAGCAGAGCAGAATAAAATGCGCAGCAGAAAGGACAACGTGGATGCGAGATATGGCTCAAGAATGCAAAGAAGAGCCATTGATAGAAATGCCAGGGAAATTTGCTTCAGCTCCTTTTTTGACCAAAATTTATGCAGTTTACACCTCCCAGCAGTATTCATAGTCTGAATCTTTCCAGGTTTCTCATTCAATCTAGGGAGCAAAAAGGATACGTTCAAAGACTGCCTTGGGAAGAAGGCATTGAAAAAAGTGCACAGAAATCTTTTAGTCCATGTAAAAGGATCTGCATCTTTCAAAACCAGGCAGAACTGATTTGGACCTTAGCAGGCGCATGAAAATACACTCAGCTCTTGTGCAAGTAGTCAGAAGGAGCTTTGGACTGGTTGTTGGAGAACTCTGGGAAGCTTAGGTTTCACTGCTTTGCACCTCTAGCTGTCAACCAGCTTGCCAATAGCTTTGTCCTGCAACCATTTATTGGGCTGCTGAGAGGTGGAGGAGTGTGTGGAAGCTTCCAAGCTGCTGGTTTGGAGCAGGTTTGCTGCCATGCCTGCATGGAGAACCAGGGGTATTGCTCTTTCCTTTCTCAGATATGGCACCACTTCTAAGTAGTGTGCAAAAAAGGGCAGCCATCACGAGACAAAAGAGTGGCCCTCACGGAGAACTGGCATTGTTTCTCTGCCACTATTTCTCCCTGACACCACCCCCGCCCCAGAAAAACTTCAAAAGAATGCATCCTGGGTAAAGAAATTATGAGTTTCCAGGAAGCAACCATGAGATCAGCTCCTGCTGTCACCAGAGGATGGCTGTGAAGCCACAACCGGAAAGAAAAAAGTCAACACATGTGAATAACAAAGCAAACGCAAAACTAAGGAATGAAAGTGAATGTGAATTTAACAAGTGCGTAAAAGAGAGACTATTTCTATGTCCCTTTGACAGCCTCTGAAGGGGTGTATGGTGTAGTTGTCACTGTTGCTGTCATTGTCTTTGGAGACCTCACTCTTACATTGGAACCTGGTCCAGTGTCGGAAACAACACTGAGATCAGAGATGGAACTCCATGCTTGGATACCCCTCCCTGCTTCACAGCCACCAGGGAAAGGAAGGCAGGAAGGGACACATAGGGTCGGGACAAACCCTTTTGAAAACATAGAAACAGAGAAACAGAGGGAGTCAGAAGGGGCCTCCTGGGCCATCCAGTCTGGCCCCCGGTTCTTTCCCTCTAGCACCCATGGACTTCCTGTCTTGCTTGGCCCAGTCCCGCACAGCGAATAAAGCCAAGAGGAAGCCTGTGAACGCTTGTGGCCTTCTGGTTGCGCCAGGGTGAGGAAGAGGAATGCTCTGAATGGACGCGCCAGTGGCCACTCCCATTGGCCAGCCTTCTTCCCCACTTGGTGCTGCTGGGGACAGTGGAAGCACGTGTGGGAAAGGGGTGCCGCTTGTGTAGCAGATGGGGCTTGATCCTCAAGATCACCCCGAGAACCCTGGTGTGCCCTCCAAGAACTCCAGCTCTGCCATCTTTATATCTTTCACTGTCACCAGATTCCATTTTGCATCATTATCATTTATTTATATACTGCAGTATAAAAATGTATACATCGCATTGGATCATTTATATTTTCATATATTCATATATTTATATTCATTTATATTTTATGCCACTTATTCTTGTGTAGTGCCCCACTATTCTTGTGTAGCGCCCCGATATCTTTGGCTATTGGGCAATGTAGAAACATAATATAAATAAAGTCACAAACGTTCAACCCAACCTATCTCACAAGATACAGCTGTTGTTGAGGATAATCCTAAGAGGAGAAGGAGATTTACGTAAATCACCTTGAGTTCCTTGAAAGGTTAAAAAAAAGTTGGGATATAAATAAATAAATGCTTTTGTTGTTTTCTTATGTATTGTCAAGTTGTCCCTGATTTATGGAGAGCCTATCAATAAATGACCTCCAATAAGCACCATCCTTCACTGCCCTGCTCAGCTTTTGTCACCCCAAGGCTGTGACTTCCTTTATAGAATATAAATCTTATATTTGCTCCTCCTTTTCTTCTGGCATTGACCTTTCTTAGCATGCTTGTCTTCTCCTGAAGTCTTACCTTCTCGTGATGTGGGCCAAGGCACAACAGCTTCAGTTTTGTCATTTTTACTTCCAGAGAAAGTTCCCTCTTCATTTGATCGAGAACCCACATTTTTATCTTTCTGTCCATCTAGAATACAAAGTTCTCCTCTAGTACCATGTTTCAAACACATCAATGTTCTTTCTGTCAGATTTCTTCCCAGTCCAACTTCCACACCTTCAGATAAAGATCAGGAATAAAATAGTGTGTATGATCTTGCTCTGTCATTACGCTTGCTCTTTTCTAATTCCTTCATTGCTGCCCTTCTGCTTGCAATCTTCTTTCTAATTTCTTGGCTGTAGTCTTCATTTTTAGTCGGTGATTGAGCCAAGCTATGCAAAATATTCCACAATTCCAATTTCTTCATTGCTGACCTTAAAGTTATGACATTCTTCTGAAGTTTGGCTTTCTGCTCAGCTGCAGCTGTTTAAAATGCAATGCATAAAAAGTTCATGTTGTGTAACTTTGCAGGAATGTGAGACTCCAAATTAAGCCACACTAGAAAAATTTGTTTCTTCATGCAAGAGTTTTCCCCATTGACAATTTGCCTTCCCCACTGATCGTCTCTTGTTCTTCCTTTCAGAAGGAGCTGAATCATAGCAGAGGTGTGGGGCCACAAATGGGAAGCCACAGTAACCAGTGAAACGTGGTATGCGTGCCTCATTTTCATGGCAGCTTACCAGAAGGAACTTTTCATTGCTGTGTTTGGGGAACAGTAGCTGCGGCACAGAATGCAGTACTGGATCTTCTAGTTCTCAGGAACCACAAGGCAGCCAGTTGTATTCCGGCAAGTCCTATAAAGGTAACTTCCCAATTGGACTAATGCAACACACTCTATGTGGGGCTGCCCTTGATGAAGCTCTGGGTACATCAGTTGGTTCAGAATAGAGCTGCCAGGGGACCAGAATGGGGACCAGAAGGTATTCACATATAAGGGTGGTCCTCTATTGGCTAAACTAGCAGCCAATTGAAGTCCAGGCCAAATTAAGGTACTGGTGATGACCTACAATGCCTTAAATGGCTCAGGTCCAGGATACCCGAAGGAGCGCCTTCTTCCCTCGAAGGAGATCAGGAGGGTGGCTACCCAGAGGAAGGCCTTCTCTGCGGTGGCACCCTGACTATGGAATATGCTCTCCAGAGAGGTTTGCTTGGTTCCAATGCTTTATTCTTTTCAGCATCAGGCAAAACCCTTTTTCCCCATTATTTTAATGTTTAGTGATTTTAACTGGGATTTTATTATCCTGAGTTGCCGGATGCTGTGTTGGTTTTACTTTGTTTTATTTGTTCTTCTGTTGTAAGCTGTCCTGAGATGTCAGTGGTAGATGGGTTAGAAAAGCTTTAAATAAATAAACAAACAAGCAAATAAATAATAAAGCCACAAGCATTCCCTCATCTGAGCACTGTTGAATCAAGGTGGAACTTCATAACTATGAGAACTGTTCAGCTGTGGGGCAGGCTGCCTCAGGAACTGATGGGGCTCCTTCACCGGAGGTATTTAAGCAGAGTCCAAAAGCCATCAAGCAGGGCTGCTGTAGTGTCTCGCATTGAACAGCCTGAATCAGGCAAAAGATGGATGACCTTGAAGGCCCTTTCCAATCCATGCTTCTGTGCGTACCAAATTGTCCTCCTTCTGTTGATAGCAGGTCATCTGCTATAAAAACATGGGCATTTTAATCTGTATATTAGTTTTCTACATTGCCCAAAAGTTCAGAGACTTCTCTGTGAGGTTGGAAGTTGGGTCTACCTTATCAGGTCTTTTTCCAGGCCAAGGGTGAACTAAAAATATTAAGAAACTGTAGTGACAAAGAGTTCGCTTACATGCTTTACTGTAGGCATTTATTTCTATAAAAGATACAGAAAATTCCCTTTCTGTTGTTTCATGCCACATCCCCAGAGAAAATTAATTCAGTGTGATTAACATCCTTACACTGCTTAGCAATGGAGGACGCCTCAATGTGTCACTTATTGTAAAGTGTTGCTGGAAAATGCAGGCATTTGTAGCATCCGTATTCGTGGTACAGGCTGCAGCTGTTGATGGGATGAGAGCTGAACAATGGAAGAATCAGTTGCCATGGCCCTTGAATCAGCCTCTGTCATTGAGATGGCATTCTTGCATGGCAAGTAAGATGGAAAAGATTCCAAGGGGTGTATCACCATCTCAGCTGCATAAAAAGGAAACAAGTTAGATGAGCAGTGTGTGCGGCAATTGTGAGATGCTGGGAGAATAGGAGAAGTCTTGTCTATTATAGCATGGCTGAAGCTAAAGGGCGAGAGCAACAGCCATGGAGACACGGACAGGAACAAGAAATAAGAGAAGATGCTGGAAAAGTTGTATATGACAGAAGCTGTTGCCGAACGGTCAAAGAACAACCGCACACGTTCCAAAAGTAGAAGATTGAAAGATGCTGATGCCTTTGCCTTAACTCTTTGGAAACCTTGGTCTACCCATTAAGGGGACCGAATTAGATAGACCGGTGCTCATGCTTTGAAAAAGGCAGTTTTCTACTATGTGTGTATTTATTGATTTTTTAATACTGCCTGATAGCTGAAGCTCTCTGGACAGTATATGACAGTGCCTTGTTGTTTTTAGCAGGAAAAAATATGGAATATGGAAAGCACCTACTTTTAATTTAATGCAGCATAGACCTGATAAAAACATCACCTGCTAAACCATTAAATAACCTTAGGAGTCCTAATATGCTTCAGCACAGATGGCTGTCTCGACTAAGAAAAGGACAAAGTTGGCGATGGGCGGGCCTCAATGGGGAGGTCATTCCATTCCACCACCAAGAAGGCTGTTTCCCTTGTTGCCTCCAAGCAAGCCTCCCTTGTAGGTGGCAATTGGAGAAAGGACGGAGATGTGATTGTTGTTTCCGTATAGGGTGTTTGTGGGGGACAGGGTGAGCTGAAATGAATTCAGAAGACTGGGAGCTAGTGGTATCCTCCAGAAAATAGTGTGGTATCAATGATGTTGTGGAAAAAGGAACGGAACAGAACAGGGAAGGAAGGAAGGAAGGAAGGAAGGAAGGAAGGAAGGAAGGAAGGAATCAGTGACTTCTATTCACCACTTCTGTCCAGTTCCTTGCATTTCATTTGCATTATACTAAGGAAAGCACAGAAGGTGTATATTAGGCAAAAATATGTTTCATTACACACATCCAAAATATCTGCATTTGATGCTCGGCATGTCTGAGTGGGATGGTGTCACTTGGTGTCCTGCAACAGCAGGGGGTTGGACCCAATGACCTCCATGGCCCCTTCCAACTCTGCTATTCCATGATTCCATGATTCTGTGAACGAGTTCTGCTGATCAAACACCATAGCCAGAACATTCATATATTTTGCAAAACAATCAGACAAGGAGAAATCAGTGTTTGCTTTGGATGGAGTGAAGTTCATTCATAAATATCCTGGAATTCTGTGAAGAAAAAGTAAGGTAGAACTGCTTTCAGATAAATAGATCTAGCTGGCTGGTTGGTTTAACAATGATGCATGTCTCTTGGACTTTGGGGATACTGGCTTGGGGATTCATTGCCATGAGCTACAGAAGAGACCTTTGAAACAGCTGGCACTGGCAGTGTGAGCCTCTTTCAGCCTCTTTGGTGTGTCTACTGTCATTGCTGCTCTTTTAAAAATGTAGTTTGCAGTTACAACCCCTTTCAAATGCAACTGAGCATGCAGCCCATCTGCATTGATTACCAGCACAGATAAGGGAATTCCAGCAGGTGTAGCTTTCCCAGTCCTGATATCATAAGCTGAGCTGCCCAAACTGTCAGCTTGTTGCTTGCGACCACTGCAGCAGAGTCATTGTGAATGAATACCTGCTAGAAACCAAAGCTTTGTCATCTCAGTAGCATCTATCCAGCAACATTCTAGCCCTCAAGGTGACCCAGGTGTCAACCTGCCAACAGTTCCACTTCCATCTGAGCCATTCAGCTGTTTACACACTCCACATCTCCCCTCTGCCCACGTGCATTGGCTGGGTGTCTGAGGTCACCCCTCCTCGAAGCCACTGCTTTCCGTCCTTCAGCTGAGCAAATAGTGACAGGTAGAAAACAGGTCCTGTGAGTCTTTCACTTTCCTGCCTTGCCTTGGCAAGAGCTTGTGTGAAGTGTTGGATGGTTTGCACTTCCTCAAGGACAGGTTCTCACAAAAGCCCTCTGTGCATTCACCCTGCCATTCTGTCACTTCTGCCCGTGTTTCAGGTCCTTTGCTCCATTGCTCACAAAAGAGAGGAAAACATAACACAGTACAATTTTAGCATCTTTTTTCCCTGTTGCATGGTGTAAGTACTAGTACTAGAATTGAAAACCTTCTTGCCCATTGAAGTTAGTTCAATGTGCACGTTAATGTGAACATTTAGCCTCTTTCAACCATTATGAGAAGTGAAACTCAGTTACCCTTTGAAATGCACATGCTTTCAAATTGTGTAATGGAGTGTTCCAACTGAAAAATGCATACCAATATGTGTCTTTTAAGGAAAAGTGCAGACCAAAAACACACTTTCATGAAAATAGCACTCTGTGATGCATTATACTAAGGAAAGCACTTGCAAAGAAGGTGTGTATTGGGCAGAAGTATGTAAAATGTTGCATTAGGGAAAACAGTCACACAAATGCTTATGGATTTCCTTGAAAACTTTCAAAATATTTGCAAAATCAGGGATGGATCAGATTTAAGGATGGAAAAGCCCTGGAGAAACGGAGAGAAAGCAGAACTGCCAGACTGATCTAACCCTATAGGACAGTCAACTATAAGTAAAGCTTTAGACTGGATTACAGTAGTGATCATGAACTCTTGATGTCAAAGATCAGAGTAAAGCTGAAAAGGATGACTAAAAGAAACATAGTGCCACAAGAAAACTTAAAGGGCATTCCTGAGGAATTTGAAGTACATGCAAAGGGAATTACTCAACTGAGCATGAGCCAGAAGAACTGTGGACTGAACTCAGAAACATTATAAGAGAAGAATGCAAAAAGAAATTTCATGTAGCAAAAAGTGTGTGTGTGTGGGAGAGCGAGAGAGTGAGAGAGAGAGAGCGAGCAAGCACAAACCTATGTGGATGGCAAAAGAAACACAATTGCTAAGAACAAGTGAGAAGCGAAATTAAAAGGTGACAAAAATAGTATTAGAATTTTGAATGTAATTTTTCAGGCACTATTACACAGAGACAAAGAGTCACTATTGCAAATACCAGCACAAAGAAAGAAAAGAAAGTCAGAAAAGATGAAAAACGAGGACCTCTTCCAGAAGATCCAAGAAATATTTAAAGTGAGATTCAAACCTAATTTAGGAATGCTAAAAGACCTGTACACCTAATACAAGCTTCAGAAACTGAGTCAGTCCAAATACTAAGAGAACATGGCAACAGATACGCAAAACAAAACAACGGCCCACAGACTGGAAATGTGCAATAGGCATTCCAATTCCCAAGAAAGGAGATGCAAGGAAATGCAGGGCCATTGAACTAATTTTCCATGCAAGCCAAGTGATATTCAAAATGTTGGAACAAAGCATGATTTCCTATAGCTAAAGGAATCAGACAAGAGTTTGCCTTACCTTCCCATCAATTCAATTTGTATATCATATGAAAAGCTGAAATAGGATAATGGGGGGGGGATTAAAATTGGGGGAAGTACCTCAGTAATTTAGAATGTGCATGATATTCTATTACTGGCAGTGAGCAGCAATCAACTGAAACAAATGAAACCAAGAGAGAACTTGCAAAAGCTGAACTGCAGCTGAACATTAAGAAAACAAAATTCATGCTATGCATGACTGGCACATCTTTAGGACCAAGATGAAGAAATTTAGAGTGCACAAAATGTTGCATGTCTTGGCTCAGTCATGAACTCAAGTGCAGCCAAGAGATTAGACGAAGAGTAAGGCACGGAAGGGAAGCCACAAAGGAATTAAAGATCATCAAGTGTACAGATGCTTCACTGGAGACCAAGACCATGATTATCCTTTCTACTGAATGGGAGTGAAAGCTGGACAGTGAAGAAAGTGGACAAGAAGAAAATTGATGCATTGGAAGCAAGGCGCTAGAGGAGAGCTTTGTGAATGCCCTGGATTGACAGAAAGGCAAGCAAGCAAGTTCTAGATCAAATGAAGCCAGAACTTGCCCCAGAAGCAAAGATGGCAAAGCTGATGCTGTCCTACTTCGGACACATCATGAGAAAGCAAGCCTCCTTGGAGAAGACCATCATGCTAGGGAACATCAAAGGCAGAAGAAGAGGAAGACCAATGATGACATGGATTGATTGCATAAAGGGAGCCACAGCTTTGACGAGGACAGGAAATTTCAGACAGCATTCATTCATAGGGTCACCATAAGGCAGAGGTGTCTTGATGGCACTCAAAACAACAAGGAGAAACTCTCCTGCTGCCTGGCAGAATTCTGCCTCCTCCCAAAAGTTCCAAATGTACCACCCATCTAGGAAGTGGAGGTGAGTGACTTCCACAGACAAAAATGATGGAGAATATTTAAAGAAAGTGGTCTTCTTTGCTGTGGAGGGTTGCAAAAAGGAAAACTTCCAAAGTTTCTTGAGGATGTTCTGCTCTTTTCCATGATTCATGTAATTTATGGCATCGACCTGCAATTACAGTGAATGTTGGTTTGCACAATGACATTTCTTAAACACTGTGATTTCTTATTAATATTCTGTAAATGGGGTTGCTCTTTCTGGCTGTATTCCTGGAACTCTTTGTTGTGTCATCCGTGGATGCATGTGCTTCTGATTTTTCTTTCTGCCCTTTTTGTATCTCCATATATGGTGTTAGCACAAGTTGTCACCTCAGATACGACAGCTAAAAAGCCAAGGAGAAGTGAATGGGAGGGGAGATGGAGCCGTGTCTGAGGAAAAGGTCAACAAACACTGTCAATTTCTGTTTTGGCCTGGAGCCTTACTAAAGAACACAGCATGTAGGACAAGACTCAACATCATGTAAGTTGAATGAACTACGGAAGCACTGCATTAGAGTCCGCTTGGGAGAACCTCTGGAGACCAGATGGAGGAGGGAAGGAAAATGGGTTGGAGCAGAGAAAGATAGGCCATCTGATGGGCCCCAGGAGGACATTTGCAAGATGATGGTCTTATGGCTTCAGCTCACAAATATTTCAAGGAGGTTCAAGCGAAGTTGTGCATATTGCATAACACACTGCCTTCATCACATTCCTCAGTAAATGGTAGGGTGAGTGTCTGTCTCTTCCCAGCCCGCTTTTCTAGACAACTTTTGCTTGTGCTCAGCCATAAATTCTCCCTTTCATCTCTGCATTCATCAGTAATAAACCAAAATTCTGCAGAAATGTCCACCTAAATAGATCTTTAAAGAAGCTTCTCAGAATGCATTTTCTACCAAAATACAAATGTCTAAACATACTTTCTCTCAAAGCATATATTTTCAGCAGAATATTGATGTACCATGAATTGGGAACAACGTCAGCATCTTCAGAATTTGTGAATAACAGAGGTTATCATCTGCACCTTCATTCACAAGATGTGGGAACACTTCAGTCTGTATCATGATCCACTTTTTTAGCAGCTGTACCTGGCAGCCTCCAGATGCAAAGCCTGGGTAGGAAGAGAGTCACAGCTGTGCTTGTGGGCAAACTGAAGGGGCAAATTGTGTGAACTGGTACGTTCAGATAAGCCAGTCTACATGCCTGTTAGAATTGCTTGGTTTTTCTGGCACCAGTTTGGACCAGTTCTTCAGCCTATTCCATGCTCCTTCTGGGTCTATGAAGAGACTGCTTGGCAGAAAGAAGTTCCTAGGCTTGACCCAGAGCATCTCCTGCTGTAAGACATGGTGACAGGTAAAGGAAAATATCCATCTCTGCCTGAAACTCTGAAGGACCACTACTACAACTGCTGAGCTACTAGCTTACTTCTGGGCTAACCTTGATGGACAAATGGAATTGACCAGGTCTAAGGCAGCTTGCTATGTTCCCTTTATGGTCCATTAAAGTCTCTCTTGACCCATTGCCCTGCAATCATTTTGCCTGACAGCTCCCAGAACTCCAACCCATTGACCATGTGGGCTGAGGCTGATGGTCATTGAAATCCAATGCATCTGGAGACCATCAGGTTGGAGAAGGCTAGCCCATTTCTGCCATGAGACCTTTTAGACAGATCCCTACATGGGCCAGTTTCAAGTCACATGTCTTTCTATTCGAAGTGTGATTTGTACGAATTCATACTTACACTACTGCCCAGTGGCAGGAATACACATTTGTGGATGTGAAATAAATTCTGCATATATACCCAAAATATAGGATTCCACTGAGGACTTGATTACAAGAAAGATGGTAAGAAAGAAACACAGATGGAGCACATTAACTCCTGTGCCCCAGCCCAGTGCTCTTAACCACCGCAGTGCAATATATGGAAGGGCAGCTCCATATTTCTGGCCTGCTTATCGGCCCCAGCAGCCTCCTGACTGACCACCGTTGGAAACAGGATTCTGGGATACGTGGGACACTCTCTCTCCTGATATTCTTCATAAAATTTATTTTCCATAAAACATTATTGATTTAAGCAACTGAGCAATTTTCCACCAGAGAGACATTAGAAACCGGGGTTTAAACAGATTAATATTAGATGATTCCCATCTTGACAGCAGAGTTCAACCACAGAGGCACATTTTCCCCAGTATGACATTTTCCAGTCTATATCCTCATTTCCACTTGGTTATAAAATTAACCCACAATGCAAAATTTTAATTATTCAAAATGAGCACCTCTACATATTTTATACCCCTCGTGATGAGCGTTATTGTACACCAGAGATTCACTATATGGGAAAAGCACCAAAATTACTTCTATCAATTAGCAATATTATTATACTTAAAGTCTTGATAAATTATTGAGAGAGATTTGTTACTACTTGGGGAGAAACGTAAATAGAAAAAGACAGCGGAATTGCCATCTATTCCTTTTCATCAGCCATGATTACACATAAGGTTCTCTCTAGGGCAAGTACGTCTTTATTGAAATGGTTTCTCCTTCCCTGGTCTCCAAAGTATTCTGGTTGATCGGCACCCAATACCACAACACAAGAAAGGTGTCAGTGCTCACATCCACAACTGCATGAGAGAGGGAGCTGAAGCTGATGGGAGGTCCCCTGGAAAGATGGGATGTCCCCTGTGGACACGAGTCTCCACACCACAGGAAAGTCCATATGCTTTCTGAAGGGATGCTTTCTCATATAGCCTCCCTTCAGAAAGATGTATAAACCTATCCAATTACTATGTAGGTAAATTATAACAATCACCAATGCACTAGTTCGACACATACTCATCTGCTTGCTCTGACATCAGTTTACAACCAGCAAAGACTACATCTCGTGTCAAAACAAAACAAAACAAAACCAACACAACACAGATTATCTCATGGGTTATCCCAGATTGTTGTTGTTAGTTCCACCTGGCACCGTCGTTATTTGCTTTTCGGCGCCAGGCCAAGACCTTTTTATTTAAATGATATTTTAACTGTTAACTGTTGTTATTATTTATTTATTATACACCTGCCAAGATGTATCTGGGTTTTTAAATTTTATTCAGCATTTGTTTATTTGCTTTGTAAGCCGCTCCGAGGCTTGTTGCACAAGGGGCAGCATAAAAATGCTTTAAATAAATAAATACATAGTTGCGAAGGCACGTCCAACCCATCATGACTCCATGGACAACATTCCTCCAGGCCTTCCTGTCCTCCACCATCTCCCGGAGTCCACCCAAGCTCACATCCACCACCCCAGTGACCCCATCCAGCCACCTCATCCTCTGCCGTTCGCCCCTAGCTTCACCCACAAACCTAGTGCATGGACGGTACCTGAACATTCTTCAGCCTTTGCAGAGGCGATTCAGGTTGAATTTAAGTGTTTTGGCTTCCGATCACTTTGCATTTCTGGCAACTTTCTTTTCAGGAAAATGGATATGCTGATCCCTGTGCATAATATAGGTTCACTAAGCCCCTTCTGCTGTCTTACTCTTAATGACAACAAGCTTCCAAGCCTCATATACAACTCTCTTCTAGTTCTCTTGCTTTAGGCTCTACAGCAGATGCTGGGAAGGGCCTTCTTTGTAGTGGCCCCTGGCCAATGGAATGGCCTTTCCAGGGACACCTGCTGGATAGCTTCACTCTACACATTTACGTGCCAGGCTGAACCCTTCCTCTGCCAGCAGACTCCACCATCAGCACATTTATCCATATCCTGCTTTGTTTCCTCCTACAAGGAAACCAGGAGGCTGGGAGGTGGACTAGGCTGAGTCTCCGTGAATGACCCAAAGCCACCCAGTCATCATCATGGCCAAGTGGCAACCACAATCCAGGTCACTCAGCCCCCTGGTCCTATGATCTAAGAGCCCCAGTATACTCGCTGTCAGATTATATCCTTAGCGAGTTGCCCAGATCATTAATTTTATAGTTGGCTCTGTAATCTTCTTAAAGTTTCATATTTTATTGCTTGGATATCTTTGTTAAAGCAATTCTTGTTTGGTTATTTTGTTGTTGTCATGACTGTCAGTCACCTGGTGGGCTTTGGCAGATGCGTGATATACAACTGTAGCACAAAATAGATATGTAACATTGGAGATGCTTGTGTAAGTTCTTTGCTGATCTGTGACACTTAGTATGCACACCATGTTATGCTTGGAGATCTTTGGGTGAGGAAGTAAGATCCAATATTCTGTATTCTTTTTGAATGTGCTATTCATCAAAAGGAAGAGGAAGAGGAAGAGAAAAATGGGAAAAACTGATCTATCATTTACGGCCTTCCTCTAACAACACTTTCAAGTTCTGGAAAACATCTTTGCTTCCAATCAATTCTTTAATTAAATGCCCGCTTTCATAGCCTGCACAATGGTGGCATAGCATGGGATTCACACTGGCTATTGCAAATTAGAAGTGAAGAGGAAAGACACAACACTCAAATGTTTTATTAAGAAACACACACACACACATCTAAGGAGCAGCAGTTCTATTGTTGTTGGTGGAATTTGTGCTGTTGTTGTTATTGATTTCATGTCAGGCAATTGGAACTGATTTTTTTGTGATGACAAACAGACTGGACAATGTCCCTTATTATCCTTTGGCAAGAAAATACACTGTGTATGCAAAGTGACTGTAGAAGTGTCTTCCTCTCTCCCTCTCCCTCCCTCCCCCCCCCTAAACGTCTATGCATGCATGTGTGCCTTCATAATTCACGTTCACTTCTGTACTTACTGGCACTAGAAGGTTCTGGAGCATATTAACTGGAATCTGGCATATGACAAGCGAGTATAGTGTTATAATTGGTCACAACCGAGAGAGCTGCATGTGCTTGGACTCCTCACACACGGCGAGACAATGCCTAGCATGGTGCCAATTCTTTTCCCTGTCTCTTTCCAGCCATTCATTGTGGGGAGGAATACAAAGAAATTGTGCCCAACAATGGTGGGGAGGGGTAGGAATTTTGGAGAAGCGTCTCAGCATTCAGGGGTTCATTTTCTAAGAACATGGTCC
>NW_025336416.1:2146837-2155071 GCF_004798865.1 Varanus komodoensis
GGAGGCTGTTTGGTGCTGATGCCTGTTAAGAACCTAAAGTCTGAGGGAGGAGGTGGTTTTGTTGTTGCTGACAGTGTTGTTGTTGATTTTTCCTCTTCCCTCCCCCTCATCCCCTCCCCTCCCCCCTCCTCCTCCACCTGACTTTTAAGAACATCAAAACAAAGACAAAATACTCAAAAAAGTCACTGCCTCTTCCACAGGGAAGCAGAGAATATGTGAAAGGACAGGAGAGGTTTGGGCAACCCTTAATAATTTCTGAGCTATGTTTCGGAGCTCATATAGCCCAAATAGAAGATGGATGGACTCCGTCAAGGAAGCCGTAGCCTTGAACTTAGAACAGCTGAGCTTGGCTGTCATGGGCAGCACATTTGGGGGTGGTTTCCTTCATAGGGTCACCCTAAATCAGGGATGATCTGGCAGCACATAAAAACAGTGACATGTCTCATGCTTTCATCAGGATCCAAACCTGAAGCAGTGTAGAACTACATCATCCATCATGCACTTTATCTCTGGACTGAACCAGAAGAACGGGCACACTGCATCTTACCCAAAGCATTATCAGTATCAGCATCTGGAACGATGTCACCCAATGGACCTCGTTTTGTCTTGATGCAATTCTGGCTGGGCGATGCATTTTGGCAGGTTTTGGCCTGAAAAGGCCAAAGCAGCTGCCCATGGAAAGTCCACAAACAGGGTATCCATAGATGTGTCTCCTCTCCATGTCCCCAGCATCCCGTATTTGGTACTGATGCACATGCACAGCCAGATTTGGCCCAAATGCCAATTCAGCATTTTGAAGAAATTCAGAATCCACCCACTTTGACCCAGGCACTACACATGAACCAGGAGTTCAAAAAATTGAGGCTTCATGAGAAACATTGACTACTATGGGAAATGAAAAGTAGCTACATCTTTTATTCTCTTTCTCAGAATCTGATGATATTCTCAGACCTAGCACCTCCATATGAGAGAAGTGCACTCCCCAATGCTCAGAAAATTTGGTATCAGATTGCTGTCTTTTATCTGAATTATTCTGCTGCTATTCTTCAGCCGAAAAGACTCCCATAGTACCTCCTATATGAGCCAGTAAGGTGGTCCTTGCCCACGCACTAGCTGGGCTAATGAAATGCCTCTTCTCTCGTCTCTCTCAGCCCAGGCTGCTGGAATGGCTGCTTAAGGTGCCTGTGGGGAAAGGGGATTCATGGAAGGATGACTTTCAGATAACCTTCATGCCTCACGCTTTTACATTTGGATATCATTGTTTTAAAGGTGAATGCTGGCAACGGTTAAAAAATGTTCACATAGTTGGATCAAAGTTGCAGGAACAGTCGAGAGGGAATCAAATCTGCCAAATTTCAAGCCTCTAGGCTGTGGATGTGTGTGAAACAGAAGCCTTAATACTTTGAGGATCTACAGTGCGGGACAAAGTGTTCTGTGGGGGAACACTCTGCTGGAAATACAGACATTCTAGAGTTGTTCCTAGGCAAGGAACCTAAAAAGTTTCAGCAGTGTTCCTGCTTCCAGGAAAACCTCAATTTTTGGTGTGTGCACATGTGGGAAGGGGGTGCTTTCATTTCTTAATTTATTCCAATGTATAAGAACAGCCATGATAGATCAGACCAGTGATTCCAGTATTCAGTATAGACAGAGACCATCCAGACGACCACAGAAAACCTGCAAGACATGAACACAACCGCATCCTCTAACACATGTGCCACTGCTAGCTCAGATCCCCCCAGTTTATACTTGGGTGGGTTTTTTCACCCAAGTGTGCATCACTTCACACTTGCTTACCTAGGACCACATTGGCCATTTTGATGCTCCATGTCCCAGTCTGAAGACGTCCTTTTGGAACTCCTCACAATCCACCCTAAATAAAGTGGTGTCATCAGCAAACCTGGAACATAACCATTGCTAATCCCAGCTAATATACATAGAAACAGAGAAACAGAGCGAGTCAGAAGGGGCCTTCCGGGCCATCTAGTCTGACCCCAACTTATATGAATAAGTTGAAAAGTATTTGCTGTAGGACCCCACTGTTTCCCTTCATCCTTCCACTGTGAAAATTTACAATTCATCCTTCATCTCTGCTTTCTCTTCTTTGACTGGTTCTGGAAGTGAACATTTCCTCTAATCTCCTGGCTGCTACGCTTGCTCAGAAGCAAATTCAGGTGTACACTGTTTACGAAATTCCCTCTGTCCACTTGTTGATTGACACTCACAAAGACTCTAAGTTTTTAACAAACAGCACTCACTCCAGCTTTTGTACTTCACCTTTGAACACCATTTTTCTATGCAGAAAAATGGAACTCAGCTTGTGTGTAATTTGTATGAAATTTGGAGCACATCAGAGATCTTCCAGGCAAGAAAATTAGAATATGGATTGGGTGGCAGGTTAGGGAGTCATATTGGTTGAAAATCAGGTTAATCCTTTGGTGGCAGAATTGGAACTGAGTATCTCACAGGCTCATCCTTGGCCTACCCCATATCAGGGTTAGGACACACCCTTCTGTACTGAACAGGGACTCAGATCTGTCCAAGTCTGTACACTTCCAAGTTTGCAATGAGATTCACAGGCTGCCTAGAAATTGACAGCAGGGGAAAATGTGTACATGTCTTAAAATGTGCATGGATACTCTTTAACCAAAACCAACGTGTTATTTCTGTGTGCATTTAGGAAAATGCACACAGGTTTTCAAGAGAAAAAGAAAAACAGAAGTGCCATCTGCTATGAATTTGAGAAAATGTTTTGAGATGAACTTTGGAGAACTTCAGCACTCTCAAGTTTTGATGCTTCACACCTCTTTCACTGGATTTACCAGGAGAAATGCAGGAATTTTGGAGTCACACAAAATGGCACACATGGGTGCTTTCCTGGTATGAAAACTCTGGAAGCTTTGCTATGTCATCTTAATTCATGGATTGTGTGATACACCTCTGCTTAGAAGAGACAGTAGCTTTTCTGGGGTCTCCAGCATCTCAGAATATGTTCATCCACTAACTGAGCTATTTGGCCACAGGTCATCACATGAATGAGGGGTTCAGACATCTCTTTTAATTTTATGTCTAAGTTTGTTTATGGTTGCTTTGAAACTTTTACTGTGTTTTTATTTGATGGTTTTATCTTTTGAAATTTGTTGTTGCTATTCGTTTCAGCTGACTTCAGGGATGCATTATAGAAATGCCATAAATAAATAAATATTGATCGGCATGCCATCAAGCTGCAAATCAAAATTTCAGAACTGCATCACTGTCAGGATCTGTTAGCTGGAGGAAAGGAGGAATCTATCAGTTCCGAGCTCTGATCAGAGAATGACCCAAATGAAATTCTGACTCATCTGCACTTGCCTCATTCAGTTGGTACTGTCCTGATCTAAGGTTCCTCTTTCAAGCAGTCAAAAGGCACAGGCCATTTTCCTTCCAACATTTTCTTTATTGCTTCCAAGTACAGATCACCCAGAGTGAATCTCTGAGCATGCACAGAGTGGTTTGTTGAACCCTATCTAGTGTCTACCTCCAGGAACCTCCTTATGAAGATTCCTGGATCCCATCCCCTTGGGAGGGGTTTTCTGAAGGTGAGCACAGCTCCTCTCCAGGACCTGTTCATTAAATTCCACCCCCCACCTCTGCTGATGCCTCGTCATGGGGTCAAGAGAGGGTGGGGAGCTGGTCTGCATCCAAAAATTCCCCCTCCTCAGAGACCTGTCCCACTGGCGGTACATTTTGGCCATTCCCAGGAACTGCCTGGCTTGGCAAAGTACCTGGGCTTGAGATAATCACCTCCACCTCCTCCATCTCAGAATCTTGACCTAGCCCATCCTCCACGATCCCACTGTAATTTGTTTCGCATTCTGATTCTGAATTATCTGAAATGCAGCCAGCAGTCCATGAGAACCATTGCCCTAGACTGCCATCTTTCCCACTCCCAGGAGTTACAGCCACTCCTGGCATGACGAAGACCTCTCTGCCATATCTCTTTTAAAGACGTGGCATCCTGTCTAAATAAGAGAGAAGACCTGGTATTGAATGGCACACTCATATTCAGTTTGGGGCACCAGTACCAGACAAAATGCCGCTTCTTCTAGCAAAACCCTTCCTGTCCACCCTCAGTGCTTCCTCCAAGGGAGGCTCAGAAGGTAGCAGCAAGCCCAGGGCCTTCTTGGCAATGGCCCTCCTTGCCTAAGCATCTTTCCAACAAGGCATGGCTAGTCCTAACTTTATTATCTTTTTGTTATCCTTCTTCTTCACACCTTTGGCATCATAGGATGAGGTTTCTAATCAGTTCTAGGTTTGGGATGAACTCTTTCAGAATCCACCCCTCTGGCACCCACAGACTTCCACTCATGCTCAGCCTGAGCCAAGCCAAGAGGAAGTCCATGAATGCGGAGGGCATGTGGCCGTCGAGTTGCACAACTGGCAACCTTCCCCAGCAGGTGCAGCCACCCAAAGAGCAGCTGCAGGCTGTGGCCAAGGAGCACTCCTAGCAACCAACCTGGCTGGGCATGGAAGGGGATGCTCACTCTCTGGATGCTGGGCAGGACGCTTGCCAGGAATTCATCCTCAGGCCTGCTGTAATATGGACCAGAGTCCAGGAAAAAAGCCCAGGGAATCCAGTGGATTCCCACCCTATTCCTCTCACATCCCTCAGCAAGTCTTGGACTTTGCTCACTGATGGTTCAAACCTTTGTTGCTGAGAGAGATTGTCTAACAACCAGTGGGCCCCAGTCACTAATTAGATGCCCAGCATGAGTGGAAGGTCTTTACCTGGCACCAAAAAGAGAGATGAGTTGGCACCGAGCAGGTCTTGGTGCCAAATCAAGAGGTGCAGGAAGGCTGGTGGAAACTGAGAGAGGTTTCCACAGGGGTCATTCAGGAATGGTTCAGGAGAAGGCAACTCCATATAACTCAGGGTTATACTTCTGGGGTGACTGTAGAGATTTCAAGAGGGGATTTAACGTCAGGGCTGACTCCAGCACGAATCAAACAGGGAAGACAAAGAGCCACAAATTATGGTTTCAGATTGATGGTTGTCGGTAGGAGAGCTCATCTCTATCTCCGTGGACCTCCTCCTTTCCTGCCTCTCTCTGCTTCTGTCTCCTGTTGTGATGGATGAGAGTTCAGGCTGTGAAACGCACTGTCAGACCTAAGCCATTCATCAAAGGGTGCTGGCACCAGCCTGTGTGCAAAGCCCAGCTCTGAGTCATGTCTTTCCTCCTGACAAAGATGCCGTGGCTATTTGTCACCGTCTTGTTTATCCACCAAATCAGGATGCCACTTTGCTTCCAGAGGTTAACGAGCATGGGAAAGTGGGCCAGCCACCAGGAAAGTGATCACATTACTCCAGGGTCAAGGTGGAAGGCTCCCTAACCCTTTATCATGTGCAAGTCCTGGGTCGGGCAGCAAGAGAGTCTCATCTTCACCAGGTCCTACCTATCCTGGCATTCTTAAAGGAAGAATTTGCCATCATAGATGGTCCCTTTTCACTTAACGGATAGAAAATGCTTTAAGGTTAAACTGATCTATGTTGGCACAGAAACAAGTCCAACAATTGCCATGCTGGATGAGGTATGCTGAGAGCTGCAGGCCTTTTTCTCCATCTAAGAATGCATACCACTTAGCCCTTTGGTCCTTTGTTGTGGCTGCATCAGCAAAAATACCTTTCAGGCCCCAAACAGCACAATTCCTTAGTACCAGGGACTGCAATAGCATGGCACCCATAGGGACCTGCATTAAGCATCCTCATTTTTATTGTGCTTCAAAGAAGATGATGCTTAAATGGGAGGCCAATATGTTACAAAGGAAGGTGCTGACCAGCGCCCCCTTAATTTTGGTGCAACAGAGGGTTTTGGAGCTCAGAACTAGGATGCATGAGCAATCTGCTTGGATGGTGGGAGTCCATCGGTGTCCCTGGGATCAGCTCCATGGACCTGGGTCCACTTTGGCCCAGGGGCAATCTGAGTTCCCAGTGAGCCCACCACGGATACTTGCAGTGCTTGCAGGAATCGGGCCCTGGAAACGGTGCAAGCAGAGACCCTCTTCCATGTCGTGTCCAGAAGACATTTTTGTGCTCATGCACTCACCTCCACCCTGGTTTCAGAGCAAGGCTTCCACCACTGATCCCTAAGGACACTGCTGCTCACCTAGGGTGAGCCTCATTTCTTGCTGAATCACCACCTTTGTATGTTTCTACTAATAGATGAATGGGCAGGTTCTAAGAGAGATTCGAAAAGTCATGAGCCAGATGCTTCCTTTCTTGCCCTCAGGCTCCAAAGCACCACACAGTCCTTTGGAATGCAGATCCTTATTGGCACTTCATGGCTAGCAAGACAATGCAACTCTGACAGCCCTCTAGCATGCAGAAGGATAAGCCTCTGCTCATGTAAAGAGAGTTGAACCAAAACTGGAAACTTCTCCCAGATCCTCCCCTTCCGGTAACTGTGGATGACTCCTGCTGAAGGAGAGCCAGTCATGAAACCCTCCAACTGGGCAGAGCCTCTCTCCCAGTGCCTTATTACAGGGTCAGGACAATGGCTGCCCCACCTCTCCTGGGACCCCTCCCTCTTCTTCCAAAACATGTCTGCTCTCACAGTCAGCCTGGGAACCTGGTGGGTGGCAATCCTGATGGAGCTTCCAAGCCCCACCCCCCTTTGATCCTCCTGCCCTCCCATCAGGTCTCCCTTGGTGTCCTCTTTGGAACCTGATAACACTCAGAAAGTCAGTGAAGAGCAAGTCCTGGGCTCACTCACTGCATGCAGACAGGGAGAAAGAAGAGGCACCATCGCAACAGGGCCTGGTTACCTGAAGGAGCGTCTCCCTCCATATGTGCCTCCCTGCTGCTTAAGATCTGGGGCAGACGCCGTTCTCCAGATCCCCTCCCTGAAGGAGAGTAGGAGGGTGACTACCTGGAGAAGGGCCTTCTCTGTGGTGGCAACCCAATTGTGGAATTCACTCCCCAGAGAGCTTTGCCTAGTGCCATCACTTTATTCTTTTCAGCACCGGGCCAAAACCTTTTTTATTTTCCCAGTGTTTTAAAATCTGACAGTTTAGTTGGAGTTTTATTATTAGTCACATTTTTTTTTATTTATATCCTGCCTTTTTCCTACAAAGGGCTCAAGGCAGCTTACATCATTCTCCTCCTCCATCTTATCCCCACAACAACACCCCTGTGAGGTAAGTTGGGCTGAGAGTCTGTGACTGGCCCAAAGTCGCCCAGTTGCTCCATGGCCGAGCGGGGACTTGAACCCAGATCACCTGAGTCCCAGTCCCATGCTCTTAACCACTGCACCACACTGTCTTCATGGATTCTGCTTGGCCACCTAATGAGAAGGAAGGACTCCCTGCCTTTTTCCCACGAAGGGCTCAAGGCAGCTTACATCATTCTCCTCCTCCATCTTATACCCACAACAACACCCCTGTGAGGTAGGTTGGGCTGAGAGTCTGTGACTGGCCCAAAGCCACCCGGTTGCTCCATGGCCTAGCGGGGACTCGAACCCGGATCCTCTGAGTCCCAGTCCCACGCTCTTAACCACTGCACCACACAGCCCTTAGGATGCTGTGTTTAAAAGAAAAATACATCTGTATTGTCAAACCATCCTTAGATGTCAATAATGGGACAGTCTAGAAAAGTTCTAGACAGACAGACAGACAGACAGACAGACAGACATCGGGCTGCCTTCCAGGGTGGAACCCTTTGCCTCCCTGCTGAAGTTCGCACTTCTGCAGGAACCCTGCTGCTAACATCTGGAGCTGCCCAGCCCTGCTTTTTCTCCGCTTCCCTGTGAATGCCGGTTCTTAACCAAGCGAGGGAAAGCACAGCAGCTTCCCTGTGCCCAGCTTTTTCCCTTGGGCTGTGCTTGCAGTTTGAGCCCATGGGAGGAAGACAGCAGGCAGCGGAGGATCCCGGCAAGCCATGTGGTGCATTCAGAGAGACGGCCAATGAGAATATCACTGCTTGTTCATATAGCAGCTGCCATAACTGTGCTTCAAGCTAAAAAGGTTGCAAAGGACCATTCTGATCTTTGAAAGGCTCGGTGTTTGAGCAGATTCCCTGATCAAAGGATGTGTTAGCTGTCTAGAACATATGCAGCCTGACACGGCCTCCCTGCGCTTCAAATTAATCCCTTTGTTTAGAGAGCGCCGCCCGCCAGCCCAGGTGATCGGGCGCGCGCGGTGCGCGACGGGGCGGGTCTCGGAGGCGCCCTGCGGAGTCAAAGCCGCGGCAACGGCCAGGAGGG
>NW_025336416.1:2155171-2360311 GCF_004798865.1 Varanus komodoensis
AGATGGCAAGGCCAGGCAAGGCAAGGCAAGATGGCAAGGCAAGGCAAGGCAAGGCAAGGAAAAGATCCCCTCCCCTCTTTGCAGCAAAGAGTTCATCTATCACCAATTGAAAAGGGACTTGCCATATGTAACAGACACTGAGGAGTTGACTCACAAGAGGAGGAGGAGACTTTTGGAGAATAATTTAACTGTGAAATGATCAGACATGAGCTGGACACACATTAAATCATTCATGAAAAATAATAGGTGAAGACGCTTCAACTAATTCCATTTTGGTTCACTTTGCCACCATGAAACGGACATGGGCATTGAGTCTAATTCACTTGCTGAAAGAATAAGTGCATAAAAACAGGGGGTGGGGGAGCGAAAGAAAAGAAAGATCAACAGAGAACACAGATAAGTAAGCAAGCCGATATGGCTCCGTAAACTCGCCCTTGTCATAAAGGATTTAGAGTACAGTCTTTCTCATTACAGAGCAACTATTTCTCAGTTCATCTGTGCATGAGGCATATTTCTCAGGGGAAAGGTAAGACAAGAACAGTATTGACCATTGCAAGAAATGTGTAATAAGCTATGTAGGGTATAACAATCTGGGATTCAGCAGTTTCTTCAATTTGAGTCTGTCTCTGTGAATATTAAGGAATGGAATTCAGCAGACTGTGACAGTCAAAGGCGGCCCACATGGGCTTAGACTGGAAGTGCCAAGCCATCGCAAGAGCAAGTACATGGATCCAGGCTGGTGCCAAGCCACCTACATACCCAAAGTGTCCTGAAAGGACTGTTGCTTTGGGTGCTCTGTGGCACTGTGGAAAATAGTCAAATGACAACTTGAGGCACCCACAGCAGAGTGAGAGGAGCCATGGCAGATGTCAACACCATTGACCTCTGCCTAGTGTGTATGGACATCAACAGATGTGCCAGTGTTCTGCGGGCAATGATATTTCTAGAATCATAGATTCCATGATCCTTGGATTCTGGGATGTGCCAGGGTTCTCCTGATGCAAACACTATGTATGTATTGATTGACTGGGTTTCTACCCTAACTTTCCACCCCATTACCCAAACAAAATCATTGAAAAAGCCCCACTGGAGGGCACTGTGAGGAGGAAATGGAAGCGAAGAAGAATTTCTTCTTTGCCACCCTCGCCGCCACAGCATAGGCTTGATAATGAGCACATAAGCGTGTTTGGTCAGATTCATCCTGAGATTTCCTCCAGTTGTGCTCTAATTGTCTCCCAGACCACTTCATTGCCCATAGCGCAGGCGTATACCATGGAGATGAACGGGCTCTGCCTGGTGGGAGAGGACACTTAGGAGTAATCGTGTCGATAGCTCTGGTCATTTCCCCATTCCACAGATCAACCAGAGCATCAAGAGACGTGCCAGTTTTTTCAACTGGAAAATCCCCCAGAGCCCTTGGGAATCTATCAGGATCCATCCAGCTCTAAGGGTGGACCACCTTAATGGGGTCCACACCCTTACAGAGGGAAAGACTGACCCCAAGGTCAAAGTGATCTGACCATGACAAGGGAGTCAAACACAAATTTCTCACTGCCAGATTACCCTCTTCCTGCCCAGTCGAGAAGACCAGGTCCAGACTGTGACCTCATTCATGGGTTGGGCCAATGACATGTTGAGACAGCCTCAGGGCCATCATGGAGGCCATGAAGTCCTGAGTCTCCCCGGTCAGAACAGTCTCAGCATGGAGATTGAAGTCCCCCAGGAACAACATCCAGGGGGTCCTCAACACCAGGTCTGAAATGATCTCCATTAGCTCAGGCAGGGAGTCTGATGGGCAGAAGGGTGCACGGTACACCAGCAGAATCCCTAAACTGTCTTGATCGCCCACCACCAGGTAGAAACACTCTAGTTCAGACTAGATGGCCCAGGAGGCCTCTTCTGACTCGCTTTTTTTCTATGTTTCTATGTGCAATGCTTGCCCTGATTTCATGTGTGCTGAAATGTAAGTAGACAATGATAAGTACAGCTGATGTTACTTCTGCTGGCTGACATGACCCACTGAGCGAGAACTAAATTTTTGCTTTATGGTACTTATCACATCACAGTCATTTCATCCATGTTTTTCTGTCTCCTAGAACTTAGAAACAGCATTTTACTAACTGGTCTGAGTCTGTGCTTGGGTCCACTTTCTGTGCATTACTGTTATTACTGTCATTTCCTCCCAGCCACTGTTCTGCAGGATTGGAAATGCTTTTAAATGACAGAGCAAATGCCTTCTGTTCAGCTGGGAATAAAGAGTTTTAAATGATTATTTACTCAGCAGGATGAACGAGCTTTAAATCTGATCATGAAGATGAACTGCCGCTGCACTCGTGTGTTTCAGGCGATAGATAAAGTTGTCTCTGCTTTGAAACATTGCCACAATCCTCAAGGTGGCCAAGTGATTCCACACTGCAAAACAGGTGATGCCAATGGAATATGAAGATTATAGACGGATTGTCAACTGAGCCCTAATTTCTAGAATACTGATCTATGCACGATGTTCACCTAAAACATCATCCATGTCCGTGTATATGGTCCCACTTCAACCTCCTTTCATGCAATTCGGATAGGCTGAGTGTGGTCCTACTTTAAAGAGGTGCCTTCTATCTGAACAGCTCCCCTGCCCATTGTGAACCTTGTTTAAAGCTCGAGAAGCACAGCAAAGAAAAGCAGGGCCAAAAGTTGCTCATAGTTTTTCCACTACAATGGGACACACAGAATTTCATTTTAAATTATAGGAATTCTTTCCATAATTGCATCCTTACATACACATCAGCATGTGCCATTTTGTACACGTTGGTGCTCTCTTTTCCCTGTGCCCCCTGATTGGATGATGCATGCTCTCTCTCCTCTCCCTCTTCCCCCACACACAACCTCTTGGCAATATTCAAGTTTCAGCCCTAGATTTTGTTCTGCACTGTACACTCCGGTTTTGAAATGTTTGCACTGAGAGTGATGTCTCTTTGCATCTCATTACTAGACCACCATGAACCCTGCCTGGTTGCTGTTTCTACTTTGGGAAGAAATCACAATAATACCACAAGTCCACATGAGCAGAGCTTTGGACTTCATTAGGTGATGTGGAATGGAACTTTGTACCCTACCGTATCTTTCTGGATTAAAGTAGCTCACCGCATTACATTACTTTCTGCAATGCTTCATTTCTGGATTTATCATTTATAGATTACTTTCTCTCCCAGACATAAGTTCATCTTTTCATCTCTTTGAGCGTTCCTATATTCTCAGTATTCCCACATGCAATAGCATTTCTGAGTTGTTTTTGTTAGCCTTTTATCTGTAAATATTTGTCTCTGTTCATTTAGATTTGCTTGTCATAAAGCTATTCCGAGATTCATATTTTGTTTTGGTCCTTTGGATGAGAATGGAAACTATGCCAAGTCCAATATTGATGTGAAACCTAGAACATCACATCGGTTAGGATTACAAGTTTTTAATCAGGATATGCCTTCTCATGTGTGTTCTTGATGAACTGCATTATGGAAGACATGGGCTTCGGTGATAAGCCTGCAATACATTTTTGTGATTTGAATATCATGTCAACACTTGCCATTTTGGGTTATGAGAAAATAGTCTCACCACTATCTGCCATTTCACTTTTCTTCCCACCAAGGAGAAGAGAGAAAAGAATGGGTTTCCTTTGCTGAGCCAATGTTCCCTCACACTCAAAGGGTTGTGGTGGAAAGAAGGACCATCTTCACTGGGGTCTTTCCATGTGATGTGCACTTAGATGCACTCCCCAGGCCCTGATGCATCGGATGGGCTGTTGGAACATGGAATGGCCCACTCTATAAGGGGAATAAGACCGGATGCCATGTGTAGTGCAAATGTGGGGCTGCTAGGCAGCATCTAAAGTGCAAGCTCTGAGCTCAGGAACTCACTCTGTGGTTGGAGCTGGGATCCTGAACACATGGATCCCAGCTGGGATCCTGACACTGTAGCCCCACTCACAGCTGGCACAAAGCAGACTTCTTCTCCAAGGGCACAGGAAGGAGCTTTGTGGGCATTCCAGCAGGACTGGGAGGGCAGAAAGGATCCTGGAGGCACACCATCCCCCTTCCCTCAGACCCCAAGGCACAACACTTGGCCAAAATGGGCCATCTTGCTGTTTTGCAGAGTAAGAGCACAGAGGTGACCTTCAAGTTCATCCAACTCTGCATAGTATATCCATCCTCCTCCATGGAAGGTTATAGGCATCTGGACTGGGGGACTTTAAGGGCTTACTTCTTTAAAGTCCAGTTCGGGTCATCTGACGATGCAAGAATGTTAGGATAGAGAGGAGTCCAACCTATTCCTCATCTTTGACAACTATCTGGCAGACAAGTGCATGGTTCTCTATGAATTTCTTTAGAGTCATCCTGCTCCTCAGCTGAGAGGGCTTCTGGAAGGGCTTACAAATGATCCATAAAAGAAGACAGGCCTTGGTGGAAGGTTAGAAAGATGTGACACACAAGAAAGAAGGAAGAAGGAGAGGAGAAGAAGAAAATCCTTTCAGCAGGCTGCTAGAATGACCTTGCTTCCTATTCTCATTTGCTTCTATACAAACAATGAAATGGTTCTTGGTGGTGACAACGAAAGGATGGTCAGCTCTCAGGACAGCGGTTTTCACCAGGGATGGCTGAATAGACCCACTTGCCTCTCTCAGCACACCTCAGGGAATTAGCTGTGCCTTCTCAATTTGGCTAATGAGGTTGGGTCAAAATTTCATTGAATTCCGTTGTGGTTTTTGTTTGGGTGTGTGTTACGCATGTGTGTTTTTACTTGGAATTAACAGAAGCCACAAACATTTCTTTAAAGGTTCTGGGAATATTGGGAGGATGAAAAAGAGTGTTGGAGAAATAAAAAAAACAACTGATACAGGAACAGTTATAGCTTTTCACAGTCTGTTTTTATCAAGAGGCATCAAAGTTGCCCCCAAAGGGAGCCTCATGTTGCAGGTGACAAAATATTTCCCCAAAATGTGTCTCTCCATCACTGACATCTCAGAAACCTTCAATGCTATTTTTATCTGAAAAGCAGGTGAGGTAGAGAAAGTGTAGAAGTGTAAAAAAGCAGGTCATGAGGAGAGAAGGACTTCATGGTGTGGAGAAAGAGGACAGGGAGACAAACCCCCACTCCCTAGTGCACCATAATTCCAGAAACTAGTGACACCGACCGGTGGAAGATTCAGAACAAATGAGAGGAAGTCCTGCTTCACTCAGTGATTAATTAAATAGTGCCAATTGGTACCACAAGCTGCTAATGAGTGTGGCTTTCAAGGAGGGTATGATGGACATGGAGGAGAAGGCTACCAAGGACTAGGTGTAAAGATGACCATGTACCAGCTCAAGCATCAGAGAGGTATCTCTTTGTATACCACCTGCTGGGGGATATCTATGAAACACTGGCATTGCACCAGTCCCCTACTCCTCAGCCTCCCATGGGCAACTGGTTGGCTACTGGGCAAAGAAGACACTGAACTAGGTTGGCTTCTCAACAGGTCCAGTTCGACGTTTCCTACATTTTTGACTTAGACTGAGACAAGTAGCAGCCGAGTGATGATCTGATCTCAGGACAGCTAGCCACATGACGTACACACTGGCAAACCCGCTAACTTTTTAGTCCATATTGGGAGGGGGTGAGGAAAGTAAATGTGTGTAGAAGGGGGAAATACTTAGGTCACCCATCCACCACCATGGATAGCGACTTGCTGAGAGGGAGAGGTTTGGATTTCCAAAAGATGGAGAGGGACCCCGTAGACTGAAAGTTTCCCCACTTCCATATGTGGAATGCACTGCAAAGCATAATAGACTGAATTCTGCATGGAGCAGGGGGTGGATCCGATGGCCCTCTGGTCCCTTTCAAACCTACGATCCTGTGATCCTATGGTTCCACAAGTCTTTACTCCCCTCACTCTTAGAATACACTTGCACAAGAATAAATGGCAGTTTCCCCAAGGGAAGGAGCTCCCCTTAGGACAGACTAATCTCATTCTGCATACCAGCAGCAGGCTGGACTGAGGTGCCTCATCTTACTGTTCTTAGACAGAATCTTGCTTTGCTTGTCCAAGTCAGGGAAGAACTTTGGAGGGAAATGGTGCGCCACTGAAAACACAGCCAGATATTTATGGTGCAAGCAAACTGACATGCTGATCAGTTTGTAAATCATCGCTGACATGCAATAATGAATGTTGACACCCTCACTAATTTGCTTCTATCCTCTGAGCGAGCTGGATCGGCGGTGTACCACCATGGGAGCCAGGAGGCAGGCATGGGGCAAGCAGCTACGATGAAAGCCCTCGTGAGCAGAAAATACCTTTGGCTCTATGACATTAGGTAGCATAGTGACTGCTGTAGCCTGAGCTGCTTTCAGGAAGCATGGTGCATGGATAATGCAAAACAAATCCACAGAAACAAATTGCTCCTTAAGGCAATAATTGACATCGTTGTGCGGAAGCACAGCACTAGGAAGCAAATTCCATAGTTTAACACTGGAATGGGTGAAGAAGGGCTTCCTTTGATCTCCCACCACCAGTCAGCTTCTTGGGCTGAGCCCAGGTTCTATTGTTATGGGGAAGGGAGAAAAATATCTCCTTATCGGTAACATCAACTGGTTAAGGACCCTACCCAGTAGGAAAGAGAACTGACAAGAGGGACAGATGGTTACAATTGCCAGGTGTTTACACTGTGAGATACTGGTTCCCGAGGTTGTGGGAGGTTCAGCTAGGCTCTTGGTATACAGGAGGGAGAGATACTGCAAAGGACAGGAGAATGTGTGCCCAAGGAGAGGAGATTGCAGCAATAAGGGTCTCCCCCTGGGATCCTCATGGACCATCACCTTGTGGATCACCTGACCTGGATTGTGGGGGATAAGGGCCTGAAGTGGCTTGGGGCTCCTGTTCAAGGAGAAGTTCCACTCTGGTTGCCCAGCTCTGTGCCAAGAACACTGTGCTACCCTGTACTGTCTATGGCCATGGGTGGTATAGTATTGGTGTGTATAGCTAAGGCTAGAGTAAGCTTTCTGTTTTTGTGTGTCCAAGGAGGCCAACAAGGCCTGGGACTTGGGGAGCTAAGGTTGGCTGCAAACCATGTAGTTGCTCCTTTCCAAATCCCCCTCCTCTCCGCTTTTACTCCATGTGTATTTGTTTTAGCTGTATTAGTACACTCCATCTCTATCTTTTATCCTTTGAATAAATCCATATTTTCCCCAGTGCTCGGGTTGAACCCAGTGTCTGGTCTGGGGCTCTGGAACCAGGCAGTTACTGGGCAGGATTTTTAGCCCAGTTGGCCGTGCATGTGGGGAACCCAGGGCAGCTGTCTGCTACACTATCCACGTTCCCACATGCATGATTTTAAATACCTCTGTCATGTCTCTCTTTACTCACCTTTTTTCTAAACTAAGGAATCCCAGCTGTTCTAAGTATTCTGCACAGGGGAGGTGCCCCAGTCACCTGGTCATTGTTGTTGCTCTTCTCAGCCCCTTTTCCATCTCAGTGATGTCCCAATGGAAGTCAACCCTGACTGCTCTTTAGAAGGCCAGACACTGAAGATGAAACTCAAGTACTTTGGCCACCTGATGAGAAGGAAGGACTCCCTGGAGAAGATCCTGATGCTGGGAACAATGGATGGCAAAAGGAGAAGGGGATGGCAGAGGATGCGGTGGCCGGATGGAGTCACTGGGGCAGCAAGTGTGAGGAAGATGAAGGTTTTCAATGAAAGATGAAGGCTTTCCTAACCAGATGCCCCTTACCACCAGCTGTGATGTATCTTTGCCTCAAATGTTGTGCCCAGGCTTAGTTTGCCACACAGTGTCTGCCCAAGGGATCATGCCGCTCTCTTCAATTCTGTGTTTGACATTACCTCAATCCTTTTCAAAGCTTTCCTAAGAGTGTGCAATGAAAGCCACAACAATTCTGAAAAATAATCTCTTCCTGTTGCTACATGCAGGGGAGAGTGCATTGCCTCTGAAGCCTTGAGGATTCACTAGCTGCTAGAAAAGGAATCCTTAATTGTCAAAGTCTAGCAATTTCTCCGAATCGGACTCCTGTGTCTAGAACTGAGCAGTGGATGCTATTCCATAGAGTGTAACATATTTTCAGGGTTTTTTTAAGTCAACCTGAAATAAATTTAACATTGTTTTTAGGGCTGCGTTTGTCTCTATGTGGCCATTAGAGCTTTATTCAGTTATCTGGAGTGTCACAATGGGATACTCCTCCTTAAGAACCATCAACAAAGTAAGACAAATGTCGTAGGGCTAGGCATGCCTATCAGGGAGGTGGTCTCCATAGCAACAATAACCATGCCAAAGCTCACTCAAAAGAGAGCGTCCTTGCCGGCTGACATGCCTCTCTGCTTGGCAATTCAGATCATGTCCATTGCCAAAGCTGAGTTGGAAGACTTGACTAGAATTGATTCCAATGGGCAGAAGCAAAACAAATGTAGAAGTTCCTGCATTTTGCTGGAAAACACCTACCTCCCCTACTATTTCAGTTGCCTTGACTGAACTGGAATCCATCTCTGTATATCTCCAAAGCTGGGTCTTATTTCAAGCACTCAATGGGTTGCACTATTTAAAAGATGTATGCTTGGTTTCTGAGCATGAGAGGAGACAGCATGCAAACATATCAGGGCTTCTCAGTAGCTTGAGAATTTCTGCACACAAATAACCTCCTAATTTAAGAAAAGCATATATTTATGATCTGAGAAGCTGTTCATGGATCATGGATGTTCAAATGATATATTTCTCCAAAAATATGTCTAGAATATATAGAGTAAAACCGGATCAATGCACCAGTTTTGCTGTCTCTCACATTCCAGTATGCCAAATCTCAAGTCTCTTCCTTCCTGAATATTAAGAACTTTTCATCCGTTTGGAAAATCCCTCGAACGGAAAGGGGCAAGTAAGACAGTTACACCAGAATCAAACTGTAACAATTGTGTAGCGTACACATCCAAGGAGTATAGCGTTGCCAGGTCACCTTCACATTGAATTCATTATTAAATGAGGAAACTAACACGTCAAAAGTTGTGACTTGAGAGACCTGCTTCTTTTTAATTGAATTTCTGAAAGCTGCAAAAATATGTCTAAGAAACTGCATTCTATATACAGTGTTTTAATGTCGTGTTGAAGATTAATAAATGTGAGTCATATGCACTTCCTGCAGCTGGAGGCACATTAATATACTATTATGTGTTATTAAAGACTTCTGAGGTATAGGAACAACTTTCAGGACAGCAACTCCAATCAGGAGACAAGCCCAACTAGCTTTTTCCACTATTGTCAGCAACATGGGACCAGAGACATGGAGCACATGAAAACGGACAGGTAGGACCGCTGTTCTCCTGCAGTGCTACCTTGCTCATACCTTAAATAGCCTCACACTGACCCAGAGCATGACACATCCTTAAGGCCCACTTTGGCTATTCTGAGGAGCAACCATTTTCCCAAATTTTGACTGCCAGTTCTGCAGATGCCAGGGAAATCCACTGATGGACTCAAGTGAGTTTGGATTTCTGTAATTCCAGCCTGGAGAATCCAGAGCAGGTGGGCTTTCCCTGAGGTGCATGGATTCATTGAACTTGCAGACTGCCCCCAGACCCCTTTTCCATAATTCTGCAGAAGTTAAAACATAGAAAACTCTGGAAAAATGAAAGTCCATGGGTGCATTTTTGGAAGCGCCCACCTGTGCAAGTGTGAGAATGCACAAACGTCTATGAACACATTTGTGCCAAAGCCGATTTCATCACTTGGTGAATGATAGAAAGAAAGGCAGACCAGATTCAACCAAGTCCAGCCATCCCTACCCAGCACTCGCATCTACAAACCTTTTCCTGAAACAATGTAGGGACTAGACTTTGGGCTTTCCACACTGGAAGCACGTTCATGGCCACCAAAGAGGGCGCCCTTCGTAGAGCTCTCACCAGTGGGGGCATGTGACCTTGAACATGGCTCCACATGGGTTGGGCACCTTCAATGCAACATTGAGGGCATCAACTGCAGGGCTGAAAAGGTCCCATAAAGGCAGAGTGGTCACCTACTGATCCTAGCCCATGGAGCACAACTCCTTTCTTAGGCCTTGTGCACTACAGGGAATATATATTCCTATGCTACAGATTAATTTCCACTTAAGGGAAGGGGGCACAACTTCAGAAGAAATGAACGGCTACTTTTCCCATTAAAATATGCACACAGATAGAAATGCTGAAAGTGGAAAAGAAAAAGAAGAAAAAGGGGAAGGGGAAAGAAGCAAAAGCTGGAGGAAAGACATGTATTTGTGAGTGCATTTACAATATTTGTATAGCACTCCATACCTAAACAGAGTCCAGAGCAGTGAAATTGCAAAGGTAAAATGAATGAAACAAATGAAACATGACATGCAAACAGAAAATCCATAGCAAGCAGCTCCTCTTCAACCGAGGAGCACTTCCTGCAACAGAGATGTTCACCCAGACCTCTCCAGGCAACCTGTCCCCACCCAGAAAATTCAGGGACCCAAAACAGTCCCCAAACTGTTGTCATTTTCATTGTTGCTGTGGTTGTGTTGGTTGTCATCAAATGGCATCAGGAACTTGTAGCAAAGAACATTTTTCAGGGGACCCTATTTTTTGGTGTGGGAGTGGACTGGAAGGAAATGTGGGCTACATTAGGAGAAAGCTGCTGTGCCTGCCACTTCAGAACACAGCAGATTCTACAAGTGAACTTACGGGACAGTCCAGTTAATAACAGTGTTTTGTGGTTGGAGGTAAGTTCACAGCTTTTCAGGGAAAGTTAGTACCCACAAGTATGGTCCATTATTTCTGGCAAAGAGTCTCACGTTCAGCGTGCAGCATTTCTAGGTGGGGCTACATCCTGCCTGAAACCTCGAATTCCTGCTGGAGACCCAAGCATGGAACTGGGCCTATTTTTGGGGATGCAGAAATCCAGGAAGGGAGTAATTGAAGCCAGTTTGAGAGTCAGCGAGACCTGTTATTCTTGAGGTAACATGGTCTCTGAAGAACTTGTGAAGAAGTGCACAGAGATCTCCTCCTTAAAAACAAAGCTGGAAAGACTTACATATGCTGGAATGCGCTGTGGTCACATTATCCACTCTGCCTGATTTCTGCTATGCTCAGAGATCATGAAATCAAAGAGAGTCAAGGATGGTATCACATCCCTCTCAGATTGCATCACAAGTAGTTCTCATTATCTTAAAACTGCTGCCAAAGTTGTAACACTTGGATGCACAGGCAGTGGGAGCAGGGATGAGTGATGAATCTGCCTTGGGAGTGGGAATATCTTGGATTCCCTGGGCTCCCTTTGTGGCAGCACCGAGTTTCTTGCAAGCAAGTCCAGCATTTTCAGGGCGCATGCCAGGAATCACATTCCGGGTGCTGCACAAGCAACATCTTTTTTCTGCACCATGTGCTACAGTCTTCCTTGTACTGCTGCACCTAACACAGAAGAAGGTTGTCTGTATGGGAATTGCCAGGATGGATAGTTACACAACCGCTGCACAAGCAGTGTCCCATCACAGGCAACAGCCTTTGTTTGTGCACCTTGTGTGGAAGATGTTTGCCTATTGCACAACCTTTACTCTGCAATGGTTTGCAGGCTACCCATCAGCTCTGCTGGCTTTCCAAGACTGGGACCAGCACAAAAGAAGTCCACCCTTTCTGGAGGATTGCATCTACTGAGTGTCATCCCATGCCCAAGTCAGAATGCTTGTCTGATCAGAGGATTTGCATGTTCTGTTCTTGGCTTGGGAGAATAGCTTCAGACATCATTTCTCAGCCTCTTAGCCTGACCCCATCACTTGCTTGGCTATCAATCCATGACAAAGTTGGGAGAAAAATAGTCTACAAGGACTTATGGAATTCTCCTGCTGGTAGTAGTTGTCTAGAAATTACTCAACATTGGAAGTTGACTGCGGGTTCCACTTTCCAAGATTGATTAATGAAGATCTGGCAAATTGCTGTGAGGACGGAGAGGGATGGCTGTGTTGGAATTGGCCTTCCCTTCTTAGAATTTATGAAGAAAGGCATCCCTGAATGCACGCACCGGGAGGAAGTCCTTTTGCAGGGGCTCGCATCACTGATTTCGTTGGTCCTGTAGATCTTTATTATGCTATATCTCCATACCTATCAGCTACAGATGGACAAAGTTTTTAAAGCAAAGAAGCTGCCCATTGTTCTCTAGTCCTATTTCCTTCCTTCCTCCTCTCTCCATCCCCAGGTATTTATTGAGCAGAATCACTATCTCCTTTCATCCCCCCTTTATCTTGTCTAAACAGGCCCAGCATTTTCAGCACTCACTTTGGTAATCTTGCCTTTACCATCTTGCCTTATCTTTGCTCGGAGAACAGCCAATTAAAGACAGGGGCGTTGTGAAGGCTGTGTCGGTAGAGATGGACACCTCCATAATTGCTCCTTTTCCTCTTTTCAGTGACGCCCATAGAAACAAGGTCTTTGTTTCCAGGAGGGAATGTACTCTCAACAGACCATTCTTTCCAATCTGGAATAGATTTAGAATGATCACTGAGAAGACAGTCCGATGCATACTTTCCTGGAAGGAAGCCCCATTGAGCGGAATGAGGCTTGATTTTGTAGAAGGTCATAGGTTTTAACTGCTAGCAAGCTATAAACCCACCCTGTTCTAAGAAAGCTGTTCTAAGAAAGCTGTTCTAAGAAAGCATGAATGCCTGGGTCAGTTTACAATGCTAGTATCTAGAAACAAATCAACGTTTTTAAGTTTCTACATCAGAAACAAGGAATTAGTAAAGCTTGCAGAGTGTGGGACATGGAATGACAGACTCAAGTTACATGAAACCAGATTCCAACTTGACATCAGGGAAAATTACCTCACTGTTAGAGCAGTGCAACAGTGGGACAAGTTACCTAGGGAGGTGGTGGGCTCTCCCTCACTAGAGGCCTTCAAGATGAAACTGGACAATCATCTGAGAGGGATGGTGTAACTTGGTGTCCTGCACCAGTATGAGCTTGGACTTGGTGGCCTTCTTGGCCCCTTCCAACTCTGCTGTTCTATTATTCTATTCCTATAAGAAGTACATTAGACATGTATGACATTGTAAAATCTGTTCCATCTGCAGCTTGTGGATTATCTGTTGCCTTTCATTCTGTCTTCTGCTTATTGCTGAATTAAGATGAAGAGCAGGTGCCTTCATATGCATTTAGGCACATTTACACTCCCAAAATGTGCAGATCCCCCCAAAATGCATACCTTACAGGAAAAAATAACATTTTCATATATTAGCCCATGAGGGGAATGCACCTCATGGGCTAATATATGTTTTAATTATTACTTTTCTTTTGCTTCTTCTTTTACACAAACTCACAGCAAATCAATTAAGAAATGGCCATTTTGCATGTCCACAGAATCCATACAACTCGTGAAAAGTGGGTCTGTTTCAGATTCTGCAGGTCAGATTCTTAGGCATTTGAATTCATTCAAGCCCTTGGCAGATGTCTCTGAAATCCCTGAAGCAGAAAGCTTTGATTTAAGATATCCCTTCACCCCTTCTTACAAAAGAACCTTGCCATCCTATACAATTAACCATCTAGGTAAGTATCTGCGAGCCTGATACAATGTGGTCCCCCCACCCCGCCAGAAATTCCATCTCTTGATTTCATGATGCTTAACCCAAAGAACATAAGGTGACATCTTTAGATGGGAGGAATCACTGCAAACACTGCGTATGCAGTTGTTCTAAGAACACACACACAAATGCCAGACTAGATCCAGCCAATTGTCCATCTAACCCAGCATTCTGTCCATACAGTGGCCAATGATATGCCCTGAGAGCCCACAAGAAGGTGCCATAGTACCTTTCTATCAAAGTTGTACAAGACCCAGTATAAACATGCATACCGCTGAAGATACTGCAGGTAAAAGGCAGCCAATCAGTAGCCATTGTTAACCATATCCTCCATGAATTCATCTAATCCTCTCTTACAGTTTTCCAAATTGGTAACCATTCCTACCCCTTGTGGTAGCAAATCCTGTAGCTGAAGCATGTGTTATGTGAAAAAGTGCTTGCTTTTTCATTCCCTTTTTAATTTTTAAATTTTTGTTGCAGTGCAAGCACAAGTTCAGGAGCTTTTCCTATATATTTGTATGTATGTATGTAATGACATATGCTTGCAGTTGTATCCACAAGAGAAAACCAAGCAAATTCGTGCCAAACCAAAGCAGAAAGAAATGCTCATTCATGCCTATTTATAGGACTGAGCTGAAATTTAAACCCGATTGCTCCTGATTGGACTCCATTCACTTCACTCTGCCAACTTATCAAATGGAGATATAAAATACTTGGCAAGTTTGGGTCAATTATTAAAACATCCAGAGAATACTGGACTTAAATATTTGTGAGAGACGGTCTAAGAGTGTGTGTGGGCAGCTTTGTGTCAATTTGAATTCCAAGCATCCCTCTTTGAAAAAAGCCACCATGGTGCTTTTCAGGTTGGCTGCAGTACCAGTAGAAATTTCCCACAAGGCATTAAGCAAATTGAACAGCACTGAGCCATGTTCACAAGACCTAGAATCTTTGCAATGAGGGATGGAAAAGACCCAAGAAGCTAACTAACTTGGAGGGAAGTGACCTGTGCTAACAACTACCAGTGGATAACACTGTCTAGGTGGAGAGAAGCTTTTATAGCTAGTCAAAGATCTTAGATGCTAGTTCCTTCCGTAAAACTTGGAGCACTGATCAGGAAAGGAAGATCTTTATGATCAGATGTTGGTATAAGGTGCATAGGAAATAGCCTGTGTTGACAGTGATGGTAAGTTTTGGGCAGGAATCTTCTCTTAGCCCAACCAGGAAATGTTCAAGATTAAACTATGGAATGCACTCCCCAGAGAGGTCCGCCTGGTGCCATCATTATTTGTTTTTCGGTGCCAGGCCAAGACCATTTTATTTAAAAGTTATTTTAATTGTTAATTGCTATTTATTGGGTTTTCATATTGTGCCGAGATGCCTCCGGATTTTTAAGGTTAATTGTGTGTATTGTTGTTTGTTTTGTAAGCCGTCCCAAGGCCTTTTGCGACTGGGGCAGCATAGAAATGTTTTAAATAAATAAATAACAAACCTGAGACTTTCAGCATGCAGGACTTGAGCTCCACCATTGAGTTTTGTCCATCCTGCTTCTTGGTTGCACAGAAAGGTGGCAGAATATTGGAACAGGCCAACAAACACCCAGATCTGAGAAATATTTATCCCAACCCATCACACAGATATTCAACCAAAAGTCTTTCTTGCATTGCATTGCAGCACTGTGGCAAAATAGAACCAGGGTTAGGAGTATCACAATGACCGATCTTCTCAGCATGGCGCAAACTGCCGTGCTCGGGTTGGGATGAACTCTTTGGGAATCCATCCCTCAAGCATTGGCAGACTCGCTCTCATGCTCAGCCTAGTTCTGCAAAGTGAGCAGGCTGAAAGGAAGCCGCCAAACACTGGCAGACCCCTGGTTGCCCAAACAGCTACTTTCTCTGCCAGGTGTTGCGGCTGCAAGAGGTGGAAAAACAGTACTCTGAGTGGCAAAGCCAGGCACCCTTCCCAACATGCAACCTTCTTCCCCACCCCGCACAGCTGGGCGTGGAAGTGCCAGGCAATGAGAGGAGCCACACCAGGCACCATTCCTGGTGACCTACCTTTGTCCCCTTCTTTTTGCACAGCACATGGGATTCAATCCCTGTCACATGCCCTGCAAATGATAGGCATCTTCACCAGGAACTCAGTTTCAGGTCTACTGGAAAGCAGGCAAGAGTCCAGAGAGGTAAACCCATTTCGATTCCCACACCCTGGCAGATTCCTTGAACATCCTTGTTGTTTAAACCTTGTCGTGTCCGACCCATCGCGACCCCATGGACAACATTCCTCCAGGCCTTCCTGTCCTCCACCATCCCCCGGAGTCCACCTAAGTCAGGCATGACTGGACATAATGTCAAGAGGAAACCTTTACCTTTACCTAATATGACCAAGGGGTTGGAGCAGTTCCCCCATGAGCAAAGCTTGCACCATCTGGATGAGCAGTGCCTGGCAACAGTGACGCGTGCTCTGGTAACTTCCTGTTTGGATTACTGCAATGCGCTCTATGTGGGGCTGCCCTTGAAGACGGTCCAGATACTTCAATTGGTCCAGAATAGAGCTGCCAGGTTATTAACGGGGACCAGCAGATACTCCCATACCACACTGGTTCCCTACCACCTGTGCTGGCTGCCAAGTGAAGTCCAGGCCCAATTTAAGGTGCTGGTAATAACCTATAAGGGACTGCAGGTGGTGCAGTGGTTTAAACCGCTGTGCTGCTGGGATGGTTGATCAAAAGGTCACTGGTTCAAATCTGCACAACGGGGTGAGTTCCCATTGCTCCGTCCCAGCTCCTGCCAACCTTGCAGCTCGAAAGCATGCAAATGCAAGTAGATAAAAAGGTACCACTTCAGTGGGCAGGTAACAGCGTTCCATGCACTTCGGTGTTTGGTCATGCCGGCCACATGACCAGGGAGACTGTATGCGGACAAACATTGGCTCCCTCGCTCAGGAAACGGAGATGAGCACCGCCACCGAGAGTCAGGCATGACTGGACTTCACGTCAAGGAGAAACGTTTACCTTTTATTTAATGCAGAGCTGTAGAAAGGATGGAAAGGTGAATCCTGTGGAATGGCTTTTTGGGACTTCACTGTATTTACACACCATGATTGAAGAACCAATGTCTTCCCAGTCAGACTATTTATCAGGTGGACAACCGGCATTCAGAACTCTAGATAACAATAAATGTGTGTGTGTGACTTTGCAGCACTCTTGAGTTCAATTGTAAAAGCAGGAAGGCCTTTTCAACTGATTGGCAAAGTCGTTGACAAGGGCCAACGGAGCCTTCATGGCTTTCGTAACCGAGCCCGTGGATATTAACAGATGGCTCTGCATTTAGGACTGACAGAACAGAACAAAACTTGCATTGTGTGTGTGTGTGTATGTCTTTGTGTGTAAGAGGAAAAAAGAAACTCATGCCTGAGTAAATTGCAGCGAAATCATGAAATCATGCACTCATGAAAGGTTAGAAGCCCCTTCTCCTTCATCCCCAGTGAAATCAAAACAGCACTACTCCATTCAAATCTCTCCCTGCATTTTTCCTCTCAAGTGAACAGCTTAATCGCTACTGGAGCAGAGCAATGGACAGGCAGGTGACCTGTGTCTGTGCTATGGATGTCAGAAAAGTCCGCAACAGATTCAACAGAGTCTGGATTTCTCAGAGTCTATCCTGCAGATTCCTTGGCAGACCAGTTTTCCCAAATCATGCAGAATCTATTGGGCTTGCAGGCTGATTTTGGGAATTTTTGGTGCAAATATAGCTATGAAACATATTTTAAAAAGTTAAAAAGTACAACTCCCTTCCACAGGGCCAAGCATGAAAATATGTGTTAGACGGTATGCATTTTTGGCCATTCATAATTCAGCTGCTTTGGGGGATGTGGTTAGTCATAAAATAGATAACTAAAAGAAAATGAACTTGCCCAATAAATTAGGTTTGAGGAAGAGGAGGGAGGCTGAGCTCTAAAAACATAAGGATCTTTTTGAACCTGAATAAAAATAGTGCTTGCTTTGCAGCATGGCAATCTCCTCATTTATAAGAGATTGTGTGTGTGCTTGCCCATGTATAATTTTAATAAAGGCTTTCCTCTGTGTGATTCTATTTTAAAACAACTTATCTTGGTGTGGTTTTTTAAATAAATATATTGCACTGGGAACCATTTGATTTTCTAGCCTAGCTTCATCCATGTGCTGGATTGCTTGGGAGAGCGATATCTCACCTGGTTGTGTAAGGATGCACTGCAGGGGCAGCGGGAGTGACTCGGCTTCCTCACATATGAAGGCCATAGTCTGTATTCACCCACATGCAGGTTGCATGATATTAAAATGCACTGAGTTGTGGTGGAGCCGCCTTTGAGGAATACAGACCTGCCTGGCACTGATTAGAAGAGCAGCGGGAGCCATGTGCCACAGTTATCATCAGAGATGGGCATCATCGCCCTTCCAACTAATTCAGGGTGCTAATGCAGCCAATACGTTTCTGGGTTTGCAATGTGATCCATGGAACAAAAGCAATGCGGATGATTTACGAATGTGCATAAAAGGCATATTTTTGTAAATCGATGAGAGAAGAATATACCTATGTCAAAGATGAACACAGTGGTATTAATGCACATGGAGAATATGTAAAACATGTACGTGGATTTTCATGTGAAAAGGAAAAAAATATATAATCTGAGATGGACATGAGGCAGAATTATTTATTTATTTCTATACTGTCCATCGTTGCAGTTCTCTGGGCCGTTTACAATAAAATAAAAAAACAGAAAATAAAATAATAGAATAGAATAGAGAATTAGAATTCATTTAAATTTTAAAATTTATTAATTTGAAATAGCTTAAAAGAACATTAAAAAGAGAATAAAAAGACCCATCCAAGAATAAACGAAAGGCTCTTGGATAATTGTGCAAGTCCCCAGAATGACCAGGGATGTTTTGGAAGGCCTGCACAAAGAGGATGGTCTTAATCTGGTGCTGAAAAGATGGCAAATTCAGTGCCAGGCAGGCCTCAGCAGGGAGGTTGTTCCAAAATTGGGGGCCACTCCTGAAAAGGCCGTTATCCCAGTTGCCACCCTGTGAGCCTCCCAAGGTGTTGGCCTCTAGAGGAGGGACCCAGAGGCAGAGCTTAGTGTCTGGGTAGGGCAGGGCTGAGAAAAGTGCTCTGGACCCAAGCCGAGTAGGTCTTCGTAGGTTAAGACCAGCATCTTCATTTGGGACCGGAAGATGCAGGCAGTCAATGCAGGTGGGCCAGATCTGGTCTTCTGTGTTCAGGCCTCTGGGCCCCATTTATTTATCTGGCTACCACATTCTGTACTGGCTGCAGCTTCTGAACCATCTTCAAGGGCAGCTCCAAGTAGAGGGCATTGTAGTAACCTAATCTAGAGATTACCAGCACATGGATCACTGAAGCCAGACTATCCCTGTCCAGGTAGGGGCAGAGCCCTGACTGAAAGTCATCCAATCAAACAGGACCAGAGTGTGATCTGGATAAGCCCCACCAATTCCACTGCTGTAACTCTGGAGCCCAAGTCCCAGCAGGTTTTTTTTTTTCCTGGAAGTGCCCAGTAAGTAAATTGCAGTAGGCCTGTGATATTTCCAAGGTGTTCTGGGAATGTAATAAGCCCTGGACAATCTTGCAAAGCTCTGCTGGGCAGCACAGAGAGGGCGAATAGAGGCAGTGTTACTTTGATTCCCTCACTGCCTCTAAATATACCGAATGGTAGACACAGGCCAGGTTTCTGTTGCATTCACAGGGGATTCTGTTCCATCTGCACTTTGTTTTTTTGTTTGTTTGTTTGTTTAGAATTTTTGTATGCCGTCCCATCACATAGCCTCAGGATGGCTTATATAACATAAATAAACAAAATAGAAATAGTGCAAATAAAATCCAGATTCACCCTGGATTCATTCTAACCACCACCTGCTTGCAACTATGGGGTATATTTATTTATTTAAAACTTTTGTATGCCATTCGCTACTTGTAGCATCTCAGGATGGCTTACAAACATTAAAATCAAAAATGAATAAACAATTAATACAAATATAAAACAATATACAGCCAATACAAATAAATTAAATCAAGAGAGGCTGGTTAAAATTATTAAAATACTAATTTTTAAAGTAACACTTAAATAAAAAGGTTTTGACCTGGCGCTGAAAAGAATATAGGCTCAGGGCCAGGTGAACCTCTCCGTGTACCGCAGAACTGTATGAGGCCTACAGCAGAGAGGGTACTTGGGAGAGATCGTGTTGACTGCCCAGGTCATCTCCATATTCCACAGAGCACCCAGGGCTTCAACAGGCATTCCAGCCATGTCAGCCAGAAGAAAAGGAGATCAAGATGAGATTCAGAGAATTGGTGAGCTCAGGTTCTGTGATTTGGGAGATGGACTGAGGTAGAAGACAGGAATTCCTTGTTGCAGAAAAACTTGTATAAGGTAAGAAAATAGTTGGCTGCCTGGAAGAGCACCATCTTCCTAGATTTGCTCATTTGAAACATTTTCACCTTGCCTTGCTGAACAAGTTGAACAAAGTTGAGTCCCAGGGCCACCACCAAAAGTACCTGCGCTTGCCTGCTGCATTCTCATAGCAAGGAAATCCCGAAGGAGGCATTGAAGGATGACCTACACAAGCAAGCAAGCCTATGTGGGCATCAGACAGGCACTTTCTCAAATACAAAAACCCAAGAGTCAGAACAGTACCTGGGAATGGGCCTCCATCCAACTGATTTCCGTTGCAGTTGATGCTGTTCATATCCAATCACGTTTCTCTGCCGTCACCAGAAAGTGAACTTAGGAAGATGCTTTTGAGCCACCTACATCTCTCTCCGCTGCATTTTGTCATTTTGGACTCGCCCATTTTGCAGGGGAACCTCTTTGCTGTAACATTTGCAGTGGCAAAACCTCCCACTGCTGCTGTGGCCATCTGGACCCAGGAAATCAGGTTCCCATCTCCTTCACTAACACAATGGTAAGCTTGGCATTTACTCTAAATGGCATTCCCTAATAAACAAGGAGTGGAGCAAGAGCCCCTGTCAAAGAGATGGATATCTCTCCTCCGAAGGATCATATATAATTGTGGGGAGGGAGGTAATTATAAATGATTATGCAACACCCTCAGGTATGACCTATTTACGAGCTCTTTGGTGCATGTTTTGCTGCTGGGTACAAAGTGCGGTTCAGAAAAGATTTATTTACATCTCCTCTGGAACCAAGCTCTTGTAAAGAAAGAAATTGAATTAGAAGAGGAGCTGATAAAGTGCAGTTAGGAATGTCCATCGGCCCTGTGAGAGCCTAGATAAATAGAACACCCCAACACCCCCGGTTATTGTTCACTATAATAATTGCTGTGCCCTTGGTGATTTCAGTTACCCAGGACAGCGGCAATAAGATTTACCACCTTATTAGATAGACCAGATCGACAGATGATCAAGAGAAACTGATCACGACTAAGAGCTATAGCCAAGCACAAACGCAGCCTATTGAGTGTTACAAGAGGGGAATGGTCGCGTTCGAATGGAAATGCTGCGATGCCAATTTGCAAGGAAGCTGCCTTGTGCTGCTCCTCAACCCTGCAATGGATCTCTTTCGAAAGCCATCCGGTGCTTCCTCAGAAGGGCACGGTGGTTGGCAGGCAAAGGAGGGGAGATGCAAAGTAGCTACAGCAAAATGCAATGACCTTGAAAATGACCAAGGAAAGGAAACACAAATGCATCTGGGACGGAGAGAGATAAGCACCGTTTTGCTCACCTTTTTGAAAGGCAGCATGCTTGGCCCAGAGTACATACTGAAGAAGATTTCCTCTTCTCTCCTAGTCCAGGTAAAGGGGAAAGGAAAAACTCCAGTTTGCGACTGGCCCACTCAGGATGGAAATATTTTTTTTCTAAACTGAGTTCAACCTTAAAAGAAAAATGCATTTGTATAACAGGGCACAGTTCATGTATGTCACACCTTGCTGAGACAAACCTTGCTGGGAGCCAAAATCATTTGACTGCCAAGGAAATGACTTTAGTTCAGTTTTTAAAGTCCCCAGACACTGAGAAGAAATATACTTCCAAGGCAAAGGCTATTGCAACCCACAGTCCCCCAGCATACAAGCAACACAAATGTAACTGCAGTAGGACGAAGGATGAATTGACCCATGTTTTCTCAGATAGTGTCCATCGTTTTGTGTTATTTCCTAGGCTTAAAGCCACAAGAGTGTATATGTGTAAGAAACCTTTGCCACGCAAGCAGTCTTGTGATATTTGCTGCATTCAGGCATGGAGCAGCTCATTGTTGCCTGCGCATGACAGATATTTGCAGATATGACACCCTGGTCAGGAGTAGGCACACGAGGCCGATCGGAAAAGGAGAATGTGGATGCTGTCCCACATCCCCACCCTCAGTTGGTGCTTCTCCCATACCTGCCCTGCCTGTTCGCTTGCTTTCCACATATGCAGGGCTGGCGGTGCCCGTTTCCTTCTGACCCGGAGTCTCCAACATGGTGTGTCTGCTAAGAATGCGACCAGGAACACGTCTGTTGATGCCCAGCAGGTCCCCGCCCCTCTACGTGGTTTATTTGCTTTCTTTAAATTATTGTGTAATTCAAATGAGGAGTTTAGCATCCAGCAAAGCAGAGGCAGGGCTACATGGTGTCCCGTTACGATGGGGCCCCCAGAACTTTGCTCTGCTCCTGGCTCTCTCGGACGGCCTCCCTGCCCCATGAATGGTTTGGTTCCCTCTGTCCCAGCTCTTCTGTTGCCATTTCTGAAAATTCAGCCTGGCCTGCAGCTGCCCTGGGTTGCACTGGCTTCTTGGACCAAGTCAGTATGAGTGGAGCACCAAGGGAAACCCACCTCAGCCTAGCATGTGCCTGTGAGAGCATCACTCCTTGCTCAACTCTGCCAGAAGGTGGTGGCAGCTGCCCCCTTGGGGCAAGGCCAGGAGGGGTCAGTTCCAGGTTTGGGTCACCTTCTTGCCCACCTCAGCAGTCGTGACCCTCCTCAGCAAGCCAGAGCCACTGTGCAGGAGTTCCCAAATCGTCCACCCTTGTCTCCGTTGGGTCGCTCTCCCATGCTGTCATGTGGACATGCTCTGATGAGATTCCCAGGCATGCATGAGCAACTGACCATTTGGGTGGGAGTGGTGGCCATCACAACCGCCTATGCAGTGAATTCCATCATTTAACTGAGCACTGTGTGAAGTCATCCTTCCTTTCTTCTGTCCTAAGCCTCCCAGCCCTCAGCTTCACTGGATGATCCTGGGGCCTTGTATTCCAGGAGAGGAAGAATAATGCCTATGGCTCCGCTTTCTCCAGACCGTGCAGACTGTGGAGTGCTCCGCCATTCTTTAAAATCCAAACGGTAGCTCCAAGTTGACGATTCAATGAGATCTGATCTGTCACAGAAGTAGCTTTCATTTGTGGCAGAGAGAGAGAGAGCGAGCGAGCGAGCGAGCAAGCATTAAGCAACACCCTTTTCAGCTCAGCAATTGAGTCCTGCTGAGAGTCACAAATGCCAGTGATCCTACCTGTTTCTCAAGGCACCTGTTTCTCTGGTGCTTTTGAAGTCATTTTGCTTTAACCCCAGCACCTCCTCCTCCTCCTCCTCCTCCTCCTCCTCCTCCTCCTCCTCCTCCAGGCTGCTGGGTTCCCAAGCAATGCCTGATGTTTGCTGCACACATTGTGGTTTTTGCAAGCCAAATTGCCGCTTCCAGTCAAGAATGGAGCAAAGATCTCCCTTTTTTGGAGGAAATATCAGGAGAGGTGCTGGTACTGATTGCACTTTTTAGAAAAATGATGCTTAAAAAAAAGAGAGAGAAAGAGACATTCTTTTTCTTCCCCTACCCAGAGGGGCTGTTTCCTACAAGCAGGAAGAGGGATCGAGGATCGGGCTTGTGTTCTGACATGAGTCAATAAGAATGAAGCAAATCACGGAGGGATTAAACTTCCATTCCCGTTGTTGAATGGGCCAGGGTGGGTGGAGTAACCCAGCGTGGTCCTGGCAGCATATACATCAAGGTTGAAGACAAGATTCCATGCATGTGCACACGTCTGCATATTTAACATCATACTCCACCGCACTCCCCACGCACGCACACACACACTTATAATGTGCAAGAGGGTGGACTGATGGCTGTGTGCCACTGTGCAAAAGACCCACAGTGCACAATAAAGGCAAAGACATTCTGTGAAGCAACAAAAAGTTTGTATGTTTAGGAAAACAGAGCACCAGCTCCCCTGCTTCCCCTGGCTGGGGACGGCTGGAAGCTGTCAGACATCTGGCTGTCCAAACCTGCCTAAGATTGCATCCTAAGCTTGTTTTTCCTTCTCTGATTTGCTGCTGCAAGGGGCGTACGAGCCCTTGACTGCATCCCTTTATCCTTTGAGCTCAAGAGCTGATGCCTTCATTGCTGTTTAAGGGAGAAGGATGCCCGTGCTTAACTTGAATAAAGGTCCTGCAGATCTTGAGAGCTTCTCAAACTCTACCTCGTGGCTCTGCTATTAAAAGTGAGATGAAGAGCCCTGGCTGAAATGGAACCCAAGGTTCAAGAGTATGCAGGATTCAGCTGCATTTGGGTCACTATTGCTTTGCTTATGGCACGCGCATGCTTCCACCAGCTGCAAGTTATCTGGATTGGTTATGCAAAGCAATGTGAAAATTAACAAGTTAATTTTTGGCTTCAGGCACAATCCAATAGCTGCTTGATGCTGTCAAGACAGTGAAAGGGAAATCCAGAGCCCCAGCTCCAGCCTCTGAAAAGGGCACACCTGGGCTCCAAATTTAGAGCACTGTCCCCATGCTTTGACAACTGGTGTGGTGCTTTCCACGCTGCTTGCAGCTCTGGACTCCCAAGTAAGTTTGCAGGCAGCCATGCAGGATGTGTTGTTAGTTACAAAATGAAACACGGCACGGCTCCAATTCCTCTGCCCCTCATTGCCCAGATGTCTTCCGACTGCTCCCTCTCTACCTTGCCACTCATGGATTCATGGAACATTTTGATATGTTATGATGAATGGGTTGCAGATATTTAATTCTGCAATGCTGGGTGTAGATTAGCTTTGGGCGAAGAATCGGGTTTGTGGGGAAGAATCCACCGGATTTCCTCAGTTCAGCTCCCTGGACTCCAGCCCGCTTTCTCTCTAAGTCTGCCTCCGGGTGTGCTTTGCATGGGCATCCAGCAGGAAGTGAGTCCAGGGGAAACTAGGAGGCCGGGCAGCATACACAGAGCACACTCTGCAAGCAGTGTGCTGCTTCCGCAGATGGTGTTTGCTGGCTTTGTGTACTTCATGCAAGAATAATCCCATGCAAGCAATGATCCACATGAAACAGAGTGAGTCAGAAGGGATCTCCCGGGCCATCTAGTCTGACCCCTGGCTCCAGCCGGCTCCACTCATGACATGCCTGCCACATGCATTCACTGTCTTGATCTCAGCATTCTCTTCCCGGGCAGGTCCAAGCATGGGAAGGAAGCCTGTTGGGCTCAAGAGAGCCATATCCCAGCCAAATCTTGGCATCTCTAGAATAGGTTTTAGAAACGTTAGAACCCAAGAGCCGAACAAAAACAAAACAAAACAAAAGATCTGGAGTGCCAGGAACTAGCAAAAGGAATAAAACTTAGAGCCATCCTGACATTAGGTAGATGTGTTGCCTGCCTCCTCCAGTGATCTGGAGGTCCAGGATTCCAGCCCTGGGCCTGAGTTTCCCAGTCTGGTATGCTTGTCCTGGCTGGTGAGTGGAGCTGTCCACAGCTCTCCCTCTCTGCTTCTTTCCACAGAGGCCAGACACAGCAAAGCATCTTCTGGGCTTGCCCCTTCAGCTTTCTTCTGGTGCTCTTGGTGATCAGGTTAGGAGCCACTTACATAGAAGGAAAACAATAAAAGAAAGGACATCACCTATCAGCCGGATTAATTAATTGCTTTCTACACCACCTGACAGCTAAAGCTCTCCAGGGGGTTTCCGACACCACCCTGTGCCCTGAGACCTTCCTCAGAAATCACTCTTCCCATCCCCCTGTCTCCAATGGACCTTTTTGTTCTTTTCAGTCCCGAGTAATGCTTATCACCCTGAGGGCTCAGAGAGTGGTGATAGAAGTAGACACACAGACAGCCAGTACTGGATGGGCAAATTAAGAGCTCTTTTATTTGCTACAATATAATGGAGAATGACCCTCACTCACTCACACTAACATTCATCCTCTCATGCTCACCAGGAAAACCCCACTTTGAGTTGATTGGTCTCAGATGGAGCAAAGAGAGACCAAACATGGCAGTGCTGGTGAGTCCAGCACACCAAAATTTGCAGAGCCCCTCCCTTTTATACCTTACCTGAGCTCTTTGTTCGAACTCTTTGTTCTTAGAATAGAACTCACTGTCCAGTTTCATCCAGTTCATTGTTTCACTTGTACTTCCTCTGGAATGCTCTTATCCCTTGCTTTCCCTGTAAGACATCCTTGGAACACAGTGCCAAGCACGGTGATCTTACAATCTGCCAGCATTTCTCTGCTTTTCATCTAGGAACTCAGAGTCCATTTTATTCCCATCATGCCCCTTACCGTTCTTCAGGTTTTCCTACTTTCTTCACCTAAAATAGGCCAATTCATCCATCCATTCACTCACCACACACCCAACTTTTGGGTCCAGTTTCTTTTTGCCCTCCCCCTGCTAACAAGTGTTTGGAAATGAATAGATAGAAACATTTGGCATGGTGCTAGTTCTTATGTTCTTTCAAATTATCTCCAAGGTGGTAATCTGTACAGTAGATGAATTCTGTGCTTTCCAATCACATCATGGCGCAAAAACATAGATCCAGCAACAAAAGATCTGTTTAGCTACTTTTGCAAATGTACTTCAACACATCTCAGCGCTATGAAGAGGGAACCGCTTCTGCAGAGCACTGATGATCAGACATTCGCTGTGATTATTTTTAATGCTATCATTTCTGTTTTTCTCAAGAGGCCTTTTTCAAATGTCATATCTATCCTGAGTCTTTTAGCATGTTTTTTTAAAATGTTTTAAGCGAGCTATAAACTCAGCAGTCTCTTCTGAGAGCACCAAAAGTATTCCCCCCATTGCAGGCTGGTGTACCATGAGATGTGGATTACGTAGCAGCGACTCTGTGAAAGAGATTAGACTGAGAATATAGCCCTGTTTAGACAATACAGCTCTGCCTTGAGGGAGAGAGCCAAAATGCTGGGGAGACAATGTTCTACCTTGCATGAGGGAAAGCCTCCATGGCAGCTGCAACAAGGATAACTGGGTTCAGTCAGGAAAGGCCCCTTTCGCCTTGAACCTCAGCAGGTTTATTGAAAGATCACCCCGGCCCCCTGAGGTTACTTCCAGCAGCATGTGCCTGGGTGGTGGTCTGGACTACCAACTACAAGCTTTTAGAGCATGCACAGAGTGTTTTATAGATTCTGAGTCACATGGGTCCAGAAGTTGGGCAGTTGATGGTAAAATAAGGGGAACACAGTCAGAAGAAGGCGAGGGGTGTGCAGAGGGGGCTCAGTAACATGGCATTGGATTGCAGGAGATTAACATAACGATCATGGAATTATTGTGAGTCTTGGTATGCAAATGAGGGTGACTGCAATGCTGTTCACCTGGCAGCCTGACCAGTTCTTATTGATCAGCAAAACAAGAGCCCTGGCAGCTTCTTGGGGAAGCCATCAAGCCCCACTTCTTAAAGTAACAGCAAATGCCAAACAGTAACCTGGTTTGGAATTTTAGGGTGCTTCCTGAGAAAGGAGTGCTGGCATTTTATAACACAAAGACACATAAGCAACCCTTTTCTGCCAGGATTTATCTGAATTTTCCTAACATGTCCAATGAAATAGAAAAGACTCCCCACCATGGGCATGACCTCTTGAAGAGCACTGCAGCACACTAGTCCTTAGTTTGGGTGAATAGAGTTTCTGCAGCACCACTGAGTGGTGGTCCTTTCCTGAGGTCATTGGACACAGACTGGAGGAACCGAAGTGTAAAACTTCCTGGAAGTTGCAGAAGCCCTATTCAGAAAGCACAATTCTGTGCTGATGAAAGCTGGAGGAGGAGGAGGAAGGGAGAATAAAAATGTTAGTTGCTACTCCTCTGCTCATACTCCTTATCTGAAAATTAGATGGAGCATTAGCATAGCTTGGGGGTGTTTTTCCCAGAGGAGGAACTAGGAAAGAAAAACATTGCAGATGGGGAGGGGGAGCGAGGACACTGCTGCCAGATTTTATATTAAAGGACACACAAAAGCATATCTTTTTATTTGAGGATTTCTTTGGACTTTCCCAACAGGAGCAAAGAAGAATGCATTTGAGTATCCGTTAGCAGGGAAATCTGCAAGCACGGAGCCCCCACAGAAACATCCATGTCTCTCCTGCCCAGCAGTCTAATCAGCCTCAATGCTGGGCCTGGGAAAAGAGCTCCTGAGGATGGGCAGAGTTTCTTGACTGCTACTGAAAGCCAGAAAAGACAATACTTAGTTCTGAGCTGTCATGAGGCCATTTCTAGAGCTGGCCACACTGACTCATCCAAAATTGGGGAGGCAGGAATCCAGATGATAGTCATTGTCCGTGGATGCTTGAGAGAACCATGCAACTCCTTTCTGGGCTGAACTTGTTGCTGTTGTTAGGCATCAGGCTCTTCTCCAGGGAGTCCTTCCTTCTCATTAGGTGGCCAAAGTCTTTGAGTTTCATCTTCAGGATCTGGCCTTCTAAGGAGCAGTCAGGGTTGATCTCCTCTAGGACTGACCGGTTTGATCGCCTTGCTATCCAAGGGACTCACAGGAGTCTCCTCCAGCACCACAATTCAAAGGCCTCAGTTCTTCAATGCTCAGCCTTCCTTATGGTCCAGCTTTTACAGCCATGCATTGCAACTGGGAATACCACAGCCTTGACTATGCGCACTTTTGTTGGCAGGGTGATGTCTCTGCTTCTTAGTATGCTATCTAGATTTGCCATAGCTTTCCTTCCCAGGAGCAAGCATCTTTTAATTTCTTGACTGCAGTCCCCATCTGCGGTGATCTTGTAGCCCAGGAAAATGAAATCTGTCACTACCTCATTTCTTCCCCATCTATTTGCCTGGAAGTGAGAGGACCGGATGCCATGATCTTAGTTTTCTTAATGTTGAGTTTCAAGCAGACTTTTGCACTCTCCTCCTTCACCCACATCAGGAGGCTCTTTAGTTCATCTTCACTTTCTGCCATTATTACACAGCTTTGTTTCCTAATTGATTTCCAAATTTAAAAACTGAGTAGACCCATGTTCATTCTCAACTCTCTCAAACAGTTAAGTTATTCTAGGGGGCAGAAGCATCCCTGAGGGGGAAATTGGGTTGCTAGAACTGGACTTGGTAGAGGCTTGTTTCGAAGCAGTCCTGGGATTTTTCTGGAAGGCTCAAAATCTAGAGGTGACATGTGTCAGTCCCAATTATCACCCATGGAATGTATGATGAAGCGGCATCCTGTGGTGTGAACAGAACCAGTTATCCCATGCAGAATGAGAGTTGTAGCAAGCCTTAGATCACCCTTCTCCTCGGGACATGTTTCCACTCTACAGCATTTGTCAGGCCCCAAAGCTTTCCGCATCCAAGGGAAACTGTTGACAGATGTGTGTACGGTGAATGGTCAGTTTTCAGTGCTCACAACTGCTCTGTGGAAGTGGCTTGATTTCCTCTAAAAATAAACATTATTTTTCTTTAAAAAGAAAAAAAATGAGCACAAAAACACAGGCAATGCATTTTAATGTCCCTGGAAAACTGCTCAAAGCCCCTCGAAGCTGGGATGAAGCAGCGGGTTGGATGAGGTCAAAAAGCTGAGTCTGACCCCTGGACAGCAAAGAGGGTTGACACTTAGTGGCTCTCGTATCTAGCAACTAGTTGACTTGCCCAGTGCAGCAAAGTGTATGTGAGAAATCTGCAATGGATGCAAACATGTTTGGCGTTCTGTGATGCCAGTCCACCAGTGTGTACCAGAATGGGAATACCGTGGTGATACTTAATACCTTCCAGCTGAAATGCAATGGAATTCTATTCAAGAGTCTGTACTAGTAAGGTGATCTGGTCCCCTGTAGTTATTCTACCTGATATCTTTTTAAAAATAATATTAAGTTGTTCATAAATAATGCTAAATAAATACAATTTGTTTTATGTTTATTTTCAACTGTTCTTTTTCATGATCATGTTAACATTAAGTGTGAAAGTAATGAAATAGGGCTGAAATAGTAATGAATGAAATGAAATTTTATACATTCAATTGGACAACCATTTTAAAGATTCTACACTGGCTTCTGAAGCAGGGATATTCCAGGGGTATTCCAGTCCTTGCACTACAATTCCCATTAGCCACATCCAGCATGGAGGGCAATAGGTTCTTCATCCCTTCCCAACACTATTAACAATTGTGGAAGACTATACACATACACTTGGAGATAAGCTCCATTGAGTTCAATGGGTCAACTTCTGGACACATCTGTGTAGAAGTGCAGTCTAATTATTCTCCGTCTTGAAAAAAATTCCATCAGAACATTTTACTGTATCTGACTCACTCCAATTTTTCTCCAGTAGAATAAGAAAAGGGCAGGCTAAAGCCCTTAAACTGTATTCAGACAGGCATTTCAACTGTATTCTGGGACAATCATAACATTAAAGATTGCTGCAACTCTCTAAAGCTCTCCTGGCAGAAGGCGTATCCCCATAATTAAGGTTCCAGTCCCGGGCACACTTAACTGGGACTAAGTCCCACTGAACACAGCAAGACATTTCTCAAACTTTATTGCATAGAATTGCAGTGTTAATGATCTCTTTATGCCCGCTTCTATTTATTCAGAAATAACTCTCCACTGCGTCTCCACATTAGATCACTTATCTGGAAGCCTTATTAAAAAATTCAGCTGATTGTCATTATATCGGGGGTGGAACAAAAAGTGTAGCTCATCTGGCACGGAGGCAAAAGACCAAAGGGAAGTCAGCAGGAAATAAAAATCGATATTATTTGATCATTGGCAAAGCAGAACGGACGATTCCTTTCCCTTTGGTACCTTGACAGAGCTCTTAAATGCAAAGTTGAAGCCGAAAAGCAAGAGATATCAATATGAACTCATTTCACTCTGTGAACAGCAGTCAAGCCTCATCTTTCCTAGTCCCAGGGCTCTGGAGCAGAGGGGTCCGATTCTGTTCAACCCAAGGATGAATCCAGCTTCAAAGAAGCTCTCAAGGACTTCAGGCGATGGGCAAGGGACTAAAGCAAAATTGCAGATTGCAGCTACTGATCATATGCAGTGATCTGCTGACAATTTGCAGATTTGGGGTCAGCCTCAGCTCTGCTGTGCAGTGATTTGCAGACTTGTGATTTGTGCAAAAGTGTCTGTGCTTGTTCATGCAAATTTTCCTTTGCACTTCCCAAAATGTTCAACACCCCCTTAATGTGGAAATTCTACATTTTAATTGGCTAAATTTGCACAAAAATATGCAAGAGGAGGAGGAGGAGGAGGTCTGCAAGCTCAGCAGAATCGGTCTGATATGGGGAAATTGTTCCGGTCCAGCATCTACTGGCTGCACTCTGAGAAATCCAGACTGATTTGAGACCCTTTTGTGGATTTCTCTGACTTCCTCACTGACAGCTCTTACAGCCACTGAATTTGCAACCAAGCAATCTGAAGTCAAATAGTCCAAGAACAACTGGATTAATATTCTCAGTTTATTGGCTCTCATCCAATCCAAGCCCAGACACCAGTTCAGGATGGTCACTGCTTCACCTGGATTAGATGAATAAAAAAGGTAGAGCGGAGTGTTCTCAGCATATTGGTGACTTCTCAGCTTACACCTCCAGATAACCTCCTAGCAGTTTCCAGTAGATGCTAAATAGCAGAGGAATAAATAGAGCCCTGTGGTACCCCGTGGCATAACAAAAGACGTGAGCCTCACTTTTCCCACAAGAATCTCCACGGCTGCTTTGTACCAAGCTTCTGAGATCCAAAAAGAGTTGTGCAAACTGTGCTTTGGATGATAGTGAGCATTATCCTTACACCTTGTCTCAAGAGTCCATTTTATCCCATGAGATTCTGTAGAGACACAGGTGGGGAAGGCTGCCAAGAATCAGAGGGTTGTCCTGGATGACTTCAGAGGGACTTTCTCTAAATAGATTAAATGGAATTCCTCCATTGGAACTATAGAAACATGGAAATACTTACCAGATTACTAATGAGATCCCATCCACCCACCCCATGATGGTATCATTATATCGGTCAACTGGGCAAATAACCTGGACTGGAAATACAGCCCAATCCTGAAACATCCCCATCCACCAGACAGTCTTGGGTACCACCTGGAAGTTACCTTTCACGTCCCAGATCCAAGCCATGGCTTGCTTTCTTCCACCTCACCCCAAATCTGGCCAGTGAAACCTCTGTACCCTTATCTTAAAAGTCCAAGCTTCTGCCTTTTGAGACCACCTCACCCAGAATGCCTTGCTGTGTGATAGGACCCCTGAGGAGAGGAGGATAACTGTGGTGCAGCTCTCCAGATTGACATGGAGGTCAATGCTAACAGGTCTCAGGTCTCTGGAGCAGTTTCTCAGCTACCTTCTGCCTTACTCTTTCGATTACACCAATAATCATCAGGCCAGAGCTAGGTGCTGAAAAGTTCAGACTGGGATTCAGTCAGAAGATCATGATGATGAAGAAGAAGAGGAGGAGGAACATAATTGCATATGCTAACTAACATACACCTTAATGTTTCCTTATGGCTTTGGAAAACCCTGTCTCCTATGGAGATCTTTCATGGTAAAAAGGATGTAATGAAAACAGAGAGGATGACATTGGGTTTCAGGGGAAAAAATCTGGCAGAACATTGCAAAGTTTGTTTGGGAGGGGGCAGTAGGAGGCCCATCACATATGGGCAAAAATCCCCCAATCCGGGGGTGTCAGGTGCAGCAGAGGCCCTGGTCCTTAATCTCAACAAGTGCCCATGGACTGGGTGGGTCAGAGGGCCTCTTGGAAATTTGGGGGCCCACCAGAAAGATGGTCTCCTTTTACACTTCCTCCCATGCCAGACTCTGCCAGAGCATCACCAATATCATTAGAGGTAATGCCAGCAAAAGATGCTACCCATGTCTTCCCCCCCTTCCATTCCATCTCCTGATTGCCTTCTTGGCAAAGCCGAATACTCCCAATTTCCTCTGTCCAGCTCTGTTCTAGGAGTGGACTGTCAGAGCAAGAATACTTGTCCACGGGCTAGGGGGTGGATGCTGCAACCAAGCCATGCTTATCTTTTCTAAAATGTGTATGCTAGAAGACTTTGGACCCAGACGACTGTTATTATTCCCCACTTTAGAGATGGGAATCCCTCCAGGGCTGGAGCCTAGTTCAGAGCTGCTCCATGTGCCCAGCACCTCAGGTCAACATTCAGTATTCCCACATTGAAAATGATTGTGGCATAGTGGTTAGAACATTGGACTGGGGACCAGGGAGATCCAGATTCAGCTACGAAGCTTTCGGCCAGTTAGTCATTCTCTGCCTAACCACCTCACAGGGTTGCTGTTGAGAGGATAAAAATAAGAGAACTTTGTAAGCTATCATAGTTTCTTGCAAAAGGACAAAAACATGGGAAAGAAATTCAATGAAGCAACAACGATGTATATTTGTACTCTTGCAAGTTCATATATGTATGTGAAGCAAATGACAGAGTTACAGTTTGCACATGCAAGGAGAGAGTACAAAATACAGTGACCTAACACTTGCTAAGAAACATTCACTGGGACAGGACTGTAGTTCTTCAAAATTTACAGGAGAGGGATCTCTTGTTTTAGAGAAGTGAGGCATCAAACCGTCCCTAAACAGAGAGAGCTCCAAGCTTCTCACCTGAAAGCTGCCTCGGTGGCTAAGGGATCAAGCTGAGAAATAGTAAGCCCTCCGTTGTGGCCCATGCCTCTGCCAGAAAACCCAATAGGTAGTCCTGAGCAAGTTGCATTCCATCTTTCTTAGGCGTCTCCATCTACAGTGCAGAGAGAATTAGACTGATCAACTCTGCAGGTTTGTTGTAAGGCACACGAAAATCACACACACAAGTAAACTCTCCCCATTCTGAGATTTGGTAGGCAAAGCAGTGCTGCTGTGAACAAGCCCCCCTCCCCCATCACGTCCCCATGACATCCCCATCAGTGGACTGAACTGTGCACTCTCCTGAACATTTCTCCCAGCGCCACTTTTGTTGCTTCTCCAGCCAGTTTTCCAGGGCTTTAGCCTGTTGATGGTGCATTTAATGGTCTTCCTGTGAGCAGAGAAGCACAAAGCTTTGCAGGCAAGCCTAATTAACATCTCCGTGTGGATTAATTTCTCTTTTCTGCCTCAGGGCCTTTCTACAACCAGACCGTGAGTTCCCCTTGCATGCAACTTTCGGCTGAAGGCAGCTGTGTCTTGCTGAAGCTCCTAGAGGTGGCTTATGGAGGCTTTCTCTCCAACATCTGGTGTTTCGTTGTCTTTCAACAGCCACAATCAAGAAAAGAAGTAAATACTTCTTCTTTGAATGCCTCCAAGATGCCTGCACTGGACTGAAAATGATACAGTGCCGTGGTCAGATGATGATGTCACCCTGTTGTTAAAAAAATGCAAGACATTCTTTGGAGAACTAGGGTGACCCCATGGTTAAAAGTCTAAGGTTCAAATCAGCAAATTCCTTGTTGAAATTTTTCATCTGCTCTGCCCTTGGAAAGGTCTTGGGCAAAGCGCTCTCCCTCCGCCCCATCTGCAAGCAGTATGGAATAGTTGATCATACCAACCTACCTTACAAGGATATCGTAAAGTTCGCAACAGGATAATCTTTGAGGAATGTGTTGGACACTCAGAAGTGCTATATAAATCATTACTACTCATAATCAATGTTGTGGTTATTGCTGCTTTGCTGCGGAGCCTAAGAATCTCTACTCTGAAACTGGAAGTTCATCATTGGTGAGCTCTGTCATGGGTTCAGCTCACCTCTAGGTGGCACCGCACAACAGCCAAGTCACACGCTCACTACAGCAGCAAAATGTTTTCGTTTGCTTAATAGATAATACTCCATATTTATTTATTTTTATTATTTCAGTGATGCCCAATAACCAACACTCTTTTGGTGGTTCATTTACCCATTCTGTTGAAAAAGGGGGAGAAAAACTTGAGCAACTTTGTTATTTCAGAGTTGCTTTAAAGGTGAGTTCCAGAGGAAGGATGGACATAATTTTTCGGTGCCAGGCTAAGACCTTTTTATTTAACACTTATTTTAAGTGTTAATTTATTATGAAGAATTTTTAAAAATGTTAAGCCGAGATGCACCGGGTTTTAATATTTTTAGTGTATAAATTTTTATATGATTTTGTTTGTTTTTGTTTATGTTGTGAGCCGCCCCGAGGCTTTGTTGCGATGGGAGCGGCATAGAAATGTTTTGAATAAATAAATAAATAAATAAATAAATAAATAATAGAAATATATAAAATTATGGCTGATATAGTGGACATAGATATATGGGAGATTTTCCCTGTCTCTAATAATAGCATGATGTATCTTGAGGATGCGCATTGTTTCTAAAGCTCTTCTTTATCAGCATCAGCCTTATCATAACAGAGCATAACTATTTTTAAGCTTGTGTAACCCACCCTGCAGATTCTGCATCCACTTCCACTGTGAGGGGAAAAATGAATCTCCTTGAATAATTGCTATCCATTCCAGGCCCAATCATTAAGCCAGTGAGGCAGACAAAGGGATGCCAAGGAAGGTGTGCTGAGGTGTGATGATCTAATAGAAGACTGAGGGTCTGAGGAAAGAAGTCACACCCATGACAGTTTCTTCTTACATAAGCCATTTTGCTAGAAAACCTCTCTGTCCTGTTTCTGTAAATATTTCTGCCTTCCCACATGCACAAGCCAGAGAGGCATAGATCCATGCAATATGTCTAACTGGAACTGGGACAGAACTTCTTGCAAGACACTTCCCCAAGAAGCATTTTGTGACTTTTTCCCACCTAACTTTAGCCCCGAAAAAGGGCCACTTTGCAGAATTTCCCTTGAATATTCTCCATCATTGCTATTTTTCTTTCCTTGTTTGCAGTGACCTTTGCACCAGGACCAGCTAGTGTGGCAGGGTTGGAGCAGGGGCAGTTGCTCTCCCAGGAGACAATTTATGGACACAGTAGCTGTAAAATAAATACATAAAGTAATAATTTTTCTGCTAGAGAGACAACCGCTCCACTCGTCCACCTTGGATCCAGACCTGCGGTATATCACCACACAGAGACTCATGCTCAGGCCCTGCTGGGTCTGAGAAAGCACATCATCTGGAGGGCAAACAATGTCCTTGGCAACTTTTCATTCCCCCTTGCTTTGGGACCCTCCCTCGTTTCCCTCTTACGATTTCCTGCAATGTCGGGGGCTGTTTTTCCCGCAATATGATTTCCTGCCATTTTGTTTCAGTGTTTGCTTTTTAAAGGCTTCTGTATCTACTACCTTTTGTTTTACCTGATGTTTCAGAAACTGACTTAGGGACTGAAAAGCTGTATGTTTTGTTTATGTATGTCATTTGTGTGTGTGTGTGTGTGTGTGTATGTATCAACAGATAGATGATAGAAAATCTGCCAAAGAGCTGAGTTCCCCTTAATCTGAGAAAAAAATAATCTCATCCTTTGCCCTTTTCCTTGCGCACGCGCGCGCGCGCGCGCTCTCTCTCTCCCTCTCTCTCTCTCTCTCTCTCTCTCTCTCTCTCTCTCTCTCTCTCTCTCGTTCTTGTATCTCACCCTTTACAGTGTCCCATTGTGGGAGCAATGGGATCTTCAAATGACACACACAGCTATTCAAGATCAGAAAAGCAGGGGATGGGATTTCAATCTCTAGCAACCCAATCTGGCCCATGAGCCTGCTCCTGCCCATACTGGATCCGCCTAAAGTGCTCCTTCTCAGAAGAATGGCATATGGGCAGTGGGAAGGGGGCACGGCCAGCTGCTGCAATCTGACACCCCACACACACGCCCATGAATGCAGTTGGGATGTTTGACCCTCCTGACTAGCTTTCAGGTTCCCGCAATGCTTGATCGCCTCACCCTAAATGTTCAAGATTTATATGACAAAACCGAAATGCCATTTCATTGTGGCTTGTAGAAACATTGCATCACTTCCATTTTGCTTCTAAAGCACTTTCAGGAAAAAAAAAGGGGGGGGGGAGTGAAAGGTTTGAGCCATATTGTGTCTAACAGGAGTGCTTCCGGGATCTATGAGGATCTCCTTGGGGCATTGCAGGATGGTTTATTATCCATTATCTCTAACACAAAGATAATGAAAGTGGTTCTATTGTGCTAAATCCAAAACCCCTAGGAATACCGGGATTTGGCAGCCCAGATATATCTCACTTAGTTTTCACTGTGTAAACCCATCACAAATTGTACAGCAGACAGTCTGTTGGTTAAATAAGTCTACAAAGAGAGATGATGAGTCCTTCATTTATCTTCATTGAAACGGTGCCAGCTGCTGCGGTGTTGATAAAATGAATGTAGCCCCTGTCCTCCATCTTTCTGCGATCCTTTCCTCCTTCCCTTGCCGATTCTCTGAAGTTTGATTAGATCTTCCATGATTAGATTTCTGTGTGGAGTCCCTTTGCGAAATTAAGAGGAAACTAAGGAAACGGGTCCTGGATAGCAGAAGGAAGGAAATGGTGTGGGTGGCTGTGGGGGGAGAGAATATTCAGTGACAGATAGCAGCCAAAGCAAATCTCCAACCAGAACGAAAATGTTACTCCTAGGAGCTGAATCCATTCAGCCTTGAGCTGATGTAGTAAGGGCTAGTTTCAACGGAGCTTTTATGGCAGGGAGACTTCCAGAAGCTCTCAGTGACACAGGACTCTTAGCACAGGGGTTTTCAGCTGGGCAACAGCTCCTCAGCTCTTGGGGGACTGGATGGTGCCATATGGTCTCCTGGGAATTCTAGGAAGCTTTGCTGGCTGAAAGACCCTGTGCTAAGAGTCCCATGACGCTGTCATAGGGCAGGGAGCATTTTTATGTATTTATTGATGTATTTGTTTCAGTAAAATGCCACCTCCTGTACTTACAAGGTACCCCCTGTCCCAATGAGAACTTTCTTTGAAATTCTGCTGTTCCTCAACTTCTTTAATGGAAGAATTCATCTTGCACTCTGTCTTCCCCCCTGTGAATTCCTCACACTTTGAATTTCTCAGCTCTAGTATTTAGATGGATGAATGTTGGAGGGTTCCATGGGATTCCTTGCGGAAACGTCGACTCACATTCTGCTGGTGTGGGTGATCAGTGTGAACTTCCTTTGGGCTGAATGCAGGCTTGGTCCTTCTTAGAGAAGACCCATGGAAAACAAGCTAGTCATGGCTCCCCGAAAGCCCATTGATTCTGGTAGGTCTACTCTAATTCACCTAAGTTTGGTTGCATTCCTATATGCTCGATTTACTTTCCCTCACATTAGATGAAGATGGAAAAGGGTTCCCCTAATCGCCAATCACATTCCCACATATAAATGTGCAGTTCTCAAATACCAGAAGAATAACCTGAGCATTCCTCTTCAAATCTGCACCATTTCTAAGGCAATCACGGTACTTTTCTTTCCAGCTCTGAGTGCCACATGTATTTCTGGGAGATAGCAGGTAAATATGACGGCCATGATGGATTTCAGTGGAGAGGACTCTTGGATCAGGATGGACATTACAAAACGGCATGAGAACACCTTCAAAACTGGCCTCTGGTGCCCCCAAATTCTGCTGACTAGGTTCTGCATTTAATTATTTAGATTCTTTTAAACTGTCGCTATAGATTTAGTAGGTGCACTGCTCATAATTCCTGAATTTATTCTCTGTTTCGCTCTCGGGCAATGCTGGCCCTGCATTTGTTCATTTCCATTTCAAAATAGCATCTTCTTGAGCTGTTCCCTGCCAAGAGCCCTGAGGGTGTCCTCCATCCCCATCAAATGAAATTTATTTAAACTTTGAACATTAGGGAAACTCACAGGCAAACTCATAAACAAGGGCCAAGGTGTCAGCTGGACTCATCCCATTGTGGTTAATGAGATGTACTCGGTCTGCTGACCAAACTGGGAATAGAGAAAGGATGAAAAGGAAGCACCTCGTGAGTTCAATGAAATGCTGATTTGATCGCACTTACGGTGAACAGAAGCATTTCTTTTGAAACACAGGATGATCTTCTGCCTCCTGGAGAACATGTGAAATTGTCATTATTTTATAAGGCCTCTCCCCCAAATTAAATCTTGCAATGTATCTGGGGGCACCTAGTGGGGCCTCGCTTAGTGGAGTTTCTCTGATTTTGACCTTTGAGGAGTTTTCCATGGAGTTCTGTGGTGGTCAACTTACTTTGAAAATGAAGTCATCACCCTGGATAGCTCCTGTAAAATTCAAAAGAAAAGGTGCAATGGACAAGGAACCCCACTGGCAGAGGGAGTCCCCAGCCTCCCTGAATAGATCCCCAAACCTCATCCTGGTCTCTGTTCACTGGTGAGGAGAGGTGGGATGGGGAAAGCCATCTTCTTTCTTTTCCCATCTCCTGAAAAACTCCTGGTATGTGGTTATATAGCACCCCAAGGCTTGGATTGGGCCTCCTATAAATTAGGGGAAGATTTTTAAAGAATGGGAAAAAGTTTGCTGTGTATTTGTTTGTGTGTTCATTTGCTTTCAGTTTACACATGAATGCATTTCTCTGCACCTGCCAGTTACCACTACCTTGTGCATTGGTGGTCTAGTTTTGCTTCTAAGCTCCAAAACACAGAGTTCTGTGCTAGAAGTAGCAAGCAAGTGCCCAAGATGGAAAGTAGTTATGAAGGCTCAATTGCTAATAACAGTCCACTTAATCAGTGTTCAGGGCAGCTAATCCCCCTCCTCCAGGATAGCACATGTCTGTGTGCGGGGAGGGGGGGTCAAACAGGCCGGTTCACTTCCCACCTTCCCAGTGTTCAGTTTGCCTTTTCCAATGGCCACTCAGTTATATGGCGGCAGGAAACCACTGAGCATACTCAAGTCTCATTGAGCAAGATTCTGGGAGGGAGGTGATTTCTCGCCTGAGGGTGTGTTGCATTTCTGCCTCACTGGGGTTCATTCTGATATTTCCCTCTTGCTTCTTAGTGGCTCCATTTTTAGCATCAGTCCTGGTGGTACTGAACAAAGTAAGTTAGCAATTTAAGGGAGTGACTCCTGGCAAGAAGGATTGGTTCTCTGCACCTTTTGCTGCCCCTCCTGCCTCACACACATATGCACAGAAAGTGCAGAGTATCAGTGAATGAAGTGGTAGCACTTTATAGGAATGGGTTCTGCTATCGTTTGTTGATTTCATAGAATCAGAGAATGGTAGCATTGGGAGGGACCAAAAAGGCCATTGAGTCCAGCTCCCTGCACAATGCAGGACTCCGAGTTAAAGCATTTTTGACTGATAGCCATCCAACTATAACTTGCACTCCTCCAATGTGGGAGAGTCCACAAACTTGATCACTGAGCCATTGCTGCTCTGCTCTAACATTCAAGATGTTTTTCCCAATGTTCAGCTAGAATCTAGCTTCCAGCAACCTGAGTCCATTATTTGTGTCCTGAACTCCAGAAGAGATCCCAATCCTCATCTCTGTGACAGCCCTTCAAGTATTTGAAAAGTGCCATCTTATCTCCCCTCAATCTTCCCCAAGTGCCCAGTTTTTTCAGTCATTCCTCATAAGGGTTTGTTTCTGACCACCAATCATCCTCTTGTTCTTCTCTGAACCTATTCCAGCTTTTCCACTTCCTTCTTGGAATGTGGACGCAAAACTGGGCATAGTACTCAAGATGGGGGCTGCCTAGTGCTAAACAGAGGGAAACAAGTACCTCATGTGATTTGGAAGTTATAATACTCTTAATGCAGCCCAGTGTAGTAATAGCCTTGGTTTTTTGCAGTCACAAAGGAATCATTGTAGAAGACAGGCTGAATATGGGCCAACAATCCAGGGACAGCAAGAACTCCCCATCTCCTTCCCCATAATTTGGAAGGCAGCAGGAGAGGCTGTCATTCCCTTTCCCCTCTTTTTCTCTCCTTTGCTCTGCACAGAGCTAACGGAGCTAAAAACAACCCAACTCAAAAACAAAGGGCCATTTCCTTGTACACTTCTCCTCTCCAGCTCCTCCTGCCATGCTCTCAAATGATAGTAAATGTTTTCATGGTAGCAACACCCACCAGCAGCACTAGGGAAATAGATGCGGTGCTGGAAAGTGCCATGTGAACTGTGGATATCCTGCAACAAGTCTTGCTGTGAGCACCAAGAGTAAGGAACATGGGCTGTGGATGTAGAGGCACCATGATGAGACTCTGATGAAAGAAAGTAAGGTATAGATCCAGCCAAAGGCTGATTCAGTCCCATCACCAGGTCAAACCCCAGAATCAATTCAAGTTGTGAGAACCCAGATTCAGGCTGGACATCTGGAAAAGCTCCCTCACTGTCAGAGCAATGCGACCGTGGAACCAGCTGCCTGGAGAGGTGGTGGGCTCTCCCACACTGGAGACATTCAAGGAAAAGCTGGACATCCATCTGAGTGGGATGGTATAACATGGGTTTCTACAACAGTAGGGGGTTGGACACAATGACCTTCATTGTTGTTAGTTGCAAAGTTGTGTCCCCATGGACAACATTCCTCCAGGTCTTCCTGTCCTCCACCATCCCTCAGAGACCACCCAAGCCCACACCCACTGCCCCAGTGACTCCATCCAGCCACCTCATCCTCTGCCGTCCCCTTCTCTTTTTGCTGTCAATTGTTCCCAGGATCCAATGGCCTTCATGGCCCTTTCCAACTCTATTATTGTATGATTCAATTATTGAATGAAGTCTGGACAGACAGATGCCTCTCTTCCCAACTTTGCTTGACTCCATTGAGCTTCACTGCTCCTTGGACTATTCTAGCTTTCCCTTTTTAATTGAGAGAGCTCGTTTTTGTAATATTCCCTAGTCTGAAAGCCCATGTGCTCCAAAGGCAGGATGTAAATATTTTAACAGACCACCACAGTAAGAGAGAAGTTGCTCATTCTAGAAGTGTGCTTGTGTTTTCTCTGACCTCACATGCTCTGATCCACCAGGCACCTCCAGAACTAAATGCCACAGAATGGCAGCAATCACAAAAACCTTCCAAGAGATGACTGTAGACCAGGCTGTTTTATAAGAAGCACTGGAAAATATGTCTGAGTTTCTTATAGAGCATACGCTTTAGCTAGGGATGGGAGGGGTGCTTCTTTTGTGTACTGGCAATTCGACATCCATTAGCAGATGGAGTCAGACAAGGTTGTTTATTCTTTTCTCCTCTCAAAAAGACAAAACAAGGCCACATTGGCCTTTGTTCTCTCTGTTTAAGAGGCTTAGTCAGAGTTTGAATTAAATCGCAGTTCTGCACCGGGGTTGACAATGCATTCTTTTTCTTTCTCTCTGATGGGAAGGCATTTGTGCGTGTGGAGGGAGGGGGGTTATTTCTTTTAATTAAAAATCGCAACAAGACAGAATGCTTAACTCTATTTCATCAACCTGTTTCTATCTTGACTAATAAATACAAGAACAAATCCTCACCAAATGGAAGAATTGGGCTTTATGTTGTGATGTTTCTCCTCTGCCTTTGAAAAGCAATGAAGTTCTTTAGCAGAAGATTTTGACTGACAAAACTCTAGCCTATTAAGTGGATGTTGAACAACAGTGTAAAGGAACAAGAGTTTTCAGGGACAGGAAGGCAGCACTTTTGGATTAGAACAGAAGCTGAAATCATTTGCAATTGCTCCCCCGCACCCAAAAAGGAAATTCATAATCCATTTTAGCTAACTGCAGTTCTTGCAGGGAAGGGGGGGAGGGGAGGAGGAGGAGACCACTCAGCTGTCAGTTCAAGTAGCAAGCCCGAGCACAAGCAAGACCTCTATGGGGAATCCAGATGAGCAACTGCTGGTTCCATGCAGTGGGGTCTGGACAGAGTACTAGGTGGTGGGGTTACAGGAGGAGATACTACTTCCCCAGAGAGGTCCACCTGGCACTGTCATTATTTGTTTTTCGGTGCCAGGCCAAGACCTTTTTATTTAAATGTTATTTTAATAATTGCTGATTTTATTTATTGGTTTTAAATTATTATGCCAGGATGTTTCCAGTTTTTTATGTATTTGTATAGATATTTATTTATGTGTTGGAAGCTGTCCCGAGGTTTATGCGAATGGGGCGGCATACAAGAATTCCAAATAAATACATAAAAAAATAAATACTTCATGAAGCAGTCTTTATTATTATTTGTTCCTACCCGTTTCATTTTTCTATTGCCTCGTAACCAGAGCTCTCTAGGCAGCTTACAGCAATCCATAGACGAAGAAGGCCTGAAAAAATGGAGTGGAGAAAGTGAGATACAAGGAGAAACAGAAGGAGAAGGTGGCACCATGAAGCTGCATCAGAAAGCAAAGAGGAAGAGGTGAACTGAGGGGATGTAGATGGAGTCAAAGAGGAATCTCAATCCACAGCCTGAATTACTCTTTTGGTAGTGCCTTGAGAAAAAGAAAAAGCGAAGAGAAAAAAGAAGTGCGATTGGATGCTGGAAGGAAGACAAGAGGGGCTGAGAAACCTTGACCTACTTTGCGGAAGAACTTCCGCTTCTCCAGATGGTGTGAGCCACTGGACCATGTTCAGCCTGTCCTTGAGGGGGCTGCAGTCTCCCTCAAGGAGCGGGTTTGAAACGTGGGGGTAAGCCAGGTTTGTTGCTTGAGGCTCAGGTATCCTCAGTGGCATGGAGTGCCTTCTACCAGCTCTGCTGGGGGGACCCGTCTGGACAGAGATAGCCTATCACTTCCAGTAACTGATGCTCTGACGATCTCCAAAATTAGAATGCTGCTATGTACTTTACATGGGGATGCCCTTGAAGGCTGTTCAGAAAATGCAACTCGTGCCAAATGCGGCTACTAGATCAATAACTGGGACCTGACCATAAAGGACCATTTCTGCCCCACTTGTCGGTATGCTTCCAAGACTGGCTTAAGGGGCTGTTTTTTAACCTATCAAGCCTTCCGTGGCTTGGGACTGCAGTATCTCACTTTCCCACTAACCTACCCAGACTCTATGATCAACATTTGAGCCTTCCTTCCAGACCCAGTTCTGAGGGAGCTTCCAAGTGGAGCAGCAAGAGGAAGGCCTTCTCTGTGGTGGCCCCCCTTCTGTGGAATTACCTCCCCACTGTGACCACCCTTGTGCCAACCTTGTCCTCTTTTTTGCCATCAGATAGAGGTGGTCCTTTCTAGTGAGGGTGGGGTAACCAAAGGCTAGAGGGAGAGGAGCTATTTTTTACAGGGCAATTCTTAATTGCAAAGTTTTAATGAGACCAGCATGGAAGAAAGAGAGGAATTTATTTGCATACAAGCCCAGGATTACTACCCTAAAGAGACTGTTATTTGGAACTATTCTGAAGAACTACCCTAGATTGTGGGTTTATACATTATTTTGGCTCATTCTTTGTCATATAACTTAGAAACATGGAAACATAGGAACAGTGCAAGTCAGAAGGGGTCTCCCGGGTCATCTAGTCTGACCCCTGGCTCCAGCTGGCTCCACTCATAACATGCTTACCATGTGTATGCCCAGCCTATCCTTAGGCACTGTCACTGATGGGGCTTCAAGCACCTCCTGTGGAAGCCCATTCCATGCCCTAGGGGCCCATCATTCGACACAGCGTGGGATTCCTGGAAAAGTGAGTGGTCATATGAGCTATGAAAGTCATGCCTTTTCCTACAGACCTGCCAACCAGGAGAAATTTAACCCATTGAATGTTGTTTGCTTTGTTCTTTTTTAATGAATTTACCTAGAGCTATACACATATGTTCACTGGAGAAGACCCTGATGCTGGGAATGATTGATGGCAAAAGAAGAAGGGGACAGCAGAGATTGAGGTGGCTGGATGAAGTCTCTGGGGTGGTGGGTGTGGGCTTGGATGGACTCCCAGGGATGGTGGAGGACAGGAGAACCTGGAGAAATGCTGTCCATGGGGTCGTGATGGGCATGACTTTGTGACTAAACAACAAAAAAAATACACATATGACCTTTTCACCCTATTTGTGGGCAAATAAACTCAGGAAAGAGTGTACTGAATTCTGTTACCATCAATAAACATATAAATAAGTGGGGAGAAAGTTGCAGATTTGACTTCCATCTGTGGCACTGGTGGGGAGAGACAAAGGACTTACCCAGCAACTGTGAAAGAAGCCTTCCAATACATTTTGGGTCAGCTTCTGTCATTCTTCCGTGTTCAGCTACTTCCCAAAGTTTGCTGACCTTTAGGGGAGATTGTGGTGCCAGCTCTTCCGTGAAACCTCTGTAGGGGTTGTGAAGCTGTCCGGGTTTGTACTAGCCAAGAGCTGGAACTTGTGCCTTGTCACATCCTACCACCCTATTTCTCCTGGTTCGGAGTGTTGGTTCCAAGGCCAGGTTCTTGCTTCCCATTGAACAGCAGTTTCTCATTTCTGATGTGAAAATGGAATTGTGGATAGAGATGTCAGAGAAATCTGCAGTCAAATGAGTTTGGATTTCTAGTCCTCTGACCTGTGGCTGTCAAACCAGGCTTTCTTGAGTTGCAGAAATCCCAGTGATGGGTGGACCAGTTTGTTTCATTTTGCTTTGCTTTGTTTTTGCTTTCCATAATTTTATGCACATTTAGTTATGGAAGATACGAAAAATTAAAGAAGAAAGAAAATGTGCATTCCCCCAGGCTAAAGTGAGAAGCTGCACCGTGGGGGTGGTACTATTTTAGTGGGGATTCATGCATTTCCAGAAGTACACATTTGTGCACATTTGTGCAAATCAACAGGCAGACGGTTGACCACGCCATGCCTGACAACCTGCAAAATGCAGGCAGAATAGATTTGACGAAGTCCATACATCCATAAGAGTGAGCTAACGAGATGAGGGGCACAGTTGCAAAGCTGGCTCAGAGGAGAGATGAGAGAGAAGCATGGGCGTAATCTCATTCCAGTGTCCCAATCTTTTACTTAGGAGGCCAGGAATACGGTGTCCAAAACTAATCCGTGCATGAGCGAGATTCAAAGAGGAGAAGGGCTGAGGCTTCATTGGACATTCTAAGTTTTGCTCAGGGTTTTTTTAAAAAGATTGTAACCATGAATAGTTCCTGGTGAACCAACAGCACATCCCACAGCAGAATACAGTCCTGTCTAAAGAGATTTATTATTATTATTATTATTATTATTATTATTATTATTATTATTATTATAGCATTTCTATGCCGCCCCTTGCCGAAACCTCGGGGCGGCTTACAACATGATAAAATACATTGAAATACAATAGTACATAATAAATTACCATTAAATATAAAAATACAAAAAATACATTGATTTACAAAAATAAAATTAAAATTATCAGTATAAAATAAAAATATAGGAGGAGGAAGAAGAAGTTGCCCAGGCCAGATCATATGTTTTAACAATTGAAATGATGTTTAAATAAAAAGGTCTTTACCTGGCGCCGAAAAGCCAGTAACGACGGTGCCAGGCGGACCTCTTTGGGGAGTGAATTCCATAGGTTGGGCGCCACCGCAGAGAAAGCCCTCCTCCGGGTACTTACTCTCCTAATTACCACCTAAGTACACCTTAACCACATTGCAGCCCTGCAGCAAGACCTGGTCCACTCAATAGCTGTTGGAGAGTTCACCCAGAAATATCTCTCCTACAAACCATGACTATACAGAGAAGAAATCCAGCTACGTTGGCATCATAGCTGCTGTTTAATTTACTTAAGTTCTCATAAAATGAACAATGAAATGAGCATAAAAAGCAGAAACCTTTAAAAGCAAAACATTGTTAAAAATAGCAGAAGAATAATCTCTAGCATCATTGTAAAAGAGTAGATATCTGGAGTTTTGCATTTATAGGGCATCTTTAAGTTAAGCTGGAGAAACAGGAAATAAACATGTCAGAATTCATCAGAACAAGCCTCTTGAATCTGGGGGAGGAAAATGTGACTTTCTTTTGGATCAAAAATCTCTTGGAAGTTTGCAAAATAAATGTTGACCTTGTTTTTACAAGTAGCATCATTATTGTTGGGCTCTGACACAAAAGGTGCTTCAGTTTTAGAGGCCACACAGATATGTTCTGCAGGCAGGCAATCAATCTGATGTAAACAAATTCACTTTTCATAACAATCACAATTGGCTTGACACCATTTAAATTGAATCCTTGCCATGTTATACCTCTGTCTTGATACTGTTTTACATACAGTTGGTTTTACTGACTATTACTATAGTGTGAATTACTTTTCTGCTGTTCTGTATTACGAACATTACTGTCATGGACTGCTGGTTTCTTCTGAAAATAATATTTCCAAGTGATGCTTCATACCCCAGCCAGCAGCCTGTGAACTGAATCTGGTCTTGTAATGTCCTCATTGGTTCGCCAGTGCCAAACAGATGCCAGGATTCAGCAATTTGAAAAGATTTGGCTGTCAAGTTGTAGAGTCAGAAAAAGATCAAATGTACTCTACCTATTATTGCATGGGTTAAAATAACAGGGGACAGAAACTAGATTGCCAGATGTTTCTGGAGTTCATCTCCCAGCTTTCCTGACCATTGGTCATGCTGGCAGAAACTTCAGAGTTGAGGTCCCTAGCGCTAGGAGATTTGACTTCTTCCACCTCTGGATTACAGGGCCTGGAAGTTCTTTCTGGTTGAAAACCAGGTCTATTGTGCATGAGAATGAGAAATTTGCAGATGTATTTTGTAGTGTGCTTTTAAATAGGAAGAAAAAACCCTCTGTAATAATCCTGCTTTCAGTGCCTAGAGGTATAATTGCCCTTCAGGCTTCATTAGAAGCTGGTCAGCTCTCACAGAGAGGAAGAAGATGCTGCACTCCATAATATCCCAAGTGATATTTGTCTTCTATAAAGGCTGGAGCTTCCTGTGTAGCCATAAGGCAATGATCCCCACCTCCCTCCCTCTAGAAATTAGAAATCCATTCTTCGTTTCTTGTCAAGCAAGGCCCACCTTCTTAAAATGCCTGCCCCTACTTGCGCAGGCCTGCCTGAAGGAATGACTCCAGACTCCATGGCTGTGGGCAAATAACCAGGGCTGTATCTCTTATTGATCATGGCTGGGCAGATATCAGTCTTGCCAGATCTGTTTTGTTTGCTCGTTTTATTATAATCCTACAACCTACCAATCAGACATAAAGATGTATGCAAAAGACATACACTGTAGAACTAAAGAAAGAGTCCCTCCAGGTACATTCTGAGCCTTGGTCCAGAACTAAACTGAGCTTAGGCAAAACATAAAAGTAAAAAATTAAAAATGAATGAAAATAAGCAAAAAGCCACTCCTATTTACCCCAAGCAGTAACATAACGAGTGTAGGAAAAGCTATTTTGTTGTTGTTGTTGTTGTTGTTGTTGTTGTTGTTGTTGTTGTTGTGAAAGCACTAGGAAGCAAAAATTCTTGCTGATCTACTCCAAGTTATCCAGAGATTTACCAGGAAATCTTGATTTACCTTCTGTCCAGTGCTGTTGTAGATAGTTAGCTGTACCCTGGTAATTAAGCAATCCTTTGCTTGCATTGTCCCTAGACAGTTGAGAATTCAGGATAGGAGGTCATTTCTTCAGTGCATTTTTTAATGCTTGTTTAACTAATTCCATAGTTTCAAAACAATATGCGAACAGAAATTCTATTGTTCTCCAAAATGTGCACTTGTCTGGATTTTGCAATGGGGTTATACAATAAAACAGCATAGACAAATGTGTCTTTTCATTGAAATATTGTTTTAAGATGTGCTATGTTGGGATTATTGTATGGAAGCCGTCCAGAGGCTTATGCGAATGGGACGACATACAAAAACTTCAAATAAATAAATAAATAAAAATAAGGCTTACTGTAATGTGTGAATAATTCTCCTTCTTCTTCTTCCCATTTATATACTCTCCATAGGTGAAGCTCTCTGAGCAGTGTACAACAAAATATAAAAACAGTAAAGTACAATAGAGAAAAACAGTAAGAATTAAAATTTAATTTAAAATAACATAAAAGGAACATTAAAATATAATTTGAAAGACCCAGCCAATAGTAAAAGACATCTGGCTAATTGTATCAAGCCCCTGAACAACCAGGGAGGTCTTTAAAGGTCTCCACAAAGAGGATTGGTGTGAAAAGACGTCCAAACTTTTTTTGAATATCTCGAGTGATGGAGAACCCGCAACTTCCCCAGATAATAGGTCCTGTTGTTGCACTGCTCTGAGAGTGAGGACATCCTTCCTGCTGTCAAGTCTATCTCTGGTGTCTTTTAACTTGAGTCCATTATTCCATGTCCTGAACTCCAAAATGAATGAGAAGAGATCTTGTCCGTCCTCTTTGAGCATTCCCATTCTGTCCCCTGTATATTTTATTTATTTATTTATTTATTAAAACATGTTTATGCCACCCCATTCGCCGAAGCCTCAGGGCGGCTTACAATGGCATGGGGTGGGTGGGCTTAGGCTATGGATGCCACGTTTCAAGCTATTTGTCCAGCAAATGCCATTTTAAAAAGTAATTGGATGTTGGATCCTACTGTACGTAGACAAGAGAGAGCGAAGTATAGATATACAGGAGATGTGCATTTTCCTTTCTTTGCTTGCTCTTCACCTTAACTAAAGGAGCACTCCTGTGCCCCATTAATCTCCCAACATTAAACTATCTTCCATTAGCAACATATTCAAAGTTTGTGTGTGTGTATGCGTGCAGGGGCACAGCAGGTTCTCAAATCCAATCATATTTCCGATGGCCAGAATGGAAGAGAGAGAGAGAAAGAGAGAGAGAGAGACTGGTCGGAATAATAAATGATTTGTATGCTCAGCTTGCACTGGCTCTTGGGCGACTTTGATTCACTTTTGCATTATACATTTCGCTGCTCTTAAAATATTTGCATATTTCATCTCACCCAGCCTACCTGATCAGTTATTTGCAAAATGTCCCTGTCATTTTCAATTTGTCATTAAGGTTTTGTCTGGCACGGGGTGTCGTTCTCCCCCTCCTCAACATTCCTTTTGGTCTCTTAAAGGAGATGGTCAGCACATTTTTAAATAAATAATTTTTCTTTAAAAAAAACTCAGCCAAAAGGTTGGTAAAATACCTCCCTAATGAAATTTCATAAACCTCTCACAGAACTGCATAATTATGCGCCTCTCGAGTTCTGTAGTACTTTGCTAATGGATACAAGGTGGAGAAATGACCTTTCTTGTCCAAATTATGCTGGGATCACATTCTAATAAATTAAACTATAAAAAGTCAAGTGAACTCTCCCAGAGCTCTATTTACCCAGTAACATCTCAGACGCACAAGCTCTAGGATCTAGGAGGGTGAGGAACGGCATTGATGAGAATTGTGTCATCTATTCCGCAACTGATCTATATGCGGCTGATCCATAACGGACGATTTTTTAAAGGGTTGGAATGAACGATAAACTCTAGTGAGTCATTTCCCCTTTAACTAATTGCTCTCACATAAAGGGAACAGAAAGACAAGCTCGTCAGCCACTCGCCATGTTGTCCATGTGGGCGCTTAAGCTGATGCCACTCCATCATCAGCATCCATTGTTGCAGGGAAGAAAGTCACAGGACGTTCCTCAAGGACATTCCCCAAAGGAGAGTCTAAATATTTGAGCGGTCCTCTTCATCTGTATGAACAAATCAGTTCTAGCAGCTTCCATCTCACCTGGAACGAGTCTTTCATAAATGGGTTGTAATTGCTTATTTAAGACCAATTCATCCCAAAACGCTTTGCACTGGATCCAAGAGAACTCAAGACAATTATCATTAGAGATCTTGCTGTTGTTATTACTATGTATTTATTTTATTTTTATACTACCCAGTAGCCAAAACTCTCTGGGCAGTTTACTGCTATTCATAAAACAAAATGATAAAAATACAGTGCAAGTACTGTAAAAACAACAACGTTAAAATTAATTTAAAATAGTTTAGAATACAGTGAAAAAGACCCTGCAAAGGAAAGAATCCCCTGGATACTCCATTCAGGCCCCCAGATAACCAAGATCTTTAAAGACCTTTTCATAAGGACCTCCACATAAGGTATTATTAGTATTGTTGTTGTTGCTAGTCACAAAGTCATGTGTGACCCCCATCCAGGCCTTCCTGTCCTCCTCCATCCCCTGGAGTCCACCTAAGCTCACGCCAACTGCTTCAGTGACTCCATCTAGCCACCTCATTCTCTGCCGCCCACTTCTTCTTTTGCCATCAATTGTTCCCAGCATTAGGGTCTTCCCCAGTGAATCATTCCTTCTTGTTATGTGGCCAAAGTCTTTGAGTTTCATCTTCAGTATCTGGCCTTCTAAGGAGCAGTCAGGATTGATCTCCTCTAGGACTGACCGGTTTGATCGCCTTGTGGTCCAAGGGACTCGCAGGAGTCTCCTCCAGCACCACAATTCAAAGGCCTCAATTCTTCGGCGCTCAGCCTTCCTTATCTTCCAGCTTTCACAGCCATACATTGCAACTGGGAAAACCATAGCCTTGACTATATGCACTTTTGACAACAGGGTGATATCTTTGCTTTTTAGTATGCCGTCTAGATTTGCCATAGCTTTCCTCCCAAGGAGCAAGCATCTTTTAATTTCTTGGCTGCAGTCAACATCTACAGTGATCTTGGAGCCCAGAAAAATAAAATCAGTCACTACCTCCATTTCTTCCCCTTCTATTTACCAGGAAGTGAGAGGACCAGATGCCATGATCTCAGTTTTCTTAATATTGAGTTTCAAGCGAACTTTTGCACTCTCTTCCTTTACCCACATCAAGAGGCTCTTCAGTTCCTCTTCACTTTCTGCCATTAGAGTGGTATCATCTGCATATCTGAGGTTGTTGATATTTCTCCCAGCAATCTTAATTCCAACTAGTGATTCATCTAGCCCTGCATTTATTTATTTATTTATTTATTTATTTATTTATTTATTTATTTAAAACATTTCTATGCCACCCCCATCGCAAGAAAGCCTTGGGGCGGCTCACAAAAGATACATAAAAACATACATAAATAATAATAATATAACAATTTAAAAGAAAAAAAATATTTAAAATACCCCGGTGCATTCTCTGCTAATTTTAAAATCCTAATTAATACAATAATTTAGCAATTAAAATAAGTTTTAAATAAAAAGGTCTTAGCCTGGCACCGAAAAACAAATAACGACAGCACCAGGCGGACCTCTCTGGGGAGCGCATTCCATAGGCGGGGCGCCACCGCAGAGAAAGCCCTCCTCTGGGTACTCACCCTCCTAATATCATTCACAGAGGGTTCCTGGAGAAGGGCATCCATTGCTGATCTCAAGAGGCGGGAGGGCATATATGGGCGCAAGCATTTCTTTAGATTCCTCCACATCCTTTCTCATGATGTGAACTGCATATAGGTTAAATAGGCAGGGTGACAGTATACAGTCTTGCCAAACTTCTTTCTCAATTTTGAACCAATCAATGGTTCCATGTCCAGTTCTCACTGTTGCTTCTTGAGCTGCACATAGGTTTCTCAAGAGACAAATAAGACGGTCTGGTACTCCCATCTCTTTAAGAACTTGCCACAATTTGTTGTGATGCACAAATTATTAGTCTTAGTATTATGTAAATGTCTTTTCTCCCCAGTCACTGTGGGTATTGGTCAGATGGAACAAAAAATTGTGGGTACAGGGATGGCAGATGGTCACTGCATCCTTGTATTTCCTTGCTCTGCTAAGACAGTGGTCCACCTGTTGGAGGCAGGGTTGTATCTCATGGCCACCCTGTTGGTTAGAATCCTGCAGAATCCCCAGAGCTACTAATGCCTCTTCCTTCATCTCAAGCAGCCAATCGGGGGCTATGTCATCAGGGCTCTGGATGCATGATATGAGCAGGACCGCTTTGCAGTTACTTACTCCAGGTGCTGCTGCCTTTTCACCTTCACACCGAAGTTGCAAAGCAGCAGTGCAGGAACCCCCATGCCCCAAAACATCAGGAGCTCATTTAAAACTCTTTCTCATGCTATTGCTTGCACTGGAAGCTTGCAACGAGGGCCCTGGATATAATCTGAACAGCATGGGAGTCCATGGACCATGAATTCAAATGCACATTTAAATGCATATTCCATTGAAAGCAACATAACACAGATTACCAGGGAACAGCAGCCCTTGAATTTGTGATCAGATGTGCATGCCCACGAAATGCTTATGCGCGCAGATATCTTTAGTTGTTTGGGGATCTTTCCGTCCTCACCAACAGAAGCCCCAAGTTGCTCCTTCTTTTATTGTATATTTTTAGCACTGCAGAAAGTCTAGATGTATTACAGCCCTAAAGGGGCTCTCATGTTTTGCATACTCAGGCAAATGAAAGCTATTTAGGTTGCACTTACCTGGGAGCAAGCCCAACTTAACCCAGGTAGCAGGTGTATATAGGATTGCAGTTCTCTGGCGGAATCCAATGGGTGTCCCAAATCTTCCAGCTCAGAGGAAAGCAATGTGTTCCTCCCATCCTACGAAGCCCTTGGGTCACTTATTCCAGCCCTCCAAGCACAGCACCTTGGAGTGTGCGGGAAGATGCTGCTGCCAGGTGTATCATGACCCACAGTGCTAGCTTCCTTCCCTTCCCATCCTCTCCACTCACCCAAACACCCTCCTCTGAGGTTACTATGATGAACTTGGAGACACTTCTGGCGTGGTTCTTTGCATGCCAGTTGCAAGCAGTGTGTAACCTGAACACAGATCTCTAGCTATGGGGTCAGGTCACTTTTCTGATCTTGTCCCTGGACATCTGAGCAATCCTAGCTCTCCTATTGAATAAAAACGAGGTACCAAAACCATCACCAGCAACTAGGCACGATACTTCCAGCCTTCCTTCAAATCAGTAGAAGCATCTTTTTATCTGTTGGTGCAGTACAGGTGATCTGCATTTCCATGGCATTACGAATGAGAAATTTGTGAAATGTATACCATCCACACAGAGAGCTTCAGCATGGATGTTGGTGTTCTTTCTTTTTTTTATTTCAAATTTTTATTATTTTCTATACAAACTAAAAAAAGCAACTACAATTAATCCCAAGGCATTGGACATACTGGGTCGACATCTTATTCTACTTAAAATTAATCACCATATTCAATTCTACATATAGTCCCATTTCTCTAACCAATGATAAAAAAGGGTTTCAAGGTTGGTAGAAGTATGAATCTTCTTTCTCCTTCAAAGACAGAGTCAGTCTATCCATTTCCACACAGTCAAAATCTTTTTCAGAATCAGTTCTTCGGTCGGGATGTTGGTGTTTTCTATTAACAGGCAAACATGAGGGATGTAAGAAAAATTCATGGTGGTTCATTTTCAGTCAAGATTTTACCCAGTTCCTATGGCAAGACCAAGTTCAGACTTGGATGCAATTTGTGGCTAAGTCTCTAAATTCCCACACTTGCAGTAGGAACTACAGAACAGCAAAGCGAAGTATTTCAAAATTGCCTAGAACTGATGTGTACATTCAGATTTGAGCCAGACTGCAGTCAGAATGAGCTTTGGGATGGAATTCATGAAATTTCAGTGGGATCAAGGACTCTGACTGATACATTTCAACTCAACCTGTTCCAAGTGAATTGGTTAATTACTTGGAAAGTTTTTTAAACTGTCCAGGTAAATTCGGGTGAGAATGCAACTTTTTTTAATCGTTCGGTGTATGCAGGTTTTTGCTCAGGCTCAGTATCAAGGTGCATCTTGGCAACTGCAGTCTGCAATTGCATGGTGGGTCATGTGATCATGCGTCGCCACACTATGTACCTGCTTTCTTTGGTTTGGGCTTTTTCACAAAGGCAGACTGCTTACTGAAGTTCCACGGTTTCTACCTGCCATTGCTAGTCACCAGTATAATGCTGGACTTCAAAAGTCCTGCTCCACCTTGGAGCCAGAGCTGTGATGGCAACAGTGATGGGGGGGGGGCAGTAAAAGAAACTGCTACAAGTATGCAACTCTTTCTGTTTTTGCAGTGGGGGTCTAACTGGTAGGTCAACTGAGTTTTCTTTGCAGGAACCATCTGTGTATCATTGATATCATCATTACCTTACATCCAGCCCCTGCCTTCCTTCCTCTTGCAAGGAACCCAAGGTGGTTTGCAAAGCTCCCCTCTCCATTTGATCCTCACAACAGCCCTGTGAGGTAGGTTAAGCTGAGAGTCAGTGACTGGCCCACAGTTAAGCTGCAAGCTTCAGGGCCAAGTACCTCATAGGCTGTCACAAGGAGAAAGGTGAAGATCTCTTCTTTCTGATATCAGAGTGTAGGACATGGAATAATCCATTCAAGTTCTGGCAACCCAGATTCAGGCTAGACATCAGGAAAAGGTTCCTCGCTGTCAAACCCCAAACAATAATAAAACTAAATAACCCATGACTGAAATAAAAATAATTAAAATCAATTAAACATTAAAATATTGGGTGAATAAAAAGGTCTTGACCTGGTGCCAAAAAGCATATAATGATGGTGCCAGGTGGACCTCTCTAGGGAGTGCATTCCATAGGTGGGGCGCTACTGCAGAGAAAGCCCTCCTCCAGGTATTCTGTCTCCTGATCTCCTTCAAGGAGGGTTCCTGAAGCAGAGCCTCTACTGCAAATGTTAAGGGATGGGAGGGCATGTAGGGAAAAAGATGTTCATTTAGGTATCCTAGAGACATTCAAGGTGAAACTGGACAGCCGTCTGAGGGGGATGGTGTAACATGGTATCCTGCAACAGCAGGGGGTTGGACCCAATGGCCTTCATGGCCTCTTCCAACTTTACTGTTCTGTGATTTTATGAAGTGGGGACTAGAACCCAAGTCTCCCCGGACCCAGTCCAAGACTCTAACCACTACACCAACTGGTTCTTATGCTACTTTGCTGTGCATGTGCCAAAGCTCACACTCCATTCTGAACTTAGTGACAAATTCATAATACATTGATCCAGACTTGCTACAAATGTAAGCACTATGCAGAGACAAATTTTGGCCAATGGTCCAACTGTTATGGAACCCAACAGCTTCCCCGCCCCCCTCCGGTGGCCTCCATCTATAGCAGCAATGGGGAAACTCTGGCCCATGAGGCTCTTCCATCTGCTCCACATGGCAGTTCCTCAGGCTTTGGAGTGCCCCCTTTCTGAAGTCCTGTGCTCCAATGTTTGTGTTGCTGAAGAAATGCAACATGAAAGTACTCCTGAAAGCAGCATGGAACGGGCTTGCTTAGAAACTGCTGCACGGGTGTGTTCCAGGCACCCTGAAGTGGCACTTCCAAGACTCCATCAGCCTTTCCCATCAACTGTCCATAAAACATCCCATCAATCCCAGCCCTTGCCTCTTTCAACCCTGTATGATTCAGCGGGAATCTTGCAAGGACAATTAGAGAAAGCACAATTAGCAATTAGCACAAGGTTACTAATGTGAGTGTGTTCGGAAAACTCATTCAGATATAATGTTTAATGCAAAGAGTAAAAATGAATAAATGAATGGATAAATAAAAGGCCGAAGAAGAGAGACACATGAACACACAGAAAAAGACTTTGGTCTAGAGGCTATGGTTTAATAAATGGTCTCACTGAACAGAAAGATCTTCATTCATTTGAAAATATTCAAGCTTGCCTCTGGTTCTTTTCTACTCATTTGTATCCTGTTGCTTACTACTCTGCCACGGTGGACTACTACCCTTACATTAAAAACACAGGACCACTGAATTTACTAGCATGCTTTTTGTCCTGGGAAAAACTCACCAGTTGGTAGGTTGCAACTGGGCCACGGTGTTGTTGTTGTTGTATTTATTTTTATTTTTACAAATCCTAATTGTTCGTCTAGTATCAAGGCGTTGCTCAGGGCACACAATAATCTCATTCCACTTTCCAAATCATGGGAAGCTGTCCTGTTTTCCTGTGTGTGGGGAGCAACAAGAACATGAGAGTAATTCTCTGGAATTTTTGAATGCAGTCCCGGAAATCTTCATTCCACTTGGAACTTTATTTTCATGCAGTTCCACAATTCAAAATGCCCACTTTTCCTGTTTAGAAATTGGAGTTGCTGCCACCGGGAAGTGGGAACAAGGGGAAATATGCCCTAGCATGGAAAAACAGCATCATGGGGAGATCACGCATCGCATGCTATTCCTAGTGTGGGTCCTGTTATGGAGAGCTGGGAGCACCGTGCAGATGGGAACCGCATTTTGCACCATGGGGGTAGCATGGTGGCATGTATGACCTAGGAGTGGTTCTGGGTAAGTCCTCTGGGTCCAAGTGCAGGGACAGAGAAGATGGAGGTCTGTGGCCTTCATAGCATTCATTGGTGGGGATTTCTACCCAGGCTTTTGTTTCAGGGGTCCTCCTTGGATAGCTTCGGAGTACATTTTTTTCTGATCCATCACCTTCTGAGATCTCTCCTCCAGTGTGTGGGGAGCTGTGTCCTGGAGCTTGTGAAAATCCAAAGAAAAGCCATGGAATGATGAAGAAAGAGACAAACTGTGTTTTTTCCTTACCAAGCTTCCAGGATCCTCATTGTATTCACTCTTCCATGTCTGGAAAAGCCATCCTTAGGTCTACAGAGGCCATCCTCACAACCTGGGGCTGTTTGCTTCTTAAATCAAAAAGCTTCTAACTTTTCAGAGCTCTTTCGGATAACCATTCTCCTAAATTAATGGACTCGTCCAGTGCCAGAATGAGAACCATATGCAGGTGCCTCCTTTCCTTTACTTCAAGTGACAAAAAAAGCATTCCCCCAAGCATTCTTTTTGGCTTAGAGTGCCAAATGTTCTTATGCTTGGAGAGCTTAAGGAGATTAGACCCGTAATTAAATTAAGACCAGGAAGTCTGAACACAAAGGAGCATTTGTATGCCAAGCACCAGCGTGCTTGCGTGGGGAGACAATTGCAGTAATGTGAACATGGGCAAGTGGTTCGATAGGCTGCATGCGTGTGTGTGTGGGTGTACACACATGCACACACATGAAGGGAGGGAGAGAACACTGAAAAGAAGACATGGATGAGCTCCATTGCATGATTGTCAGTGTGCAGGGAGGATGAGACGATACGTAGTCGACGTGGTGGTGGTGTTTGTGTGCTGTTCAGTTGTTTCCGATGTCTGGTGACTCCATGAATGAAAAGGGATACTTTGGCTCGGTCATCAATTCAAAGGGAGATCTGAAGAAGACTGTGACTTGAAAGGACAGCTATGAAGGAACCAGAGAAGGTCATCAGCTGCCATGGCCTTTTAATGGAGACCAAGGTCACAATCATCCTCACTATTGCACCCCCAGTCACAATGTATGTGTGTGAAATCTGACAAAAGCCGACAGGAAGATAAACAAGTAGGTCCTGGATCAAATCAAGCAAAAGCTTTTGTTATGGAAGAAAAGAAGACTTTAATATGACACAGTATCTATACGCTTCTTTTGGAATCTCAGTTTCCCAATTTTCTCTGTGTATTGCCACCCATGGCCTCATCCATGGCAGCTGACTTTCTCGAGCCAGTGTTGGTTTTCATGCCTGAAATTGTGGTTTTCTTGCTTTGAGAGCAACTGCTAAGGATGGAAAGAACATGATTTGATCTTCTTATGGATTTTTGTTTGTCCATCAACCTCAGTAAAACTGGTGGACATGACACCCTGTGCTTGTTCATCATGGCTTTGCCAAAATAAGTGGCTCGAGGTAACATGCGGTGTGGTTTTTTCAGAATGCCGTGTGATTGTAAACCTGGCCATGAAAGAAAGCAAAGATGGCATGCAAAAGCCAGGAATGTTCTATAAATAGAATCCTTTGTACTCACCCACAGGGCTGCCGCTAAACAGGACACGGCTGAAACAGTGCAGAGCCAAAGTTGCCTTGAACGCAGTGGGATGCAAATATCAGAAGTTCAAGCAGTGGCTAAGAGATGCGTTATTCAATCTGATTGAAGTGGCAGGGAAATGCCAGACATAATGGGGACATGGTCTTAAGCATCAAGGGCCAGTTGCCTGGAAGCTAGACAGGCAGGAATACCTGGGCATGAAGCTTGTAGAGTGCAATGAAGTTGCCCAGATGAATGCGATGCAATCAAGTTGTGCAAACCAAATGCTGTATTTGAGAGAAAGAAAGACAGAAAGAAAGAAAACATAGGGATCTGCAAAACTGGGATTACACTTTTATTTATGTGGACATTTCTTCTTTCCTATATGCTGCCATTACACACTGGGGATACATGGTCCCAAAAGCTGCAGCTATGAAGTTTTCATGATGCAGAGAGCTCTGATTAGCCACAAGTGGTGTAACTGAGAACCAGGCTTCCCATATTTAATGCATTTATCTCTTCATATGCTGCCCTTTTTCTGCAGGAAACACAAGTTGGCTTTATAAACTTGCTCCTTTCCATCTTATCCTGTGAAGCAGGCTGAGGGTCTGTGACTGGCCCAAAGTCACCCGGTGAGCACCATGGCTGAGTAGGGACTTGAACCCAGATCACCTGAGTCCCAGTCCAGCACCTAACCACTATACCACAGTGGTTCTTGCATGTGTAGACAAATTACTAACCTAACAGCTGTTCCAAGTGTTTCATGAACCTGTTCTTTGAACATGTTGATAGGAAGAGCATTAGTACGTGTAATGGGATGCAGATGTCCTTTGGGTTTTTCATGGCTCTGAATTTTGTGATGCAGTTCTTGCTTTGAAAACACATACCTAAATGCTCATAGGATGTATGTCTTTAGAACAAAATACATTGCCAAATATATAGGTATAAAACATGCTCAGAAATACTTATTTCAATAAGTATTGAAATGTGATTTTTGTGTATATTAATTCAGAATTGAGATGGATTGAAACAGGAAAACCCATGCCAGTAAAGACCACAGACCTACCCAGCCCTAGCCCTAGCCCTAGCCCTAGCCCTAGCCCTAGCCCTAGCCCATCCTTCCAAGCCATCCAGCCTACCGAGTGACATTCCTGTACGTGAAGGGGGGCATTGGGTAGAAGCCAAGCTACATGCACTGTGAAAATGAACTGGGCCTTTATAACTGGCACAACAGTCAACAAACTCAGCCTTAAAGTAGTAATTAATACGGCCATTTCTGGGTTTTAAAAGACCGACTTAGTTCCTACCTACACTTCAAATTCCTATTTGGTATCTTTTTGCCCAGCTGGCCCAGCAAAAGGAAACCAGCTGCAGCTGAGCCATTACTTTCGATGAGCAAGGCAGCAGTTCTCTATGCAGGCAAGGAACATTCCAGAAGCTCTCCCTTACCCAGAACAGTGAAAGTTCCCCTTCAAATTCAGAGAGGCTGTGTCCTGTTGATGCACCTACAGGAGATGATGGCAGGGCCCTCTGAGGAAATCACAGTGCAAGCTGAGCTTGAATAAGGACCGATGTCTAACGGAAGGGACATTTTCTTGGCATTTCTGGAACTAAACAAACAAAGCACTGCCAAGCCTGATCAAATCAGCTTCTTTTCCAAGCCGGGTAAAGCATTTGCGACAACGCTGGGGAAGAGCACATTGTATCTTGAAAACACCCTGAGCAGGTTGGCTCCATTCCCAAAACTCTTGCTGCCAAGCAGACCTTCCATGTCAGATAAATAATACGGAGCACGGCAGAGTTTGGGGACTCGTTCTCCCTGAGGAGGTAAAGCTGAGTTTGGGCTGTACCATCTCATCAGCCCTTTCATGAAGCAAGATGAAGCCCCCTCCAAATGCAGCAGAGCAGGAAAAGTGGCAAATCAGAGGCTCCCCTCCATCCACAAAAAACATCTTGGAGAACTTGCTGTTCACTGCTTCCCGCTGCTGCCACCACTCCTGCATCAAAAGACCGTTCAGCATCCTGCCACCTGCACCTGAGCCTTGAGCTGTGCTATCTCATCACTGCCTCCCCATCGTCAAAGCTCCTAGGAATGCTCAGCCCCCTTGCAAGCCAAAGAGTTCAAAGTGAGCCAACATTCAGCTCAGTCTTTTGCCGTTGTGTTCAGGTGGCCGTGGAAGAAAGCACAGAAATCCCCAGCATAAAGGTGTCTGCAACTGAGGAAAAACCTTAACTTTAAAGAAATTCCAATCCAATTGAGAAAAAGTTACAATTGAGCAGACTTTTATTGAGGCTACAATATTTTAGGGAAAGGTCCTCGAACAACTTCTCAGCTTCAGTGAGTGTCAATGTACTTAGCTGGGAGCAACTCAATTTTTCTGTAACAAACATAGCTTTTTATAGGATGTATTATCAGTTTTCCCTGTTTTTTTCTTGGTACACAAACAAAACAGAACGAAAGGAACTTGGCATGACAAACCATGATCATGTGATGGCTTTTACTGTAATTTATGTCTGGGGATTTCACAATACTAACTTAAAACAAATAACCCCACTTCCAGAAATTCAGTCTTTAGAGTTCATTGAGAGATCCTTGGTCTTGGTTATACTTGGCCTTGGTTATATTTTGCTTTATAAGCTGTTTAGCTCTGGCTAAACTTTACACTAATTTTCCTCCACATGAGGGGCAGCTAAGTTTGTTGAAGCCTTTCTAAAAGTCCCAAGACAATCACAGTACTTAGAAAGTTGACAAGATGCAGAAATCTGTGAGAGGTCATTTAACTTTAATTGTGGTTTGGGGAGGGGAAGAACCATCCATTGACAGAATCGGAACTGGTGATAGAGGCAGGGAGGGATTGTTGCATAGAAAAGCTACCTCACCCTTGAGTTGGGCAATGGTAACCACAATATGATGGGCCAGCAACTGAGCATATAATTTATTTCCATCTGTGCAAACTTGTGTTGTACTGCTAACCCTTGGTGTGAGAGTGTGTGACTAAGGCATGGAGCACACCCGTCTTTTTGAGCAATCTCAGTAGAAAAAGAAGAAGGTGGCGGGAACAGAAAGAACTACATCCAGTCTTTACCTGAATTAGTCTGAAGCTATTGGGCCAAATGGTGTGTCTTGGAGGGACTGGGAGGGGATTCGGAGCTTAAGAGGCTGGCTGAGCTTTTCCCATGCATCTTGGGTAGGGTAGGAGGACACCTGAGGGCAGCTCCACCTGGGTGTGGGACCTGAGTTCAAAGGTCCAGAGATGAAGAGAAGGAATTGCATCTAAGGGAGGCAAAGGAAGTTAAAACCATGGTGAACCTCTATTCAGGTGTTTCCTCAAAGGAGGGACAGCAGGCTGTGTCTCAAAGTGATTGGTGGACCTGTCAGGGGGCCACCTTCCCTGGCCACTATCTAGCACAGGCTCTGACTTTTAGAAAGATGGGGGAAGGCAGACAGTATAATCACAGGGTAGTCCTGTGAGCATCCCAGAAGCTGAAGGTAGGGCCAAAGTTGGCTTTCTGTTTGACTCTTCTGGTCCACCTCCTAGGGTGATGGAGAAGAGGAGGAGGAAGCCAGTTAGCCCAATTAACTGATCCTTCTCCTGAAGGCCAGGCAGATATACAACCCATGACAAACACCACTCCTTTGGTTGGTAATTTATAGAAGTATTGATTGAGATGCTAAGCACCCAGAAAATATGTGTTCTCCACGCTTATCACATTCTCTGCTGGAGAGTTTTATTTCTTTTTCTTTCCTGTAACCAAGCCTGTATTCCAGACAATCTGAGTGGCAGCGTTAAGAAGAAGAGGGCACAGGGAGACAGAGGGAACGATGATACAGAAATGTGTTGTGAACATGCAACGCATCTCGCCCTTTAGGCGCTGAGTGACATCAGATCCATTTTCTTCACATGTAGACTAAGTGTGAGGGCACCATGGTGTGCTATGGAAAATATGCTCACATGCTGCAGAAATACATGAAACTATCCATTGGTCCTAAATTAATCCCTCACAGATAAGGATAGCTGCTGCGCCTTTGAAACATTTATTACTTTAGCTCAGCCTCTTTGTGGTCACCTGCCACTGACAGGCCAGGTGGGTAATTCTGTTAAACTTAGCAGTCCAAGCAGGTTGAGCTCCCCTGACCTTAATCCACATGGAATATGCATCTGAGGTTCTCCTCCAACCGCCACCTCCAAGGGAAGCCTAGAGGAAGGCAAGCAGGAAAAGGACCTTCTTTGTGTTGACCAATTATGGAATCATCTTCCCACTGAGGTCCACCTGAACCAACAAAGTCATTTTTTTCAGTGTCAGGTTAAGATTGCCTTCTAGGCATTTCATGGCATATGAAATGTGTCTTTCATATGCCATGAAATATGCCAGCTTTTGAATGGGTCTAGTGTTCTTGAAAATGCTTTAGTTGTTTCCAGTTTTGTATTTTGGAATTTTATACTCTATTTAATTTAATTTTTATTTTATTGTCATCTGTTTGAATTATTGTGTTTAAGAAATGCCCAGACAACTTTGGCTAAAGGGTAGTAAAGAAATTTAATTAATTGATGGATTGATTAAAATAGTCAGTGGTCTGTGGTTAAATAAAATAATGGTCATTCTAGGGACTGATAAATCTCTGAATATCTATTCTGTGACAATTTCACATGTTTACCCATAAATCAGTTTCTAGTTCATTTCCATGTTAATCTGGAATTGCTGCCTATTTTACAAATAAAACCCCCTAGTATTTAAACACAATACTATTTCAGTGCTTAAATTTATTTGGATAACTTCCTTCCTTCCTTCCTTCCTTCCTTCCTTCCTTCCTTCCTTCCTTCCCAAGAACAGGGAGAAGCAATCTGGGAAATGTGAAATCTGGTGGATAACCTGTTCAACTCAACACATTTATATGGGACCCTGGTTCATGTCAGAATTCACATACCTGAAACATCGCATCCTGCGCCAAGGGCTGTGCCAAAGTAAGCCCTGGGTTAATACGTCAGTTGAAATGAGAGGAGGTGTGGAAGACAGAGTGTTCCCTCTCCCCAACTCTTAATGGTGCAAACACTGAAACCACGCTGGAACTTAATTGCATGTAGCAGAGCTAAGGATGGGCAAGACATCCATTCCAGGGTTTGTTAAAAATAAAAAATCAGGGGTTTACTGAGTTGCCACCCTCTGGACAAAATCCAGACTCAGACAATCTGCTCCTGAATTCTGATCATTTCCAAGCTTTCTATGGGATTCATACCTGCCCTTGCCCCACAAAAATGTATGCATTTGGCTGTATGGGTACAGTAGGAAAATGTGCTTGAAAATATGTGCACTCTTTAAAAATGTGTGTGCATACATTTGGAGAATTAATATCAAAACAGGCACAGATTTTCATGTGAGGAGGAAAAAGAATGCTTCACAATCTTATGCAGATCTGAGTTTGAATGAGCCTCACAAACTTGATCGTCTCACATCCTGAGGCACAGCATAAGAGAAGCATCCCTAAGCACAGGATGAGAAGAACAGCATTCTTTGCTTCAAAGTTATCTGTGTACTTTTTGGAGTGCCCAAAAAAGACCATACACACTTCTGTCGGCAGGGTGATGTCTCACCCTGGGTGATGCTATGTAGACAGCATACTAAAAAGCAGAGACATCACCCTGCCTACAAAAGTGCGTATAGTCAAGGCTATGGTTTTCCCAGTTGCAATGTATGGCTGTGAAAGCTGGACCATAAGGAAGGCTGAGCACAAAAGGATTGAGGCTTTTGAATTGTGGTGCTGGAGGAGACTCCTGCGAGTCCCTTGGACCGCAAGGCGATCAAACCGGTCAGTCCAGAGGAGATCAACCCTGGCTGCTCTTTAGAAGGCCAGATCCTGAAGAGGAAACTCAAAGACTTTGGCCACCTAATGAGAAGGAAGGACTCCCTGGAGAAGAGCCTAATGCTGGGAACAATTGATGGCAAAAGAAGAAGGGGACGGCAGAGGATGCGATGGCTGGATGGAGTCACTGAAGCAGTTGGTGTGAGCTTAAGTGGACTCTGGGGGATGGTGGAGGACAGGAAGGCCTGGAGGAATGTTGTCCATGGGGTCTCAATGGGTTGGACATGACTTCGCGACAAACAGCAAAAAAGATTGTGGGTGTGTGAAGTGCAGAATGGAAAACGTCATCCCATTCAGTCCATACAACTCACCCAGAATGGGTTAAGTAAAACTTAAACATCCCTATGGAGAATAAGAAATCTTCCAGATATTTTCGATGAACCCCCACTAGAATTTTTGACAAGTGACTCTGCTGTCTAGGGCTGATAGGAGTTGAAGTCCAAAGCATCTGCAAGGCAGAAGGTTGTAGAAGGCTATCCTATGTTCTATGGACCATTCGAGTAACAACATCATTTTTTAAAAAAAATGTACATTCAGAATATTTTGACAGAAGCTGCAAAAGAACTTTGCTGAGAAAGAATCACATACTCTTCTCACTAGATCTTAAAACAAACATTTCTCCATGCTGGTGGCATTTGACTCATTCTTAGCTGAAAAAAAGATGTATAATTTAAACATGGACAAAGTGTTGAATGTATGGAGTTCCTCAACAGGATGATTTAAGTTTATCTTAGAACTATGAAGTTTTGACACATTTGGGGATTTGGCTTTAAAATATGTTGAATAAAATGTTGTTATAACCATTCCGCTGTTCATGGTACATGTTGTTTTGACAAATCTGGATTGCACAGTGAAGTCAACTGATTTGAAGGCAGTTATATAAACCTTTTTTTAAAACTGCAATAAAAAAACCCCTTATTGCTATGTAACAGAGAAAAAAGAGTACTTACTTAACCAAATGTGTCCCCCTCTTTCCAAGGGATTACATTAATGCACTGCATAAACTTTGGCAAGGTCATTCAATTCTAGAGTTGTTTTGTAGAGCAATCTTCCCTAAGTACTCTTTGGAAAAGCTTTGTGATGATGCATTTGTATTTATATTTGAATTGCAGATTAAGACAGGATTTGATGTAAAATGGGCAAAAAGGTAATCCCTTTGGTCATCGGTCAGCTACGTGGTGGGCACTGCCAAGCCCTCAGTGCTGTGCTTTAGCTACTGAGAAGAAGGCATGGGTGGATGGCTCCTTGCCAGATGAGTGCACATCCTAATCGCGTTTCACACAAACTAGGCATTCAGTGGGGGAATGGAATACCACTTCAGTGGGGAGAGTGGTACATGAAGAGCATCACATCACGTGCCTTCCTCCCCTCTCATATCCCACATGACCTTCCACCCCTGAGCTGATTGGTGCTGAAAGGCGCTGTTCCCAGGGTGAATCAGCTGAGAGGGGGCAGGGTTGATGAACGGAGGTCAGTCGGGATGGAAAAGAAATTGCTTCAGTTCACCTGTGAACATTCTGAACAACTAAGCAGCCCACATCTCAGTTATCTACTGAAATTAGCAGTTCACAATTTTGTGATGCAGTTCTCCAGTCAAGTTACTGCTACAAAAAATGTCTATGTTAAGGGAAATAATGTCATTTTTCTTTAATTCTATTGTGCATAATTCTTATTTTATTTGCCTTCTGGTTATTTTAAATGGTCTAATACACTGAATGCTTAATTTTATGTCCCCCTCTTATATCATATTATAGTATTCTATTCTAGCTTGTTTTATTACTTTTATTTATTTCTTTTATTCTTTATTGTTGGTTACTGTATTTCATTGTGATATGTATTGAATTCACTGTTTTAATTGCTGTATCATATGTTGTGAGCCACTCAGAGGGCATATGGCTAAGGGAACAGCATACAAACCCAACCCAACCCAACCAAACATGTATAATCCTTAAGGATGTGTGAACCCCCAGATTCTGGACTTGGGCCTACTTTCCCGTGGTCATAAGTCCAACTTGGCCTCAAACACATTGAGCATTTGTTCGGGAAGCTGCCAGAAATCAAGCTTACTCAAAAACTGCACAAGCAGACTTGTGCTTGTGTACTGCCAAGAAGAAGGTTGTCAGTCATGCAACCAGAATTCTCTGAGCATTCATAGACTTCCTTGTGGCCTGACTCACTTCCTAAGCCTGGGCTGAGGACAGGAAGAAATCTGATGTACAGAAGGGAGCTAGATCCAAAGAGGATCATTGCAAACCTAAATATTTTTGGGAAACTGCCTGAATAAATATGTACATTAGGCAAAGACTCATGTACTCAGAGAACTGTGCCCAAAAATGCTTCTGAATTTTCATTCCAGTGTTAAAAAAATGTTTTGGGGAAACTGAGTTTAAGACTGAAGTAATTATCAAAGTTTGAAACAAAAGGAACTGAAAATTGAAAATGCAAACTGAGAGAAATAAAGATCACAAGATACATCTATCCCAAATCCCTACATTAGTCCATCCCTCTCACCCTTCAGTGGTGTGTGTGTGTGTGTGTGTGTGTGTGTACAAATGCAACCCCCTCCCATCTTCTCATACGTCCCATGAGGATGGAAATGTGTCCTTCTCAATCTACACTGAAGTTTCTGAGCAAGTAGGATTGGGGGGGTTATAGAACTGAACTGCTAACAAAAGATCTCTATAAATAACGTGAGTGCATGGAAGAGAAAAGTGAGAATGAGCTCATGTAACAGGTTGGGATTTGCTGCGATACTGTTGTGGGTGGTTATTTGATGTTGAGAAGATAGCAGTTCAGAATGGGACCTGACCAGAAAGTTTAAGAGCCTGTGATAATTTTAGAGCAGAGAAAAAGCAAGCTTATTCAGCACCCAAGTTCTACTCAGACTTCCCACCAGAGTTCAGCTATAGACCTCCTAATTCAAACATATTCTGTAATGTATTTCCTAACAGATGATGGTATGACGTCATGTGACTGGACTAAAGGACAGCATCCACAAGGGCTGCACCTGGAAGACAAGATTGGATCTGGACCATCTGGTCCTTTTGACCGTGGGTTGACTTGGGCACTTTGGCCATTGCTTGTCCCACCTCTGTTCTGAAGAGAAGCCTCACTTTGTGCGCCACCTCCTTAATTTGTTTCAGGACAAGATGGGCAAAAACCTCTGCCATAATGTGGCTGCTTTAAGCAGAACACTGTAAGAACAGCTTTTGACTTAAGATGGGATTCCTGATCTGATCATGTTGCAAGTCTTTCTTACCCTTAGAAATGCTAATGCGCCTGTCTTGAAGGTTCTTCCTTGGACCTGTGAATGTTTTCCTGTCCTGAAGATTCTCCTTTTTGCATTGGGTGCTCTTAATCCCCATTGCAACCCTCTTGTTTTATTCTCATGTGCCTCTAGCAAACTGCCTACGCCATCCCCTACCCGATTCCCCACCCCTCCTCCAAACTGTGCATGCAACTGATAAGTTATGAAAGCGTCTTGTACAGATTCAATCTCCGCAGTTCCTTCAGGGGCCACCTACATGCAAAATGTGTTTCCTATATGTCTAAATAAACCAGAAATGTTCTTTTGACTGTGCACCCCCAGTGGACTTACTGTCTTTGGTTTGTCTTGTCACTTGCATATGGAAATGAACAAACATTGAAAAGGGTTGGTGGTTTTGGTAGAGTTGTTGAAAACAATCCAGCTTTGGTAGCCCTTCCTGCACTCTGCAGGCCCCTTTAAACTCCACTCACCAGTGCTTAAAATCCCTACAAAATAATGGAGCAATATGTCTGTTTGCAGCTAGCAACTGTGTCAGTGTCTCCAGGATGTGCAGGTCGCTTCTGTGTCAGGGATACTCACACCCAAAAAGCAAGAAAAGGAATATTTTAGCACACCCCACCTTCACAGGAAACAAGCATTTTTAGAAAAGGCATTCTTTAGCAGGCATCAGACCAAATCCTAATGCAAAGTTCCTGTGCACACACAGCTGGACTTTGCAAACCTCTGATTCAAACCCCATCTTCACAACTTGGGAAGTGAGTGGCTTTGATAGCTGATGAGCTGGCTGGAGAAGGAAGGGCTGGAATCACCCCAGTCACAAATTTAAGAAGCCATCACCTCGGGTGAGGAAGCCAGCTGTTCGGTTCTGTCATTGCCATTTTGTGCTCAGCAAATGTCCACTTTAGCATGAGGGCCACTGGCAAAACTCTCCACAACCAGGCTCAGATGCAAATTTCAGGGTTTTGCAAAGCTCGACCTGAGTGTGAGGTGAGCTTTGGAAGGTCCTCAACTTCTTATCTGGGTCAAAATTGAAGCCATAGGAAAATTCCTGGCTTCTCTCTTTCCTATCTCTGTCAGCCCTGGCCAGCCCTTGATGTCCTTCTTGGAGACTTTTACTCCATTGCTTCAAGATATCATCTCTCCCTTCCCTTCCCTTCCCTTCCCTTCCCTTCCCTTCCCTTCCCTTCCCTTCCCTTCCCTTCCTTTTTCCACTGTAGTAGCAGCAAGTGTCACACTTTAGGAGAGATTTTACAAGTTCCCTTCTTCTTTCCCTCTTTGACTTCCTGGCACACTGATGAACAGAATCAAGGCCTATGGTAGATAGAACAAGCATCCTCAGAGATGGCCAGGATTCCCTCAATGTTGCTCTGCTGCAAATCTCTTGCCCTTTCATGAAAATTCCCTTTCATGTCTGCAGTTGCACTCACTCAGCAAGAACAGGGGGTGTCAAGCTGATACCTGCAACTCAAGCCACCATCATGGAGTGATTTCCAACTCTCTGCAAATGCCCTGATTTGTGCCACCTCCCACAAAGCAATGTTCAGCAATTTACAAATATATTTGCCTGAAATCTGCTGCCAGTCACATTCAGGACTTTGGGCAGGGCATGTGGGCATGCTCTTCAAGCAAAGTCAAAGCTCCCACACATCCCTAGCCATGGTTCAAAGCCTGGTACCCCATGCAGGATGTTGTTCTCCAAAGAATGACTGGAAGGAGAGGAAGAATGAACCAACATGCTGCCATCGCCTTCTCTACTTTCATGATAGTCTTCAAGTATGGTGGGGAAAGACAGTGACAGAGGAAGATCTTCAAAGCTTGAAGAAATGACCAGGGTCCTTCCCGCTTGGAAGGGGGATGATCCACCTCCTTTCTAGGTTAACCAGGTGTGATTAGTAGAACTCAATCTCTATTCTAAATGGTTTAATTTTGCATTTTTAATCATGTTTGGATGAGTTACAGAGTAGGGGAGATGCTCCAAGGAACCCATTGCATAAGCACAATGCTACCACATGCACCATGTACTACAGAATGGAGCTCCATGGAATACGGTCAATTTGTTTGGGATCAGGGCATTCAATTACTTATTAAATGAATGGCTCCCCAAATAAATTGGAGCTATATTTAATGAATCATATAAATATTAAGAGTTCCAGTTTCTAACAGATCTGGTTCATATTACATTTTCAATCATTCATGTCTTCCAAGGTGCCCATTTATTATAATGTAGTCATACTAATCTTCTATGTAATTAATGTTCTAGTTCTTTTGCCAGATAAAATTAGATTTTTAAAAGAAATATATCTTGGTATTATTAGATATTTTTCATGAAATGAGCACTGAAAGTACCTGATTGGAGATTGATGTTTTAAACTGCTAAATCCCTTCCAGTGGTTATTACGACAGGAAGAAAAAGGATGTAATGGGGAAAGAGTTTTCCATAGGCCATGGATGCGTCCAGACAGGATGGAAAATAGAAACAGAGAAACAGAGTGAGTCAGAAGGGGCCTCCCGGGCCATCTGGTCTGACTCCCAGCTCCAGCCGGCTCCACTCATGATATGCCCACCATGTGCATGTCCAGCCTATCTTTGAACACTTTCACTGATGGGGCTTCAGCCACTTCCCGTGGAAGCCCATTCCATGCCTTCAGGGTTCTAACTGTCAGGAAGTGCTTCCTGGCATCTAAAGTGAACCTTGATTCCCTGAACTTGGCTCCATTGGAACTCATCCTGCCTTCCTCTGCAGGGGAGAACAGGACTCTACCCACCTCTGTGTAACATCCCCTCACATACCTCTATGTTGTCAACAGATCCCCTCAAAGTCTTCTCCTCCCCAAGCTGAAGAGACTCAGCTCCCTCAATCTCTCCTCATATGGCTTACCCTGCAAACCAGCCACCATCCTTGTGGCCCTACGCTGCACTGACTCTAACCTAGCTATATCCTTCCTGTAATGTGGAGCCCAGAACTAAACACAATCCTCCAATTGTGGGTGCACCAGAGTCATATAGAGTGGTAGTAATACCTCTCTCGATCTAGAAGCCACACTTCTGACTATGCAACCAAGGGTGGTGTTTGCCCTCTTGACCCCTGCATCACATGACTGGCTCATGTTTAGCCTGCTGGCAACCAGCACCCCGAGATCCCTTTCACAAGTGCTGCTCTCCAGCCACTTGTCCCCTAACCTGTACTGATGACCCCCATTCCTATGCCCCAAGTGCAAGACCTTGCACTTATCCACATTGAATGCCATCCTGTTGTCTCCTGCCCACTTCCATAGTCTGTCCAGTTCCTTCTGAATCTGGAGTACCTGCTCCTCAGAGTAAAAATAACTGTTATACCCTTTCCATCCACAGCTGAAACAACATGCCCAAACCACCAAAGCCTCCGATACTGATCCTTACAGAGGTCAGTCTATTCTGGCTCCATCCTTGTTCCTGTGTTCACTCAATCCCTTTTACATCCCATTTCTGCATTCATCTGTGATTGCATATTTAATAAACAAACACGCATCCACAGGAAAATGTGCATTTAAATACAGATTTAGTTATTCATCTTGCATGCATTTCCTCTCAAAATATGCATTTCTAATGATAGATCTTCTGAAAATACACATCTTAAAATGCAGTTTGAGACTCCCTTTGAAATGAGAACTGCATCACAATAGTCGGAGAAGTGTGAATTCTGACAGCGAGCTACGTGCCAGTCCGTGCGTGCAGCACGCTGGGATGTATGGATGAGATCCAGGCAGACTAGAAGTCACAATGGTCCATTCCCTCAAATTGCCGCATTGAACCACAACTGTATATTAATGTGGGCAGATCTCTTGAACAGTGGCACATGCAGAGAAAATTCTCCCTGTCTCAGCATGGACTTGATGAAGCCTGTTTCTTCAGACCAGAAGAGGCCGTTACTGTAACTGGATCAGCTGAAGCTGATACAGTGGAAGGAGGATAAGAGGGGCTCCCAGGCAATCATTGGTGTGTGGGTGTGTACATTTTTATTCTAATTTCATAAGCAAGCAAACAAAATCCCGCAAAAATGGAAAATGTCTTTATCTCTATTTTCCCATCTGACCCTTGACCTGAATCCTCCTGCCTGTCTTGACTGCCATGGCTTTCCGAATATCCAGAAGGGTCATTTTCTTGGTTTCTGGCAGAAATTTGAAGATATAAACAAAGGTGGCTGCTGAGATTGAAGAGAAGATTAGGAAGCTGTAGGCACCAAGCCGTGTCTAAGGATGAAAAAGAAAACATTTACAGGGAAGGAAGGATGGGGCGAAAGGGACAGGTATGACAAGCACAACATGGAAGTTTCTTCGTTCATCTCACACACATCCCTCTGATTTTCTTCTTCATCCTACACCAGGGGTCTCAAACTCAACTGACCTGGGGGCCGCTGGAAGTAGAGTCTGGGTGAGGCTGGGCCGCATCAAGTATTCCACCACCACCGTGGTGGTGGGCCACTCATCCTGCAGCTGGTCCAGGTGCCGCTGGCACTTTGAAGGCCACAGGGCCCCTTCCCTGTGCCCCGCCCGTCTGGCAATTGGCCCATGGGCCGTGAGTTTGACACCCCTGTCCTACACCTATCTTCCCAAATATCATTCCAATCTTTCTTTTTTCCCCTAAAGGACCACACGTGATGATGAGGATGAGGTTAACGATGACCCACACCTTGGGAAGGAGATATGGGGGTCAGGGTGGGCCAGGCAAGGAACTTGCACTGACAACCCAGCCCACTGCTGGAGGTAGTGACTTAAGATGGAGAAATGCAGATCTTATTCTGCTCTCTCAACGGGGCGAAAGTGGAATGCCAGACTACTCTGCACTTATACCAGCTTGAGCAATGCAGGCATTGGAACCAATTTGCCAGGCTCAGGTACTGTTGTCACAAATCCCTTCTTTCCTTCCTTGGCTGAATGTCTTTCCATACCCGAAGAACTGCCGGTCCACAGTTGGTCCCAGTTCCTAGACCAAGTTCAAGATCCCTGGAGACCAGACTCAGTTGATCATTCATAGAGTCATATATATCCTCAGTTTACAAATTCATCTTTCTAAGGTCTCATAGAGGGGCCTTTCCCAGGCCAGAGCTAGGTTCTGGAACCTTCTGCATGCAGGTTATGTGCTCTGCCAGGGATCTGCAGCCCTTCCCTGAGAGCAATAGCAATGTGGCCAAGGTCCTGCATTCAGATTTGTGGCCAAGTCTACCAATACACAATGCTGAAAAAATGGCATGGATCTGAGTTGCCTTGACATCCACCAGTAAGAAAATACACTGGCCTGAATTTTGAGGGGCAACAAATGATGATAAACCATTTACTCTAAGCACAGAGCTTCATATACAGTTGTTTTAGAAGAAGGAGTGGAGTTTGGGAATTGCTTTGCTTAACTTATTAAAACTACACACCAAATGGATCTTCTAAATCACATACCTCTACATGGAGGAAGGATACTCCCATAATGAAGCTCAGCAACCAGTGCACAAATTCCGCAATCGCATAAGCTGAGGACCGCGAGGATTGGAAGAATAGCTCTACTGTGACCACAGATGGGACTGGACCTTTGGGTGGAGAAAAGAAATTTGAAACATGGGATACTATTGTTGCCATTGACTCACTAACCTGCCTGCGTCATGCCTTGCGCCTCATCTAAGAAATCAGTTGAACACCTACTTGGCCCTAAGGTGTATCCAACGAAGTATGTATCAACAGCAACTGTGCTGATGTAGGTCATCACTGGGAAACTTGTCTGTTGGAGAAAATAATCGCTTCAGTCATGTGCCATTGATCCTACCAAATACTCTTTACCAATGGGAATCACCCATTCCATAGCTGAGCTGACCCAAAGATACAATGGAGATCCCACAGAACATCAATAGATCAATCCATGTGAAGTCTCCAGCCGTGGAAAATAATATCCAAGGTGTTCTTTTCAGGGAAGATCTTCAAGGAGGAACCTACATTTAAGCTCTCCTGTCACCTAGACTCAAGGTCCAAGATGCCTTGGCATAAAACGCAAGGGAATATTAAATTCCAAAGTAACTTTTCTCACAAGTATTTTCTACAGATGTAGCAATGAGGTGCATACCCTTTTCAAAACATCCCTATTTCTATTCTAGCAATGTGTGAGGAATCTGATGTAGGGGTGAGACCCAGTGGATTTTCATGATTCAGACCCTCTCCCACCCCCAGTTCCAACCAGCTGCTGCAAGTCAGGCCTGCTCATGGGGTTCTACCTCTAAGATGCACCTTGATTCATGCATTTTTTAAAAATCACACCTAAGAAATTTACATAAAATTGCCTGATTTGTGCAGAGTAGCACTCACAAGCCACAGGGGCTTTTTGCAGGTTGTGTGAATTACATTGGTTTTTCTATGCCAGTTTGTGTTAATTGGATTATTTAGGCCATTTATGCTAGATCCACATATTTTTGGGTGCCAGTTTATGCAATGTATGCAAAGTAGTGTGATGTGTGCGAATAGCATAAATTTCACCAACTGCACGATTTCCTTGTTTCTGTTGCAGCTGCTGCTGATGGTGGTGGTGGGTCTTGTGCAGGTACAAACTGCGACCCATCTTAGAAATGGAAGTCAGCAGAAAAATACTTGACCTGATCCATTTTTGATAATCAGACTGGAAGAATGCAGGAAGTTCACAAGAAGTGGACTTCCCTCATCAGCAGTTCCCTATTCTAGGCATAGCTTTAAAATATGCTCTGTCCCGTGCATTGAGCAGCTCTGCAGTTTGCTTGTTAGCTTTTGTAGGTGCATCATGGATGGTGTGTGGCAAGGATGTCCTGACAAAAAGCAGTGCTCAGTTCTGCATTTTAGCACTCCTCAGGGTTTCAGGTGCCAAACCTGCAGGTGAAGACTCATGGCTAATACAGCAGAGGTGATTGTGCAGATCCCAAAGCCGACCAGAAGCAGAACCCTCCGCCCTGCAATATCAATGAGAAACATCTAGGAAATAAAAAGACAAGGATGTATGAGAAAGGATGGGGTGATTGTGAGCCACTGGTGAGGAGAAGGAGGCAAGGCAATGGAGCCAGAACTGGGTCCAAAGCAGTGATGCTAGTGAGACTTAGAATTGCTTGTAAGTCAATAATTAAAATCCGCTATGTTTGGTATTCTCATAAAGATACTGCCTCCCTGGCACAGTTGAGTCTCCAAATCAAGGTTGATTAGAAGCATTTAAGTGTTCTGGAAGGCCCATGCATCTGGTCCAATGGCTGAAACTCTGTCTATGGTTTGTCTGAAACGCCATTTCACCAGCCACTCTGGCACAGGCACAGAAGTATCTTGCCCTGAGTTCGTGAAAGTTTACAAAGACTCCTTTCATACTTGCAGCAGTTTGATGGTTGCACCGGGGAATTGCACCTGGCATGATCACCTGGGCCTTCCCTGAAGCAATACCTGGCTGAGACGCTACCTTTAGAGGCAGCCTGTCTTTCTGGGAGCTTGTCTTCATGTGTACGTCAATGAAGAGGACTTTGGGTAGGAAGGAGAACAAGCTGGGCTGCTCTCTAGCAGGCAGCGAGAAGATCAGCGGCAGCTTAGCACGCTAGAGAACTTCCATCTGAGGTTCAAGAGGGGAATTTGGGAACTTGCAAGCAATTGGCAATTTCTGTTGGGGAAAATGAACCCATCATAACACCCTGCTTGGCTTTGGTTCACGAGTTCAAGTTTTCATACCATCTCCCATCCTTCCCTGGAGTTGATAGGATTGTTTGTCCAGACCACGTGGGGACGCCAAGTTGGGGAAGGTTGGCTTAATGTGCCCTACAGGATATTGGAGACTATAAAATGTGAAATGGGGGATAGCAAAAGTCCACTTTCCTAGGGAACTGGATAACTTTTGATTTCTTTAAAGCTGTTTGTATTTTTATGAAATGCTGCAATCCACTCAGAGTGGCTACTGGGCAGTATAGAAATGAAATTAGAAAGGGGAGGAGGGAGACAATGAGGATCTTAACATTCCTATTTTAAAATTTTATATCTCTTCCTTTTTCACCTAGAGATGGAAATGCTTAAAACCATTTTCAAAACCCACATTAAGAAACAAGCACAGAACAGTTCTAAGAATAGCAGTTAACTATAAAAGCTAAAACAAGCTCAAGGGATGTTAAAACATTTAACCAAACAATTCCTCAAAAATCCATATGCTTAAAGACTGCAACAGTGCAGTGTCAGGGTCTGAGGAATCTTTGCCAGCCAAACATTCCAGGAGCTGGTGAAGACAACCATGGGGCTTCTGTCTCCTGCCTTCCTAGGTTCCTAAGGCCAAGGAATCTGAAGCAGTTTTTCAAGGGGCAACTGGCTAATGTGGGAAGGAACATACAGAAGGCAGCGGTTCTTTGGTTTTCCAGTTCCCAACCCACTTAGGATGTGAAAAGCTATCATTAGCACCTAGATTTGAGCCCAGAAACAAACTGGCAGCCAGCACAACTTAATTAAAATGTAAATAAATCAACACAGAGGTGATGAAGCTAGATCAATGACTCGTTTAGGGATAGGAATCTGTCTCTCCCGGATTGTTGGCATCTTTCATCCTTTCAGCCACCCAGTTGCCGGAGTTATTTTTTCCATTCCCTGAACTTGCATTCATTTACACTTATGTAAATTCACACTTTTAAAAATGCACCGATTGCCCCAAAATGTGCAAATCCCCCCTTCCCTGAAATATGTTAGCCTTTGGCAGGGAAATGTGCATTTTCACTTGTGTTTTATAATGTTTCATAGTTTTCTATGAATAAGTTTGCATAAAGTTCTTGGAAGTCTCCCCCCCCCCCCACAGTTTGTGGAATCCATGTGACTTGGGAAAAGCCAGAATGCTGCAGAATCTACCAGTCAAATGCATAGAAATCCAAACTTATTGAAGATAAGTCCATTGGAGATTTCTCCAGCATCCGTGTAGATGTAGATGTAGCTATGCATCATTACAGAAAAATATTCTGCTAAGAGTATTGAAGGGGTGCATGCCTCCATTTATGCAATCAGTACCACAATAGGCAACTAGAAGCTTATGAAATATAAAGAAGCTAAAGGAGAAGCAAAGGGACATTCCTCTGTGTTTCTGTGGTAAAGAGTATGAGATCACTGTACAGCTTGCTTAGATTCCCAGTTTGTCTGGAGAAGGATTTTTTAAATTCCATCCTTTCCTTTCCTTTCCTTTGGGGCAAAAGAGACATCTGCCCTTGGGAGGCAGTGAAGAAATAGATCTATGCATAGGAAATGGTGTGCTCATTTCCCAGAATGGAAGAAACAAAGGCACAACTTCGTCTCAGTACCATTCGCTTCTATCTCACCCTGCATGGCCAATAGTAAGATGTTCTAGCAGCTGCAGCTTTCAACAAGTGCACGTTCCCAGCCTGGGAGAAATCTGCTTTATGGGGCTCTCTTACATACAGCACTCAAAATATACTGTATAAGACTGTGATTCTCAGTTTGCCTGAGGGATGCTGCAGCAACCCAATGGCATAAAATGGACATGGAGATTCTCAGTGCAGATCAGTGCTTCTGAGAGAAGATGGACTTAAAGGGTGAGAGAGAACTTACCGCTGTTGTGCTAGAGAGGCCAAGAAGAACTGTTGTGGCTATACTAATGTATCGGACATTGTTAATCCCCACATTGGTAGACATGTAGATCCTTTCGGTATAGTAGTATGCCTGTAATCAAGCCAGAACATCCAAGGGTCTTGGAAATAGCTACTGGTGGAGCAAAGGGATCTTGCATCTCTGTATTGTGGACATCAGCTGCCCTTTATCTTTCACATCCTAGAGAATGGAACTGTTTGATTGAGCTTCTTTCTGCCAAATTCCCCAGTTCCAGACTCTGTGCTTTCTTTCTTTCTTTATAAAATTTGTATGTCATCCATTACTTCCGTCTCTGGACAGCTTATAACATTAATCAGAATAAAATAAATTAACTATCCCACGCTGACTGAAATCTAATAAAAATACCAACAATAAAATCCAAGTAATACATATTAAAATATTGATCAAATAAAAAGGTCTTGATCTGGTGCTGAAAAAAATATAATGATGGTGCCAGGCGGACCTCTCTGGGGAGCGTATTCCATAGTCGGGGCGCCACCACAGAGAAGGCCCTCCTCCGGGTACTCTGTCTCCTGATCTCCTTCAAGGAGGGCTCCCAGAGGAGGGCTTCTGCTGTCGATCACAGGGGGTGGGAGGGCATATAGAGAAAATCTCTTTAGAGTTGCTATTTGCCTTTTCCTGAGGCCTACCAGACTATTCAGTGATTCAAAAATTATAGACAACTTCTGGACAGGGGCACATGGGGCTTTCCGTCCTGTCCAGAGTGCTGGATAGCTTCTGGATGTCAGTCTGGACCATGCTTTCCAACCTGGTGCACTCCAGATATGTTGGACTTTAATTCCTATCAGTCCCAGGCAGTATAGTCGGGTATTTTGGGAATTATGGTCCAAAGCAGCTGGAGTATATCACACTGGGGTAACCTAGGTAGATAATAGTGAGGTAGGTAGATTGGTGGGTAGAAGGCAGCTTCTTGTGTTCATCTAGAATTAATGAAAGAGTAGCATTCACTGCAGAAGGGGTCATTTTTGACTGCGGACAAAAGGGACTCAGGCCAGGCAAATCTTGCCTATGCAAGACCTTTGTACTGGAAGAATGCCTTTCCCAGGTCAGCATATGAATGGCAGTCAGCTTTCAGTAATCTAAGATGTAATCCTTCCTGAAGCGATGCATAACAATAAAACCTGCATAACAATGCCTGGTCTGTTAACCCTTTCTTTGCATAACAATAATTTTGCCAACTAACTTATTCTTCCCCTTAATGTATTTTAATTATTTTTGCTGGAGATTTTAGGTAAGAATCTCAGATTTCACGAGAGACCAGGAGGGCTTGCATGCAACCTTCCTTTGCTCCTTTTTTTTAACATAAAAGGCAGGAGGTGATATTTGGTGACTTTTTGGACTTCCGTGACAAAGTCCTAAAGCAAAACCCGGAGCCAGGGAGATTCCACTTCCCCTGAATGCAGGATGCAGAATAATCCCTTCTTTTCTTTAGAAGTAAAATACTGATCAAGCCATTTTAAGTCCAGGAAGAGTGTGGGTCTATTTACATCAAGATAAAAATAAAAATTTTAAAATGGCATATGTTCAAGAGTAATTATGCTTCCTGAAGGATTCCTCCAAGAGGTGGCTGGCCCTGTGCCAAGGGGGTGAGTGACGTGAGGACTTCCAGCGGCTTCAGCTGTCACCTCTGATGATCCCTCGTAATTGGCTATTCTGGGTGAGCACGGATAGGAGTCCTAGGCCAGAACATCTGGAAGGCCACAACTGGCTCACTTGTGTTTTCAAAAGCCCCCAGGGCTGCATGTTTAACATGATTTTAAAAACTGAGGAAATCGTTTTCCTTAAAAGGTGACTATTCAGTGATAAACACATTACCAGTGAGAGAGCCAGTGTGGTGTGGTGGTTAAGAGCATGGGACTGGGACTCAGGCGATCTGGGTTCTAGTCCTTGCTGGGCCATAGAGCCAACTGGGTGACTTTGGGCCAGTCACAGACTCCCAGCCCAACCCACCTCACAGGGTTCCTGTTGTGGGAATAAGTCTAAGAGCAGCAGGAGAACAATGTAAGTCACCCTGAGTTCTTTTTAAGAAAAAAGGTGGGATATACATCTAAGAACTGAACGAAGAAATAATCACCAATCCCTGATTTAGTGAATGCATGGTTGCCACGGATCCTTCTCCCACCCCATCTGCATGCAGCATCTCTCCCAGGCAACATCTGGTAAAACCAAACCAAGAATATCATCATTATATTCAATGGGTTGTACCCAGACTTACTTTGCTTTAGATGAGACCCATAGAAACCAACAGGGAATATTATTAATGACTAGTTTAAGCCCAATTAATTATGCTGGGTTCAACCTGTGCAAGACTAAAGCAGGATCCAGTCCAGGGTTTTATGGCTGCTTCTTGATAGTGAAAGGAAAACCCAACCATGAAGGCAACCACTTATTGGGAAGTTGTTACATCACAAAGCTTTCCTACTTGGTTTCATGGGGGCAGGGGGATGGCGCATCTGGAGACAAGGGGAAATAACATTTCCTTAGACCTGAATTTTGTAGACAAAAAACTTGTTTCTGTCCAGGGCACTTCAAATGCTGATATCTGTGGGATTGCCAGTGTCACCTCCAAATCCCCACCTCTGAGGCAGAAGCAAACCACTGTGGGACATGCTTCTTCTTCCCAAGATGGCAGCTTGCACTGCAGGCAATGAGGCAGCCTTTGGCAGGAGAGGGAACTGTGGGGGCAGCTCACCTCATGACAGGATTCCTATGGGATCCTTTCCATCCTCACTTGGAGATGGCACAGAATCAAACACTTTTTCCATGTATAGCATGTGCTGTCCCACAGGAAGTGCTCTCCCTTCACCACTCTGGGAAGGTTTTCATATCCGCAACAGTGTACAGAAGTGTATTTTTGGAAGTGTACCGCTGTGCAAGGGTGCAGTTGTAAACACAGGCTTCAGAAAAGGAACATGTCCACTCCAAATCACTCTCCCGCTTGTGTTTGTCTTCGGTACTGATTGTGTTTGCACCGTTTGGAAGCAGTAATAAAATTCTGATGTACTCTAATGGGTACATCTTGGTAAGTTTTGGCAAAAGTATCTGAAGGGCACCCAGGACCTAGGGAGGTGTGCCTGGGCATGGAAGTATTTTGGCCTTCCCCAAAACATATCATCCTTATTTTTCCTGGCTCGATTTACATATTCATGCGTTTATTACATGGATAGCCCACCTTTTCCCTGCAAGCCCACATAATTCTCCTCCTCCCCTCCCCATTTTATCCTCACAAAGCCCCATGAGGCAGTTTAGATGGACTTGCCAAGACATCCAGCAATCCTCAGGACTGTGTGAGAATCAGAACCCCATCCCCGCACGAGTCCCAGTCCGACACACGAGCCCCTGGGCCATGCTGACTCTCCCGTGGCTGAATCCTTTGCAATAGTTTGCCTTCCTTACCGCACTGGCACCAATGAGCTGCTGGCCACACATCAAGACAATGATTGTGATGACTTGCCATCGTAGGTTTTGGCTCCAGAGCACTTTGAGTGAATTCGTCTGCTTTTCTGACTTTTCGAAGATGTCTTCTTGACGGAGCTGCTCGATCTCAGAGTTTACATCTTTCGTTCCTCTCAGTCTCTGCAAGACTGAAGGGGAGAAAGGCAGGCTGGCTTTGATTCAGAACGGGGTGGCCAAGGAGGCTGGGCAGATTTACATGACCCACATGCAGAGAGAGGCTCAGGTCAGGACCATGGTGCAGTTTCCTTTCCCCCATTATTTCTATCCCACACTGATTGGGCCCCACTTGGCCACCAGTATGCCTTCGATTCTTCCCTCCCCACAGCTAATAAAAAGTAGATGTTTACGTTCCGCAGGGCAGAGGGCAGGTGCACATGAGAGGGGATTTGAGTGTGTCTGTACCTATGAACCCCAAAAGAGCAGCAAGGGAAGAGGGACGAGAAGTTCTGTCTAAAGATCACCTCTGTTTGCACGTGTAGCCCAACTTGGTGGAGATCCTTGACCTCTTTCCTACTTTCACACAACTACTGTGCCCAAAATATGCTTTGGGAACGAGAATGAGGGTTAAACCAGTTCAGTTGTCTGGAGAAAACCAAGTCCATGAGAAACTTTTGATGGATTTGTACATGTTTATCTTGGAAGAAAGAAAAAGTGTGGCCCTCAAAAATGATGATGATGATGAGCTTCAAATATCAACAAGTCTGTCATGCAGAAGATGGAAAGAAAAATGACCAAGCAGGTCTCAGCTGAACATTACGAGAAACATCCTAGTAGCAAGGGAAATACCACAGGAGGTGTTTGATTGGAGGTTAGTTGGCATCCACCAGGGATGCTTAAACTGCATCCTACACTGGAAAACTTGTACCAAGCAAGGGGCTGGATTAAGTAATCTTTGCAGTCCTTTCTGAATCTACATCTATACTATGTTAACAGAATGGCATGAGAGCAAACACTGCATGGTAACTTTATTTGTGTCTATCATTTTCCTTTCTCTCTCTCCTGAAATCCTTTCCTTTATCAGTGCTCTCTCTCTCTCTCACTCTCTCTCTCTGTCTCTCTTTCTCTCCAATCTGCATGCACAAGATGTCTATGTAAATGCCCACCAATGTATATTGATGGTCCTAATGTATACACTGTTGTAACGTTTGCAAATACATTTACACAGGTGCAAGATGTGCATTTATACCCTTGTATCCATAGTAACATGGGGGTATTGGTCACGGAGGTGGGAGATGAAGATTCTTCAGTCTGACCTGCTACTGTTTAGCATTATTATTGTGCTATTATTATTTATTAAAACATTTACATTAAAATATTTTTATGCCACCCCATTCGCCAAAGCCTCGGGGCGGCTTACAACAATAGGTTAGCATGAGTATCGATTTCATTTCTATGACATCCAATAGTTTCAATTCTCTGGGCAGTACATTGCCGTGTATGGTCTCCACCTTTATGGAATACCATTTAGAGCCACTCTACCTTTTTTTGCTTTGTCTTCATCCCTCTTCTGAATCAGTAGGTACCTAGGACTTTCTGGGTAGAAAGGCACTAGGAACACCTGTGTTCCTGGTATGATCCCAATGAGACCCATCAGCATTGGCCAACCTGTGCAGAACAATACAGGGATGACCCAGGTACAATGGGAATCCAGTGATAATGCTGCTTATCTGCTGCAACCCAAAGGATGTGCCATTCTAAAATTACCTTCTTTTGTCCCCAGGATCTCGCGAAGTGCCAATATCTGTGCCAAAAGGACACCAGCTGTGACAAAGAGCTGGGATATCATCATAACACTTCCTTTCAGGCTGTTCGGGGAGATTTCACTGAGGTATATAGGGACAACACTGCAGAGTATGGCTGGTTAGAAGATAAATTAAGGGATCATTCACAGAATGACTATGACAAGATACACAGAAGCATATGAACACCTTCACAGATAAGACCCAGTGGGGGGTAACCATCACAACATATACCCAATGAGATGCCCTGTGGGGTTCTGCATGAGGACTGCAGGCTGAAATTAAATGAAGATAGGATATTGAATATCAGAAGTATGATGAGATTGCCTAGGCAGACTTCATACCAGATCTCTCAAGATTGGAATTCACCTCCTTTGGAGACCCACCAAAGCCAGAGTCTGTACATCTGGGTACCCAGGGATGTTCTATTACTCCAAACGTCATTCATTGAATTGGCAGAGGATGTATGGCAAATGGATTATGCAGAAATAGGTCAATATTTCATTTATTAATTGGATGAATTAATAAATGAATAAAGGAGCCTGTTTTCAGTCCATGAATTTAATGTGCCATTTTTAGTTGGTTCTATACATTCTCTAACACAATCGTCCAAAGAGTTGTAATATCAGCCCTCCCTGATGTGCCATTCCTGTCCTAAGATGCACAGTCTCAGAAACTGGAATGTGTGAACTCGAGATGCATTGCAAGTGGATCTTTCCAGGATCTTTTGCTGCAAGGGTTCCGACCACTGATGAATCACACAGCTACCGCATTTAAGAAAAAGAGCTTGCCTTGCCAATAACATGATCTGCAGTTAAGAAAACATCAATGCTCATGTTTCTCCCCCGTGTGCATGCAAATCCTTTCTTGGGATTGCATCTCACACTCTTCACTTTCAGTATCCCTGATCCTTTTATTCAAAGGGCATACTTTCCAGCAATATTTCAGATGGGGAAGTTTAATCATAAATAAATAAATGAGGCATGAAATCTATGAACCTAACTCACCGGTGCATATTCCAAGAAACAAGCGTGTAAACATGATGTATTCATAGGCATGTATCAAATTGGAACACCCCATGAGGATGGCAGAGACAACAGACAAAAGATTACTTATCATCAAAGAATTTTTCCTGAAAAGATAGTGAAAGGGGCAAGAGGGACAGAGAGATGCCAGTGCATATATGGTAATATCCAAACAGGAGGAAGAGGATCTACAGAATTTGCATAGAACCTCTTTGTTTCTTGGGTAATTTCTTCCAGTTATGGAACAGTAAAGCAAACTACATAATTCACTGAAGCTCCAACTCCCAAGTGCTCATTTATGCATGAATTTTAATTGCCGTTCTTTTAAACCACCCAATAGCTGAAGTTCTCTGGGCAATATACAGTATATTATTTTGATATCTTAGTCAGATGCTTTATTTCACTTCCAGACAGACATTGGCCGCACATTTTTGTAAGGACTTGTCCTAGCTGGAGAAACAACTGCAATTAAATTGGATAGGATTATCTGGGATTCAGAAGCTATGTTCCCACCCCCATCATGCAAAATTGTATGAATTGGTAGAAAGCCCTCATTTTCAGAGGCAGATTCCAGGAGCAGAACTAGATCTTATCTTATGATTTGGATTTCTGCCCCAACCAACCCACTTGCAATATTTGATGATGTGACAACACTGTTTAAGACTTTCTCCCAGATTCCTTCCAACTGATTGAATTATACTGATTTTTTGGGGGGCGGGGGGACTCTAAAGGGAATGAGTGTCTATTTCATAGATCATACTGTCAGGAATATCAGTGGCAGCCACATTGTCCCCTCTTTACATTGAGCGAAAGGGGAACCTCTGGCCCTCTGGCACAATATGGCCTAGGAAGATTGCTCACCTGACCCCCCCCCCTATCTTCTGAGCAGTTGACTGGAGAGTATTTTCTCCCTGGTAAGCATTGAAAAAATCTCAGCAAGGAAACAATTGACTCAAGGACAAAGGAGAGCAAACTTTGGCCTGGAGTCTGAATGCAAGACCTTGGACATTTTTGTGCCCCATACTATCTGTAGACTATTGCCAAAGCTACCTAAATTACTCTTGAAAATTTGTAGTGCAATGGCAAACCATTTTTTCCCAGTCCCAGATGTCCCAAAATGGGGGGTCGTTTTGCTTGAAAAGATGGTGGCCAGAGGGCCTTGTGCCCATCCCTGCTCTTGCACATGTAGTTCTCCATCCACAATCTTAACTTGATACCTTCCCAACCTATCCAAGATGTGGCCAGCTGCAACGGCTCCGAATATGCCCCCGAGTGGGAATAAAGCAATGGTGACAGCCGTGAGGAATATCTGAGAACTTGAGTCCGTCATGAATTCAGAAATTGTAATGTTATAAAAGTCTTGCATGAGCTAGAAGAGAAGAAAAAACATACTGGCATGAGGACTTCCCCACACATCACCTGGCTGCAAGATGATGATGAGGATGAGGATGGACTAGTATATATCCAGGCAGACATTTGAAAGGGAGCTCTTGTCAGTCCTGCCTGCTCAGTCATAGGAACGAAGGGCCTCTTTCAGCCCAATATGGAGGCATTCTCAAGGGCAACATTTCAGTGGTGGGTGAGGCCAACAGGAGAAGGAAAGGAACCAAAGAACCAATAGATTTTAGCTCCAAGCTGGGGGAAATTTACTTTGTAAAGCATCTCCTGGTTGCTTTACCTCCATGAGGATCATGCCTCCCTTCCATACAATAAGAACACCTGTGATGTTTAAAAAAAGCACAAAAGGGGGCAGGTAAACCTCAAATCTTGGAACACCTGAGTACGATGTGGACCAGATGTACAAAACGTCCCTCACAAAGAAAACTGAAGCATATCCAGTGACCCTTGCGTAGAGGGGTCACCTCCAAGGCAGGGCCATCTTACCACAGTGGGAGAATAAACTATCCACATATTGTAACCGTATTGTATGGACATGGTGCTGGAAGCCACAGACACGCACATGAGTCTCCAGGAAAGCTCCTACAGGAGAGAGAAGCAGGCAGTGGGAGGTGGGCTGCAGAGCAAAATGGCTACATCCATCAATGCCTTTCTGTTTACAACCAAAAGCAAGATTTCTGAACAGAAGAGAGAGGCCAGATGTTCCGATAGGGAGTGCGGTGGTGTTAATGCACAGTGCACATTTTTATAGGTTTAGTAGTTCGAATAGACAATGTCCCCACCATTCTCCTTGTATTTGGGACAAAGTGTGTGGGGGAATGATTCCACTTCAATGTCATCCAAAATTAATTTGAGTGTCACAGCTGGGATACCTGTTTGTCTGTTTCTTGCACTCAGTCAGTTCTGACATCAGCAGTAGAACTTTCATGTATTACTCCTGTGTAAGGCAACAGGAAGTGGGACTGAACCAGTAGTCCTACCTCTGATGTCTCGGCTCTCAGTAAGCCCTACCCCTCGGCGGGTGTGCATATAAATGTTGAAGGAACAAAGGACTCCACTTTTTTCTCCACCTCTTTGTTGTGTCTTTTATGAACTCATCTCCCCAAGAAGCCTTGCCAGGCAGGTATTTGAATGTCCTTCTAGGTTTTCTGTCAATGATGCACAACATTTTCCTCCTCAAGGGTCACAAGTAATGTTAGCTTAGAAGTTAGGAAATGGATACATGTCCACAAGCATTCAAACGTGTATGCACACAAATCCCCGTGATGCTAATGCTCTTAGAAACATAGAAACAGAGCGAGTCGGAAGGGGTCTCCCAGGTCATCTAGTCTGACCCCCGGCTCCAGCGGGCACCACTCCTGACATGCTTTCCATGTGCATGTCCATCCTATCCTTAAACACCCTTACCACTGGGACTCCAACTACCTCCCATGGAAGCCCATTCCATACCCTCGGGCTCCTAACTGTCAGGAAGTACTTCCTGGCATCCACCCCAAATCTTGGTTCTCTGAACTTTGCTCCATTGGAATGTGTCCTTCCCTGTTCCACAGGGGAAAACAAGTCTCCACCCACCTCTGTGTGACACCCCCTCATGTACCTCTTAATTATTATTAAGAATAATTACATGCATTTTACCTTTTCCTCTTGCAAGGAATGGAAAGCAGCCTCCAAGGTGAGCCCATGTGCCCCTTAACCTCACAACACCAACCCTGACGGACAGGATAGGCTGGTCCAAAGTTAGCCGTGGGGCTTCGCAGCTGGATGGGAAGTGTAACTCGGCTCTTCCAAGTCCCTCTCCACTGTGCCCCACTGGCTCCCAGCTATTTGTGCATTGTTGTGTCTCTGTGCATGTATAGAGGGTTTGGAAGCTGCATTACAGGGTTGAGGGAGCTCATGGGCAGCAATTAAAGCTCTGGAAAGCTACGTGGATTTTTTTTTTTAAATATGAAAACAACAGTAGCTGATTCTTTGATGTTTTTTATCCTGTTGCTTTGTTTGCTGCTGCTTTATTGCTTATTTAATTAGATTGTTGTTTTTGTAAATTCATCCAAGAAATGACAGATCAAAGGGCAACATTTGAATGTTATATACCTATTTAATGTTTTATATTATATACTACATGGACTATACATACTAACTACATGATATAATACTGCCTAACTCTTACATAGATGCTAGCTCTGTATGCAGGCCTGAAAACAATTAAAGCATCAAGGTAGATTTTTTTAGTGGGGATTATAAACACTGAATGGACAAGCCATCCTTTCAAGCTCACCATGGGCTTGGGTCCTTTCTCCTTAGCCGTGTCTATGCTTTGAGCTCTCTCCATGTTCTGTCAGGTTGAACCATCAGTTCACCTGCAGAAAAACAAAAGAGCGAACCTTTACCTTTACCACCTTCTTTAAAAAGGGAGGAATACCAGTGTATAATCAGATCAGCATTATGTTCCTAAGAGCATGAAGTCAAACAAATTCCCCCAGAACACCCCCTCAAAGCAGTTGGACCTAACAGTCATCCCTCAATGTTGGTTCCCCAGCATCTGGATTCAAGGTAAAGACTACTCCTAAATATCGGAGGTTGTCCCACTTAATGAAATCCTTGTTGATAGAGTTTCCTCCCTCAATGAACTTTCCATCTTTATTGAAAAGATATCTAAGCTGATGGGCATCACTCCATCTTTTGGTAGTGGAAAGATTGGAAAGGAATTGCTTTGGTCCTTGACCACTGAACATTTCAACAAAACCAGAAAGCAATGGGAGAATTCATCTTACCAACGAGTAAGAGAAAATGCAGCCAAGTCCTATTTCCTTTTGAAAGAAAGTCCTTGGAATGCTCAACAGCAGTGCAGTATCCAATCTGGGAAGAACATTGGGACATTCCAGAAGAAGCTGTTGACAGTTGGAAGTTGAGATGAGTTGCACAGTCTCTGTTAAGAAAGGTGACTGGTTGAATGCCATATTCCCACAGTGATCTTTCAGATTAGTTACCGGTACATTAGAGCCAGAGTAACAAAATAGAAAAGTGACTGAGCTAGGAATTCAGCAAGTCCTCAGCCCAAATCTCATACTGCTATGGGCAAACATACCCTGCTTAGACTACTTCTCTTTCAGTCTTAACTCCTCCATCTGTAATAAGGGGTGTTACCAAATTCAACCAGTCAACAGCTAGGGCAAACCCAGGTGGACCCCAGACCGGAATCAAAAGCAGCCTGAGACAAGAATTAGAGGCAACACCAGATTTATTCTAGTGTACTATAGAATGGAGGGAGACAAAAGGGGAAGTTCAGCCCAAAGCAGTATCTCAAAAATTGCACCCTGGTCCATGCACTTTTTACCCTAGGCAAGCAATTAGGTCACCTAATACACTTCTCATGCATCAGTACATCAATGTAGCCACACCCCACTGCTGCTAACTTCAAAAAGTCCTTTCTTCTGACAAGGACCAGACATTCCCCATGTCTATTTCTTATCAGCTTGAGATTCGCACAGGCTTGCCATGTTCTAACTCCCTGCACATTTGCAACTTTCATGGTGGCTATAACCAGTTCCCACTGTCCCTTTGATTACTGTATTCGAGGTCAGACTGGCTTGTTCGCTGTGGGTTACACAAAGTTCATTTTGTTCTTATCCCCCCTCCCTTCTGGGACAGTATAACTGGTGTTTCTACTATGTGGCCTCCCTCTGGCCAACTATTCTTGGGGCCTTCTTCTAGCCAACTACTTTTGGGGTGTTTTGGGGTGCTGCAATTGACAACAGGGGGACACCAATAGTAGCTTGATGTATGGATCAGTAGGTATAATTTAGACAGATCATCAGGCAATCATTGACACATAACCAGGCCAAAGAAAAACCCTCTTTTCTAGAAATCAGCATCTTCTTTGGTTTGCAAGTGGGAAAGATCACACCACTGTAACTTTTAACTTTTGTGACCTGTTGGAAAGGGTTAACTGTGTTACTGAATGATCAAAAAGGTCAGCTGCGGACTGCTCAGGTGCACCATCCGCAGTGATTCATTGGGAGCTGGTTATTCTCAAGAATAAATCTTTGGAAAGAACTCGGAAGCTTAAATACAGCAAGAATTGTGCCCCAAAACACAAACACAATAAACATGAGCAGGTCTAGGCCTGCTGTGTCCCAGTTCTAAGCAGGTCCTAGGCAAGGCTGTTGTTGTGTGTCACCATGCCATGTCCGGCTTATGGCAATCCTGTGAATGGCAGCCCTCCAAAAGTCCTGTCCATGACAGCTCCATCCAGCTCTCCCAAGTTCAAGGCCAAAGCTTCCTTTATGGATTCACTCCATCTCATATTTGGGCTTCTTTTTCATCTTCTGCCATAGACCTTTGCTAACTTGATTGTCTACTCACTCCAGGCTTGGCACTGGAAACACACAGATGTTAAGAGCTGTGAATAATGTCCCCAAACCGGGCCTTCTGAGATCTGTTTTTTTTTGCACAAAGGCTATTTGGAGTGAAGAAGTGTCTGTCTGTGATGTGCATTAGCTTTGTGTGCAAATCTCTTGGACAACATTGAAAGCCATTACCTAAATTCTCCCATGCCTGTGCACAAACCATCATGGGGCCTTTTGTTTGGGAGTGGGGTGTGGGGAGGAACGCACTGCGTCCAGCAAGGAATACGTATAATGTGTGTGTGAGAGAGCGATTGCCCTCCTTCCCTTTATCAAAGCTGCTTCTTTATGATAAGAACTCCAGAGCACCGGGATTAGGAAACTAGGCGGAGAGACCATGTTTCTTCTGCTATCAGTCCCAAGGCATGGATTCATTTCTCCAGTACTGAACTGGAGAAGACACAGGAGGGGTTAATGTGAGCAGGTCCCTTCTGCCACAAGGCCCTCTGTTTCCTGGGAAAGAGCACCCCGGGGGCATGAGCAGAGGGCCTTTACGTGGCAAGGAGGAAGTGCATTTGTGGCTTCAGAGCTGGAACTTGGACTTCTTGGATGGTTTATTTCTCCTTGGGGCTTTATCCTCTTTGCTGAGACCTGCCTTTTCCCCCTCCCTAAAATGATTTTTTCCCCAACCACTTTCTCCATCCCATTAAATTGCCTATTGAGAGTGGAGGCTGTTTGAGGGTGTATTTCTTACTGTTTGAATGTCGTTCTCCTCCCCAACCCCACTTAGGCCAATGAGGATAGAATCCCCTGGCTTCTTGACATCATATCTGGGCAGCCATAGGATTCTTTGGACGCCCAGCTCCAGGTTCCTATAACCTGGAACTGGGACTCAGGAAGCTGAGTCCCTGCCCTGCTGCAAGTTCCTGAAGTCACAACTGATGGCGGAGAAATGGTGGGCAGGAGCTGTGCCAGTTCCAGTTGGTGCTCCAGCCTCCTTCCCTCCCCAGTCTGGGCAATAAGTCTAGAAGTATTAAAGGGATCTGCAAGGACTATGAGACTGTAAGAAGGTGAAGAAAGCAAGGGCTGATTCCTCCAATTCTTCCTCTCAATGGTCAGAGGATTGGGATGGGGAGAAAGACGCTGAACATGAACATTTCACTGCACAGATGGGATTTGGGGGCTAGGTTTGGCTTCCTGGATCGTGGCCCATAATACCAATATGAAGGATTCTTTGAGGACTATAAGGATGCATCTCATGGGATGCATCTCATGAGAAAAATATTTTTGTGTCACAAGCTTCACTGTTCTTGTGGGACACCTTTATTGATCTGTACTGGGAGACAAAAACTGCATTTGCCCACCACATGTGAGCTGAAGGAGACACACACTGGAGTTCTGTTAGAGCTTGTGAGATTTCCCTAAGGGACAAATCAACTTCAAATGCATGTTTGCTAACACAAAGGGCAAAGGAAAAATGCGCTAGTTAATGAGAGTATGCAAGCTCAGCTAGGAAGTGTAATTAAAACAAAAGGGCACATGCACTTTTACAATACCCAGCCCTCAACACCCCGAAGCCAATGTGCCTTGGTTTAATCTGATTTGAAACTTGCTTGTTCGCTCCCTGAGAAGAGCTGGTGCAACCAAGATGAGGCTCTCCCCTTGCTACAAGATGAGAGGGGTTGGCTGTGGTTGCCTTGGGGCAGAGGCCTGGGGAAGCATCCTGCTGGCAAAGGAGGAGATGGCAAGTACTACTCACATTCAAAGTCATTGAAAGTTGTGAAGGCTCATGGTTTGTATAGATTCTCAAGCTATGGAAGGGACCAGCGCAAAGTATCAGCATGCACTAGACTCTATCCTGGGATATCTATCTATCTATCTATCTATCTATCTATCTATCTATCTATCTATCTATCATCTACCTACCTTTCTTCTTTACTGCCTAGTAGCAGAAGCTTTCTGAGCTTTTTTATGCATGCTGCACAAGGGATTAAATGTCATACCCTTGCATGGAAACACAAAGTGAATGGAGAGGACCCACTTGGGAGACCCATGTCAGAATTGTCATGCACATGTTGGACAGCCTCAACATGTTGTTCATCCCACAGGCAGAAAGCAGGATTTGCTGAAGGATTCAGAATCTGCTCGCTATGAATGGATGCACCACCAGACTTGCCATCCTTCCTTAGTGTGCAACTCCACTTGATTGGATAATGTTCTGCTCTTGCCATCCATACCAATCCCTGAAGGAACAAAATCCTTCTCGTTCAACTTCTTTCACCTTGCTTTCCAGGAATGGTGCTCTTGGGTGGCACCTCAGGGTGACCAGCTCCTTCCTTCGTGTCATGCATTTTTCTGCACACCTGCAACATGCCCATGTGTGTTGTCCATAGGCACATGGAAGATGTGCAGAGGAATGGGCATAAGACATGGGTTTAGTCACTGCCTTGCTGATGTCTGATGGAGATGCAGAAAGGGCTTGTGATGTGTTCTTGATGCCCATCTACATCTCACTCTCAAAAAAAAAAAAAAAAGGTAAAGAATACACTGGATCAGCAAAAGTATTTTCCCATTTCACATAGACCAAAATGTTCCTGATTTTGCATACTACTTTGAAGAGGATGACGAAAGGAGGAACTTATGGATTTGTCTAAACAAGCGCTTTCAAACACCCACATGCAATTCATGGGAACAAAGAACTGTCCAGAGAGCTTCAGCTATGAGCAGCATAGAATGAAATAAGTAAGAATATCAACGAATAAACCCATGTCCCCAAACTTTTGCACCTATAAATTCTGCTTTCTTTAAACAGTTTCAGCACAAATTTCTTCCAGATTTCTTCAAGTGGATTGTTTTCTGGTGAATTTTCCTTTTGTTGACTTATTTCCCAACCATGAGCAAGTTTTCCCACTAAATCGTAATTAGTTAGGTCTAAACAGCCCCATTTTATATAACCATAAACCATGTTCTCCCCCTGTTACATGGGTAGAAGGAGCAGCTGCTCCCACATGTTATGGGTGGTGGGTCAAAGAACTTCAGTCCTCTGCACAACTCAGAAAAAAATGCCCCATGACCATCACAAATCTTCTCTCCCTTCAGTCATTGCAAGTCAGGATCAGTGTACCATCCTTGGTCCTTATTATGGAGCATGACCATCTTTCCAAATGTCAACAGATGATCCATCCATGGCTGGTCCTTCCAAACTATTATAATCAAGATGGCTTAGACTTAGATGTGTGCCACATTTCTTTATTGTGACATTCATGCTTTCCCAGCAGGAAAGTAAAAGAAAATCTGAACATCAATAACCCCATGATCATGAGGTTGACAGAGGGGAAACAGTTGAAGGATAACAAGAGGAGCTTGCTTGGAATTACAAGGGTTTAAAAAATCTATATATATAATACCAAAGGAAGGAAGGAAGGAAGGAAGGAAGGAAGGAAGGAAGGAAGGAAGGGGTGAAAGCAGCAGAGAGAAACCAACAAAACATTTCCTGGTAAAAGGATTTCCCAATTTCTATTTCCCCCCATGCTTCTTGACTTTAATTCTCCTGGAGGTGTGTTTTGCCATGATTCTCCTGATATCCATATATGTCTTTTGCTTGGTTTCTGGAACAAATTTGAATATGTAATAAAAGGTGGCTATGCAGATTGGCCAGAAGATGAAGAAGCTGTAGGACCCAAGACGATTCTAGAGATTCAACGGTAAATATTTACAAGGGGAGAAAGAAAGAGACAAGCATGGAAACAATTAGGGAAGCTTATTTCTTGATCACACGCCTCTCCTTTGTGGCATTTTCTCCCGGGAACTATAGAAGGAGCTGTGAAGGGCATGAGCAGACAGGTAGATGGACCATACATTGTACCATGAACTTCTGCCCTTTCCCCCCACAAGCCTGTTCTGTACCAGGTTTTGTGTGGAGGGTGTGCGTAGGGGTGCACATAAAACCATATGGATTTCTGTACCCATTTTTCAAAAAGTGTGCACTTTGGCGCCCATTTTTGAAATCATAGACATCATTGTACAAATCCACGCATGGATTCAAGTCCATTTAAGCTCCTTTTAAATTATTACTACATTGCATTTCTATGCCACCTTTCTTCCCCTGACGAGGAACCCAAATCAGCTTACGTAAATCCAATTTTCCCTCACAACGCCAGCTCTGTGAGGAATGTTGGGCTGAGAGGGAGTGTGACTGGCCCAAGGTCACCCACCAAGCTTCATGGCCAAGTGAGAACTAGAACTCAGGTCTCTCAGGATTCCAGTTCAGCATCTTCACCATTATACCACACTGGTTTGCTTAATGAAATACATTTTTTCTTTGGCTCCTTTTCTAATGGACAAGGTTCATCAGCTATGGGGTATTTCTAAGGCCCAGTTTAAGGTGCTAGTGATGTCCTATAAAGCCCTAAACAGCTCAGGGCCTGGTTCCCTTAAGGAGTATCTCCTTCCATATGTGCCTGCCTGCCCCTTGAGATCTGGGGAAGACACCCTTCTCTGGGTGCCCCCCCCCCCGAACGAGAATAGGAGGGTGACTACCCAGAGAAGGGGCTTCTTTGTGGTGGCACTCCAATCATGGAATTCATCCCTCAGAGAGGTTCACCTGGCACCATCACTTTATTCTTTTTGGAGCCAGGGCAAACCCTTTTTATTTCCCCAAAGTTTTAAGATCTGATTGTTTTAATTGGGATTTTATTATTAGTTAAATTTTAGGATGCTGTGTTAAAAAAAATACTTTTTTTATTGTCAAACTGTCCCGAGACTTCAGTAATGGGATGGGCTATAAAATATTTAAATATATATATATATATATATATATATATATATATATATATATATATATATATATTGAGTGAACAGCAGCACAACCCCTAAGATGCACAGACTTTTAGATGCAAAAAGCAGCAGCTCTACCTCGGTTTCCAGAAGCTGAAGACTGAAGAAATCAGTAACAAAAAATCCAGGGCAATAACCTCCATTCATTCCTAGGATGGACTGGGCTACATGACATGCCTCCACTCCAAAATACTACCCAAGTTTTTTAGAGAGTGACTTCATATGGAGGAGCACTGTAAGCCAGAGATCAGCCCTGTTCACCACACAGGCAAAAGCTGAAGCCCAGTGCAGAGTTTTCACACTATTGACCAGACTCAGAAGCTGCTGTGACATGTCTCACCATCCCTGAAGAGGGTCCAAAGAAATGAACGCATGCAGTCCATAGTAGGTCCTGACCTCATGCAGCTGCAATTCTTGGTTCAGGTCCCAGTTCCCCTGAAAGCAATCCCCCCTCAGCATAGATTTGAACATATTGTTCTTTCATTGATTTGGATGATTTCCCCATCTTGTTCATGTCAGGTAGAAGCTCTCCAAGATTTCAGAAAGGGGCCTTACCTTGGCTGGTCTGGAAACTTCTGCATTCAGAGTTTAGCTTTACCAGTAAGCTACCCGGGCCCTCCCTTAAGAGCTGGAGTGACCTGCCCAAGGTCCTGCATTTGGTTTTGGGCATTTGTTTCCTATGTCTGCCCATTCAGCCATGCTGCAAAAGTTACCCTGATATCCAAGAAAACACATTGGTCTGAATTTTAAGGGACAAGGAACAATGGTGGAATGATGTTTCATACTCTTCTTCTTTGGTGGCAGAGGAAATTCGTGAGACGTGGCTCCCTTTACTTCTGCAAACAATGTGCTCCCCACAAAATTGATTCTCAGATTCACTCACCTGTATCTGTAGGAATGACACTCCTGTAAGAAAGCTTAGGAACCACTTCGTGAATCCTGCAATCACATAGGCTGAGGCCCGGGATGACTGGAAGAATATCTCTACTACAAGTACTGATGGAACTGGACCTTCAATGGAGAAAGAATTTGAAACATTGAAGCACTGAATACCATTGTCCCCCTTGACATTAATATACCCTATTCATCTCTTGCTCTTCATCCCAGGAACCCAGTACATCAATCATCTGAGCACTTACCTGGCCCTAAGAAGTGTCCGAAGAGGAATACGTTAACAAAAAAGGCACTGAAATACTTCATCACTGGGAAGCTTTCCTGTTGGAAAGAGATAGGCATATCTCACCTGCATACTGCTAATGAGGTCAGTAAGTTCTATTGAAAGGGATGTCTCATATTTGTAACGGTTGTCCTTTATTCCATGGAATTGCTAGCCCAGGGCAGTCAAAAGGTTCCATGGACCATCAACAGATGTGAAATCTTTAACAATGAACTGCAATATTTAAGCACCTTTCACAGGGAAGGTCCGCAAATAGGAACCTAGTATTAAGCTCTCTCATCCCCAGGTTAAAGGCCTTGGCACAAAATCCAAGTGAACTGGATTACTCCAAATGCTCTACAGTATTTTTTTTTCTTTCATGCATCTTTTGCAGATGTACCAATCAGAAGCTTACCCATTCCAAAACATCTGTGTTCTATCTAAATAATAATAATAATAATAATAATAATAATAATAATAATAATAATAATAATTCTTTCACATGTATGACTATCTTTCCAGTTGGCTTTTGGGCTTTGTGGCACTATTCAACACACACTGGGATGGGTGTTGGGGACTCACAGCCCTAGGGACCAGTTCCTTAAGTTATTTTTAATTCTTCATTTGATCAACACAATATTTTTTAAAAAATTTCAAACCTGAAGTTCGAGGGTCATGGTTAGCAAGACACAGGTGATGGTGCAACACACAAAGCCTATGAGAATCAGAACCCTTCGTCCTACAGAATCCGCAAGATACATCTAGAGAATATAAAAAATCGCAATGTGTTTGAGAGACAGAGGCCATCATGGGCCAAGGATTTGCAGTGAACAGAATAATAGACTCAGACTTGGGTTTAAACCCCTGCTCAGCAGTGGACCAGGGGTTAATGTTTAGGCATCATCTCTCAGCTTAACTCAGGTTTCCTCAATATGATGCCCTCTAGAATTTTAGAATTACAATTCCTATAATCCTGGACCATTGGCCATTCCAGGAAAGACAGTTGTACCTCAAAAATCTGGAGGGCACCAAGTTGGGAAGGCAAGCTTAACTTATCAGATAGAATTCTGGTGAAGATAGAACGGGATGGCAGAGAAAACCCCATCTCCTCTGGAGTAAAAGAGACAGTGCCCCATATGAAACAGTGGAGATTGTAGCTGTCACCAGAGCAGCCATTTTTATTTCCATCTCAGAATGGAAGAAACAAGACAGGATATTTTTAAAGTTCAAACTTGTTTTCCTTTCCATCAGGTTCTACCTCACAGGAACTAGGCAGGGTGGATACCTCTGTGGCAGCATCCCCCAACTCAGGTGCCTCCAGATGTAGATGGAAGTACAGCTCCCATCAGTCCCAACCAGCATGGATGATAATCAGCAATGATAGAAACTGTACTGTATGACCTCTGTAGGATCCAAGCTTGGGGAAATTTGCTGTATGAGGATCTCTTAGAGAGAACACTCAAGAGAAGACTTATGAGTAGCCCCTGTGGCACGGTGGTGAGACTGGGGATCTGGGAAGACCTGGGTTCTACTTCCTGCCTGACCATGAAGCTTACTGGGTGACTTCGGGCCAGTCACTCACTCTTAGCCTAGCCTACCTCACAGTGGTAGTTGTGAGGATACAATGGCGTTATGCAAGCCACCCTGGGTTCCTAGCAAGCGCTAAAAAGAGCAGGATATAAATGGCTGCTTTGAGGGATACTAGAGCAACTACATCGGCAGAAAAACAGTGTGGATACTTTCAGTGAGGATCGGTCCTTCCAAGAGGTCAGGGGGACAAGCTTCAGGATTTAAAGGGGGAGAAAGAAAGCTTACCGCTAATGCACCTGTCAAGCAGAGAAGGGTGGTTGTGGCAATACTAATGAATTGGACATTCTCCATTCCCACATTTGTAGCCAAGTAGATTTTCTCTGTATAGTAGTACGCCTGAAACCAAATGAAAGCAATCGAAAATTGTAGCTCAATAGAAGAATCAACTGGTGAGGAACCAAACTTTTGAGGAGTTATGCTAGAATAAATGGGTTGGTCTTACAGGTGCCATAAGATGGTTTAGTGCTTTTCCTGCAAAAGACCAACAGTTACATGACTGGAAAGAACATACAAATGGAAATACAGAAATTAACCTAAGGAACCACACAGTACAACACAGAGATAATAAGAGAAATAAGCATCAAATGGTCCCCAATAAAGCAGGGATGTTACAAAGTCCTTTCCCACATACCCAAGACCAGGAAGAGGAGTGCTTCCAAGAAGGACAATTGTGCTTTGAGAACCAGGCAATGAGCCTTCAACTCAAACTTTTTCCTCCATTGTATCCCATATGTATGGCCAGTCATTGTGCTGCAAAGGATTTATAGAATGCTTGGAATGGCTGCGAGATGCTTTTTCTAAACTAAAGCCTCCGTTTTCAGCTTTTATTGCAGGGTTGGCACTTTGGGATAAAGAAGTGGGTTTTGGGTGGCAGTTTGAGCACTCGGACTCTAAAATGTTCAACTTCATTGGGTTAGGGTTACAAAAACGTGGAGTCCTGGCATGGTTTTCATGGTTGGAATGTGCTTAGAATGGGAAGAAATGATGAGCAGAGCAGAAAAAGCTACTCAAGGAAGGCTTTTTCAAAATTGGATTATGTCAAATGGAACTGAAGTCTTCTATTAGGGTTAGGGTTGTGAAGCAGGGTAGGGTTAGGATTAGAAAAATGAGGTGTCCTGGCATGGTTTTTATGGTTGGAATGTGTTCAGAATGGGCAGAAAGGATGAGCTGTGCAGAAAAAGCCACTCCAGGAAGGCTTTTTCAAAATTGCATTATTTTCAATGGAACGTTAGTCCTATATTAGGGTCAGGGGTGTGCACCAGCCGAGGGTTAAGGTTAGAAAAATGTTGTGTGCTGGCATGGTTTTGATGGTTGGAGTGTGTTTAGAATGGGCAGAAATGATCAGCAGTGCAGAAAAAGCTACTCAAGGAAGGCTTTTTCAAAATCACCCCTTTCAATGGTATTTTAGCCCTATATCAGGTTTAGGGGAGTGTGCCAGGGTAGGGTTAGGGCACTGCTGGGGAACCTATGGAATGCATGCCACAGTCGGCTCACAGAGCCCTCTCTTTCAGCCCGTGAGCCAAGTCGCCCCAGCATCGCCCCAGCAGCCAAGCATCGGATAACAGCGCACATAGGGGCCATGCGCATGCTTGGAAAGGAGTAGTGGTGCAAGATGATGACATCACAAGCTGCAACTCATTAGCTGTGATTCATCTGAGTTTTTGCATGGCTGGTCAGTGCACTTCCAAGGAGATATACACACAAACACACACACACACACACACATGCTTGGACTGGGTGTGAGTTGTTTTTTCTAAACTAAAACCTTGCATTTCCTGCTTTTATTGCAGCTTTGGCACTTTGTGATAAATAAGTAGGTTTTGGTTTGTAGTTTCGGCACTCGGTTTCTAAAAGGTTTCAGGCATTAGATGGCTTTCAACCGTGGAGAAGCATCAGGTAAGGAGAACAGTCCCTCCAGGGTTTTTTTTCCCCTTGTTTTTTCCTAGAGACACTCAGCAGTAAAAAATTTGGTGTCACAGCCCCTGACACTTGCATAGACCCCCACATCAGCCCTATGTAGATTAGACCCATTCAGCTGAAAGAGTCTCAGGCCTTGTTTCAGTGGGTCTACTCTACATAGGACTAACACTAGACACTACCCCTTGATTGTGTTAAAACAAGCATCTCCGATCATCTTGCAATTTTGTGACGGTGTTGCAGGTACTTTTACAAAGCTGCTGTCTCGGTGAATGTGATGTGTTAAGGTCACTAACTTCCATTTTATTAAAGGGACCTGCTGATGTCAAAGACCAACACCCATACAGCATATAGTCAACATTTACAAACTCTGCATTGAGAAAGTTCCTGAGGGTATTGGGTTGGGTCCCCACTAGGGATGAGTCAAAATTCCACGGAATCCACCCCTCTAGCATTGCTGGACTTCCTCTTGAGCTTCACCCTGCCTTGGAAAGTGAGCCGAGATGAGAGGAAGTCTGCAAGGAAAGTTTCACAACTGGCAACTTTCTCCCATGGCACATACAGCAGCGCAAAGGCTGTGCCATGTGGCCCTGAAGAGAGATACTGCTTGCACCACTGTTGTGTGGCTCAGTTCCTGGAGAGTGCCATGCAAATGTGGGTCACATTCACTCGGAACCGGGGCTGACAGGCATGTCCAACCAGACTGGCATCTGGGAGCCTATGGGAATCTATGGATTACTCATACCTGTAAAAATAACCCCTGGTTAATTCCCAGGTCAGCCTCTAACAGCTTGGGACAGGCTTGCCTCCCTTACCGCATTGAGGCCGGCAAGCTGCTGGCCACTCATCAGGACAATGGTAGTGACGACTTGCCTCCGCAGGCTTTCTGTCTGAATGAGCTTCATGCAGGTCATCTCCTTTTCTGCTTTCTCTGCGATGTCCTCCTGACGGAGCTCCTCCATTTCATCCTCCACATCCTCCTTATCTCTCAGCTTCTGTAGAGCTGAAGGGGAGCAGAAGCAGAATAGCTCTGAATAGGGCAGGGGGGGCCCACTGAGCCATGACCTGGGATTGGCACAGATTTTTTGCATGCAGGAGGTCCCAGCCTCAGTTCCCTGGGGTCCCTCTGCTACCAGGTGTTCCCAAGACTGGATTCAACAGACCAAGAGACACGCAGCTTCTTATGGCCTTTACATCTTATGCTAGGATGAGTCTCATGTTCCACATATAGTGTTGACCTCAGTGAAGGACTTTGGGACATCCTCTTATGCTCTCTAACTGCTGTACTTTAGGAGTAATGGAGTATTTAGAAGCTTTCACAACCACCATCTTAAATTCGGCTAAAGCAGGACTTTGTAGGCAAGTTGAGACATTATATGGGTGGCCCAGTGGTCACTCCTCCATTGCCCTGTCCCACATGCCTCTCTTGCTGTAAACAAATCAGCAGAACTCAACACCATTTAAGGTTTTCTGAATTCCTACTGAAAGAACATCATCACCATCAATATATTTCATTTCTCTACTGCTCCACGGCTGAAGCTCTCTTGGAGGTTTACACAATCCATAAAAACAAAGGATAAAAGTACAATAAAATATCATAAATATAAAAAATATTAGAAAGTTTAAAGTACCTAAAAACAGACAACACATGGAATAATGAAAAGAGTCACTTTTCAACACCCGGGGATCCCTGTCAAGCTCATGGGTAGCCAAGTAAGTTCTTAAAAGCCTCAGAAAAGAGGATCATCTTAACATGGCACAGAAGAGATGAAAGGTTTGGTGCCACAGTGGGGAGGTTGTTCCATAGATGGGGTGGGGGCAACACCAAGAAAGCCCTCCTCTTAGTTGCTACCCTCCACATGCAGAGGAAGTCCCCAGTGGTCAAAAGTACTGAGCAGATTGTGGTTGGGAGCTGCCCCAACAGGTTTTGTGGCCCTAAGCCACTTAATGAGTACCTACGTCCATTTTTCTTCTCTCATGAAAGGGCATGTGTCTTTTTATGCATTTCCCCATTAATTAATTGAGCACTTTTTGCAAATGTAAGCCTTTTGCTCCAATGGACTAAGGCACATTTGGGTGCATTTTTCAAAGTAAATCTTTCTTTGCATGCAAATTTTTGAAGTGCATGGGTGTAGCTGAACTGAAACCAATGTCTCATATATCTCTGGGCTTGACTTTGCATCTTCAGGTCCTCTCTCCCTGAGCCAATAATTAGAAAAGGCAGTTGCATAAGGCAGGGGAACTTGCTCTGTGTGTTTGCTTCTGGAGCAGGCTTGTGTGACCAACACTAAAGCAAGCAAGCGCTTCGTACTGTCAATCTTGGAAGCTAAGCAGGGTCAGACCTGGCTGAAATTTGGATGGGTAACTTAAATGTTGAGAATTGCCCTGAGAACTTTGGCTAAGGGTGGTATAGGAAACTAATGGGGGAGGAGGAGGAGCAAAATGCCAAATTCCTCATGCCCTAAAATTAACTTAAATTCTCCCTTCCTTTCTTCAAACTTCAAGTGGAGGAGATTTCTTATTCTCCAGAGGGATGCTTAGGGATGGGTGATTTAAATGCTGTGAACTGCCCAGAGAACTTCAGCTATGAGTGGTACAGAAATGCAATGTAACAACAACCAACAAAGAGAAATCTCCAGACTGTCAAACTCAATGGCAGCATTTTGAGATGGTTGGTGCTAGCTTTGCCCGCTCCATGCCAAGATGTCACGTTAATTTGGCTTGCAGCAATGCTTTTGGCACACTTCATTTTGGAGATCAACTCCCCCAACTTGACAGCTGGATTTCCTGATTCCTGCTCAGGCAACCACATGCTGCCCCAGTGAAGTGACCCAGCACACCCTGCAGGAGCACCCCATGGATTCCCAATATTCTTTTAAAATGAGCACCGGAAGTTATTTTTAATTTAGCTTTTAGTCCCATTCATGTAAACACACTTGCCCTGACATGCTGGCTTGATATATACCTATGCAGAGACATAGCTATGCATCATATAACCTTGCTATATGTTCGTGTCCAAAAGTAGCATGCTGCATTGAGACTTTTCGGTAGACATTTATACTTACATGAAATGTTTATTTAGGACTTTGTATTAATAAAACATTGGGATAGTGATGAACTGGTAATAGAAGAATGATGATGTCTTCTGACAAGGACCGGTGGTGAGAAAACCTCTTCAGGGTTGTTAGCACTGCTGTGCCCCAAGTCCACAGCTACACCTCTCAGTGTGGGTTAGAGCCAATGTACCTTGTCTTGCTTTCTCTTCATCCCCCTTCTGAATCAGTAGATACCCAGGACTTTCAGGGTAGAAAGGCACTAGGAACATCTGTATCCCTGGTATGATCCCAATAACACCCATCAATATTGGCCAACCTGTAGAAGGACAGACAGTCGTGATGCAGGTACACTGAAGAGCCTTCGGTCATGTATCGGACCTTTTCCAACCCAAATGTTTCATTTCTCGGAATTACCTTCTTGGTTCCCCAGGACATTGTGAAGAGAAACAAATCGAGACAACAGGACACCAACCGTTGTGAAGAAGTGGGGCATCATGACAAGGCATCCCCTCAGGTTTCTTGGGGAGATTTCGCCAAGGTATAGAGGGACAACACCAGAGAGTATGCCTGGGTAGAAGATAAATCAAGAGATCATTCACAGTTTGTGTCTGACAAGATGTGCAGAAACCTGTGACTATCTTCATACTCTAAAAAATTAACTAGCTCCCCAAGAGATGTCCTGTGGCATTCTGAAAAGTGCCACTCTCTCTCTTTCCCAAGACGCATAAGAATCCACTGAAATTTCATGACAGGACGCTCTTTGACAGTAGTGGAACCAACCAACATTGACCAGTTCATCCTGCTTCTAGTCTGATTATTCTTTGCTTATGCATGCATGTATGTACATTTGTATGCATGTGCTTCATTTTCATGCTATCCTATAGCTGATACTCTCTGGCAGTTTACAAAAGTTAAAAACACACAAACAAGGAGGAGGGAAAAAATAGCATAATACAATAAAAAAAACACAGCAATTGCAACCAAATCAGCACAGAGGCAAAGCAATTGTACAGGATAAAATGCAACATTAAAGCTAAAGTTTAAAAGTTAACTGTTAAAATACTGGGAAAATAAAAGGGCTTTCTGGAACTGAAGTTTTCTGGTTTTCTGGAACCTGGAACTGAAAAGAATACAGAATAGACACCAAGTGTACCTCTTTGAGAGCCTGCTCCACAGGAGGGGATCCACAACTGAAAAAGCTCTCCTCCTGGTAGCAACCCTTACTTCCTTTGAGGGGAATCCCAGGGAACAACCCCCAACAATGAGCTCAGGTTCCAGGGAAGCACATACGGGATGAGGCATTCCTTCAGACAGCCTGGTTGTTCACGGAATTGGATGTTAATGCTAGCACTCTGAATTGGGCCTGGACTTCAACTGGCAACCAATGCATCAGGAAGAGGTGCACATGGTGGGCACGTCGTGAGTGGAGCCGGCTGGTGCCGGAGGCCAGACTAGATGGCCCGGGAGGCCCCTTATGACTCACTCTGGGTCTATGTTTCTAAGAGGACTGGTATAATATGTTATCAAAGGAGGGGTTACCAGATCATGGATTACTGCAGCTAGGCTTTGCCTGTCCAGACAGGGTTGTAGCTGGTATAACAGCTCAAGCTGATAAAAGGTGTTCCAGGCACCTCACTGAGGGAGAGAACATCCTCTTTAGGTTTGCTTGTGAGATCCATTCCAGCTGATGGAGAAGTGAAGCAAGGATATCTATTAGCACCTTTTCTTTTAAGTTTTTGGCTAAAATTTAAGAGACTGGCAGAGCATCGTTGAGCAAAATTAAGTGACCTGGAAAAACTGAGTTTGAAAAAATATTGGTCTCAGAATTGGCTGTGTTTATTACATACATTTGGTTATCTACAGCCTCATTTCCTCCAGGATAATTCTGTCCTAGCTAAAAAGAATTTAAATAATGCACCAGTGACATATTTTTTTCAGGTAGATATTGCTTCTCTTAAGACAGTAAAGATATCTTCCTGTTATAAAATATATATCAGGACCAGAGGACAATTTATTTAAAATTGAGATGTTCATTTAGAAGAACGAACTCAGTCTTGCTAGGTTTCAGTTAATGCTTTCTATAGTCAATGGTAGTCTAGCCAAAGCACCTTATCACTTGGTCTTTGCTTTGGTCATCGTGGTTTAGATGAGTTTGATGAACTTTCTCATTTGTTTAATTGTTTTTGGACATGAGACACTGGGGTAAAATTGCCTGCTAAAAATTGAAGCAAACAGGCCAGTTTTCCAGAAGATAAACTTACTCTATAACAAGAATATAAAGATCTTCAGAAGAATCATCACTTTTCTTAATGGAGTTAGCTAAAGTCTGAACCAAAATTAATAAGACAGATGTGATAGGCATATATACAGATACTTCTGTAAAAACTGAAAATTAGTACCAGGAATTTTTTATTATTAATTTTAGTTGTCAATTTGGAGCTATTAAGCATTTTCTTTGAAGTATGTCTAATCATTGGATCATTTTCACTTGGGCATATTATGGATACTTGATGTCCATAAAGTCTGATGAACATTAAAACTGAAGTGAACCTGAAACTTTCAAAAATGAAACCATTGAATCTATGAACTGGGCATACCTGCACATATTCCCGTGTACAAGCGTGCAAACATGGTGTATTCAAAGGCATATATCAGATTGGAACAACCCATGAGAATAGCAGAGACGGTGGAAAAAATGCTGGCTATCATCAGAGAATTTTTCCTGGAAAGACAGGGGAAAGGAGCAGTGGAATGAGAGAGATGCCAATGAATATACAGTACTTTTAAAATGCACAGGAGGGAGAGAAGCTGTGGGATTCAATATGGTGCTCATCTATAGATCTTTTTTGCTAGTTTTGCCAGTTCTGGAAAAGAAAACAGGCTACCCAAGACACTGGAGCTCCAACTCCCAAGCTCTTAAATCTTATTCAGCCACCTTCTTTAGCTTCAGCATGCATTGCACACACATTTTCAAAAGAGTTAGAAACCTGGTTTTGGTAGACCTGCCATGTTGGTTCTTTCAGGGTATAGTCAGATGTACCAAAACAAGGAAATGTGATTAATTGGAGCTCAGCAGCTTTCTTGCCTTGCTTCTGATATGCTGATTGAAAACAGGGCAAGTCAACTTTTGCTTTGGTGTTTTTATTCCTCCCCACACCCTAGACTTCTGTTTATAAGATAGACTATCATTTGCATACCTTTTTCAAACCATTAACTTTCACAAACAGGCATTCTTGTGTAACTTTAAAGCAGCACCCCAAAACCACATGGTCTGAAAAAAGTACCAAAAAAGATGCATTTTTTTCAGATGCAAAACAGCACCCAGTAACATGGGACTTGACACTATTACCTCAAATAGTGCTACTTGCATTAAAGGTGCCCGCTTTCCTAGTGCCTGTTTGCAACACTGCTGTGGCTGTCCAAACAGAGGGTGCAAATCATGATCCAGCTTATAAATGGACACCTGTTGAGGCAGGTGAGTACCAGTGCATAGTCAGCTAACCAGAACCCAGGAAACGAAACCAAGAAAATCCAGTGGTTTTACACACCCCAGACAGATTTTTCACACATCCCAAACTCCTGCACATGCTTAGAGAGAAAAAGTCTTGCAACTCTAGAAAATCTAGAACCCTTTTCTTTCTGGCCATGCATAGGATGGCGCCCTTCTTGCAAAATGCTGTACCTGAAATATTCTGTGTGAAAATACTTCCTCTGCCATTAAGCTAGGGATTTCTTCAATAGTATATAAGATAGGTTTGGATTCTGCCCTAGTCATTGAACCAAATGAACTTAATTTGGGTATCAATAACTTGTGTAGGACTAACTTTGGAAGATTTGTTAGTCTAAGTAAATTTTCATTAAATGGTTGAAAATCATCAGGTATAGGATTTCCAGAAGCCAGTCTGATCTTACAGGAGGCCTCTTTTCCTCTCCTCAACACCACCTCCCATGTTTGTGTCGTTATGCACCATCAAGTCATCTCCAACCTACGGTGACTCTATGCATGAAAGTGTTCCAAAACATCTTATCCGTGACAAAGTTGCTCTGCTCGTTTAAACCCAAGGCTTCATCTCATGTCTGCTTTTCCTGTGATGTTTAATAAACGCTTAATGTAATGTGACATCACTGATCTTTCCTTCCCCCAAACACCTTTCAGTTGGTTGAATGGTGTTGGCAGTGAGAAGGGAGATGCTATAGGCAATGACACTGTGCCTTTATTAGATGATATTATGGGAGATACGGGCCAGATGCAACCACATGTTTCCTTCTTCTCACTGCCCCATTGTAGGGAACTTCTGGATCATGGACCAGAAATGGTCTGCAGGGGTTCCCCATCTAGGCAGTCAGCATCTTCTCTAGGCCGTATCCACTCTCCAGGCAGGAAAAGCATCTTATTTCTATATGTAATTGATCAGGGATAAGATATTTTCTCTACCAATCACTGAAAAAGGCTCCTATTTTCAGACCTTAGAAGGGAAACATTAAGCTCTAGGACCATTCCTAAGGCTATTTATATACCTCCCAAATGTATCCAGCAGACAGCCAACGGTCAGTGCTCCAAATATCCCTCCAAATGGGAATAAAGCTATGGTGATACCAATGAGTAACATCTGAGAATTTGGCTCTGTCAGCTCCTCAAATGTTGACTTGTTGTAGAAGTGCTCCAGGAGCTAGGAAGGAAGCAAACCACGGCCAGCATTAAGACCCTCCCACACTTTATGTGGCAGCAAACCTCATCCCTTCCAAGTCTATTGGGTGGTTTAGACATGAAATTATCTCTCTCTCCCTCTCCAGGAACCCTTGAGAGGGAAGTGCTATCTCTCTGCCTGAGCACACTGAGGTGACCTGACTCATGTGTAAAACTTATCATTTACAATGGAAGCTGGCTGCCTCAAATCTCGCTATGTCCATGTGGCCAGGACCTGCATCGTTTCAACCTGACGTCTGCACATGGGCATAATAACTCTTGTCCTGGAGGCAGTGCAGAGCCATCAGGACTAGTAGCCATTGGCAGGCTTCTCTGGCATGAATCGGCCCAACCCCTTCTAAACCCACTTAATGGGTTGCCATCACTGCTTCATGTGGCAGGTAATTCCATAGTTTTAACTATGCGCTTATGTGCTGTCTGAGGAAGTACTTTCTGTTATCCATCCTAAAGTTCCAACCAATCAACATCATGGGATAAGCTCGGGTCCTAGTATTCTGGGAGCAGGAGAAAAATGACTCCCTTTCCACACCATGCATGATTTTAAACACTTCTATCATGTCTTCCTAACTTACCTTTTTTCTAAGCTAAACTATCCCAGATGTTGTAACCTATGTAAATGCCTCAGGGTAATCAATGGACTTCTAAGGCAAATCCTTAATGAACAGAAGTTCTCTACTCTTCTCTGCTCTCTCTGCCAAATCCCTGAATTCCTTTATTTCACTACAGCCTCTCTTTTACTGACTTCTTACCCAGGACACATCTGTAGACCTATCAAAAGCAACCCTTCCCCTTGTCGTCATCTTCTTCCTCTTTCTTTCTGTACAATGTAAGAACATCCCATTGAAGATTTAGCCTATACTAGATGTGGTTTATAACTGGATCAGCTGCAACTCAAGAATGATGCTGTGGCATTTATGTTCATGTTAGGGAAGAGGTTTTGAGGGAAACCAAGTGGTATGGGAGAGAAGGAAATTCCACATACATGCAGCATTTGCATGTATGAATGTCAGAGTCATTGGGAACATTCCATATCCCATACGTATATTGAGAGTTTATACAGGAAAGAGTCACAGGACTGAAATCTGAAAGCCGGTAAGCTGCACCCTCACAGGCCCATTCTAAAGCCAAGGATGGCATCATGCAAAATGAGAGCCAGTGTGGCGTAGTAGTTAAGAACATGGGCCTTGGACTCAGGTGATTTGGGTTCTAGACCCCACTCGTCCACGGAGCCAACTGGGTGACTTCGGGCCAGGTACAGACTCTCAGTCCAACCTATCTCACAGCATTGTAGTTATTGGGAAAAGACTGAAAGGAGCAGAAAGATAATTATTTGTTTATTTATGAGATTTATTAGATTTCTATCCTACCTCTTTCTTTTTTAAAGAATTCAAAGTGGCTTAGGTCATTCTCACTATTATGTGAGCAGCCTTGGGTTTCTTGGAAGGAAAAATGGCAGGGAACAAATGAACAAACAAATGAATAAAGGGCACATGTTAGAAGCACAATATTTCCCTGTTAAGATAGAGATGGTTGAAATTTATTCTAGGAAGTCGACACCACAATTTATTATTGTTTTTCTGATTTGCCTAGCAACTTTTTTCTTTTAAAAGGAACCAAGGGCACTTTCAAAAATAAGCAAATAAAACAGCTAAATTGCAACATTTTAGATCTTATAAATATATAGTTCAAACAATCCCCAATAAAATACAATGGCCTCTTACCATAGTAGGATAATAGACTACATAGATGTTGTAACCGTACTGTATGGAAATGGTTGCAGAAGCCACCGATACCCACACAAATGTTCTTGGCAGGCCCTACAGAAAGGAGGAGAAGCAAATGTTGGGCTCATTGCCATTCCGTAAAAGCCACTCTGCAAGTAGAGCACGGTAGGTTGGTTGAGCACCGAAAATCCCACCCAACAAACCATCAAGATGTCCATGTGCTGCTCTTCCTCTCCTTCCCCTTCAGTTGCCTCTGAAAAAGAACCTACCAAGTCTTCCCCTCCCCACTCCAATTCCCATTCTTTCACTGGGGAAGGGGATCAGAGCAACAAACAGATTGCCACCGGGGTTGCATTTTGTGTTTATGTTTATTGGATTATCCTCCAAGAGTCATTCCTGCCACATATAGGAGTGCCCTTTCAGCACCTGGCATGCACCTTGGTAACTCTTCTAGATTATAGAACACTCCCACTCTCCCACTCCCCTGTGGGAGAAATAGGATAATGACCTTGAAAGGTGACTGTTGACTCTATCACCTTCTCTAAGGAGAGAATAATGTCTTTGCAGGATCAGACCAGCATCGTTTCACTAACTGCAGCAAACCAGTCAAATGCCTCCAGAAAGCCCACGCAAGGGAAAAACGTAGGAACAAATATAGGGAAAAATCCCTCACTGCTTGTCCACCAGCATCTGGCATTCAGAGACAGGTTTCTTCTGAACACAGAGGTTCTCCGATTTAGCTAGCATGGCACATAACCATTTATAGATTGGTCTTTCCCCATGAACCTCCAAACCCTTTATTCAAATCCAATATAAGTTCATGGAAAATTTTGGTAGTGGGAAGATCAGAAGGGAATTGATTTAAGTATTTCAGCACAGCTATAGCTAGACAGAATTTACAAGCTTTATCCCCAGTGTGATGGATTATATAAACATTCCCAGAATTGGGGAAGTGTAGGGTCAGGCTGGGCAGCCACATCATTCTACTTAGGTTACCCATACACTGGTGCTAAGGAAAGAGCAGACAAAAAGAACCCTGCCTTACCATCACTTTCTCTTAGTGTTGAAAAGGGGGAAAGGCAGCCTCTTTTCTTTTGAAAGAAAGCCCTTGGAACTCTCAACAGCAGTGCAGGATCCAATTGGGGAAAGGATAATGGAAGGTTCCAGAAGAAGCTGTTGACAGTTGGAAGCTGAGCTGAGATGCACAACATCTGTTAAGAAAGGGAACTGGCCGGACGTCTTATCCCACAATGATTTTTTATGGGTTAATTTTGGGTGTAATAAAGCTAGAATAGCATTATGGTGAGGTGACTGAACTGGTCCTGGGCAAACCACTTTCTCTCTCAGCCTTAATTCTTGTAGCTGTATTATGGGGGGTTCTAATACGGACCTACCTTCCAGGACTGTGGTGAGGATCGCTATATGTTTGAGAAGCAATATGAACACTTGAAAGTGCTGTACAGATGCTTAGATTCCATTCCACTTCTCATATTCGTTGATTCTGCATTTCTTCATTACCTGCCTGGCATTCTAGCTGCTGCACCGTGCTGCCTCCCCATGGATTTAGCGTCAATGGGTCATGGACCACTAGGGAAACTCCTCTCCATAAGTTTCTCAGACGATGTTTAAGCCATCTTCGTAGAGCCCATATTAGCAAAGGAATTCCATTGATTGTCAATGGAACTACTAATTCCCAAATGTATAGGCCATTCATTGTTATTGTTACATGCTGTTAAGTTGTGTCTGACTTACAGCAACCCTAGGAATAAGTGGCCTCCAGATTGTCTTGTTCTGGACAGCCCTGCTCAGCTCTTGGAAACAATTGCTCATTAGTAACGCACTTCACAAATGCTCAGAGCCATTGTGTTCCTTTCTAGAAAAGCATTCCTTTATATAACTATTTAAAGGCACCATGGGGAAGCTTGCTTTTGTGAGGGGCTGCCTTCTGGTAGCAGAAGTGTTCCTGATGCATGCACATGTTCTGAAATTCCAGTCAGTGGGAATGATGCATCCAGTTGTGATTCCCTCTCAGGCATGCTTTCCTTGAAGAAGAGGAATAGATTTACTGATTAGAGCAATGATGTAGATTAGTAGATTACAGTAAAGATGTACTCAATAGCTTCATGCATCATTCTGGAATGGCTGAACAAAGCATGGATATGCTTCTGCCTTCAGGCATTACTAAGCAGTTCCATGTTCCAGAGAAATTACAGTGGCTGAGTCTCATTATTACCTTTACTTATGTCCTGCTTTGCAGGATGAAATCCTGCCAAGTCTGCAACAGAAATAGATTGTTGATGATGAGGATGATGAAGATGATGATGATGCATATTACAGGGCAGGGGGTGATAGAAAGTCCTTTGGGAGGAAGGAGGGACAAGCCGGGAGAGAGCCACCTGCCTCCCTCTCTCTTCTGGCATGTTTCCACGGTTCAGAGGAAATTTGCATCCGGAGCCTCATAATTCTCACACTCTTCCCATTATATCATGCAAACTCAGAGCACAGCTTCTGCACACCAAAGAAAGTGAAAGCCAGGCACTATCACTCCACCGCCTGGTTGGCCCTGCAAACAAAGCCTCCCTCTGCTGGCTTTCCTTCAGGCTTACTTTGGTAGCATATCAATTTTTAAGAACAGGGTCTTTGCTCTGACTTCCACTTTTAACACAAAAGCCACTCAAAGTGGGTGTGGGGGGACCAAAGTAACTAAATGAATCAATTTCTTGCATGGTTTTTCTGTGCAAACCTCTTGGGCAACCTTGGAAGTCATTACCTTAATCCTTTCCCTCTTTCAGACCTGTATCTCGCCCTCCTTCCGGGACCCCAACAATCCGGTGAGCCATCTCTTATCAGCCATCCATTTCACGGTACACATTTGCCCCATTTTGACAAAGATGTGTATGCAAGGTGCACAATTCTTTCTCTATGCACAATGTGCAAAGCGTGTCATTGTTTGCACAAAAGTATGTGAAGTGAGTACTTATTTTTCCACATGCACATATTATGTAATTATTTACACGAAGTATACAAAGTTCACAAGTCAAATGTGAGGAAGTAGACCTCCATTTGAACCCACTTCCTTCTGGATGAGCCTAATTTTCTGCATCCATTTCAGGCAGTGCCCATTAAAAATACTTTGCCACTTTTTGATTTTTGTCAACAGATTGGCAGACACAGGCTGTGTTCACTCATAATGGCACGCCATGGGAAGAATGCCTTTTCATTATGTCTGAATCCAGCAAGAAAGGCAACGTTTGGTTACTGTGAATCCCATGGTGAACCAGCAGTTTGTTCGACGATTTCTGGATTGCTTGTCATGACATGGGAACTCATGTAGTTTCCCCATTTCTGACAGTGAGGTTGAGGGCAAGAGCAGCTGCTGCAGCTGGAGCCACTCAACTCAACATTTTCTGAGGCCCCATTTTGCCTAGCAACTGCTGAGTCGCCAACAGCAGGGAACTGATTGGCTGCCTCTGCCTGCTGCCATGCTTGCCTCGCCTTGCTGTTTGCTGCCTTGCCTGCCACCTCCTTGCTGCCTTGCTGAGATGCCTCTCTGTGTGACCCTGCTGTCTTGCCCCCTCATGAAGCCTCGCCAAGTCCTGTAATTCAGGTTTCTTCAACAAGAGTTCCAGGGATCAAACCAGAATCTTCTGAATGGAACCCTGTATTATAACACAGAGCTACCATCAGCAGAAACCATTGACAACAAGTAAAATGTGCAGATAAGTTCCCAAAAAATGTAATCACAAACCAGAGACTGCAATTAGAAGGTACAGATCTCACTCCCAACCACAAAAGGGATAAAAGCAGGGCTTTTTTTGTCATCGAACGCACTGGAACAGCGTTCCGGCACCGTTTTTTCCAATGGATTTTATGAAGTGATTTTGAATCGTAGCAGATCAGCAGCAAACTTCATTAACATAGTGCCTGCGGGCTGCTTTTGTGTCTGCTATCTGATAGTGAGATAGTGAGTGTGTTGCTCTCGGCTTGGGACGCTGCTCCGCTGCTCGACTTGGGATTGGTGTGTGTGGTCGCACGCTTACTGCCAGTGACAACGTGAGTTCCAGAACCTTTTTTTTTTTTTTACACAAAAAAAGCACTGGATAAAAGACATGACGTGGGGGAGTTAAGAAAAATGTTCTGTTATCCAATGTGCTAGATATGGTGAAAAGTGAGAAAGTTGATTTTTCATTTGTCAGAAACACTACATAATTCCTTATGGATGTGATGACAAAGAATAGGAAGAATGAGCATCATGTTTCTCAGCCCTCTGGTGAGAAATCGGAGTTGACAGTGATGAACACCATGACCTCTGCGTGTGAGGTCAGATGTTCAAGTAATAAGAAGACAGGCCATTAAATGGTTGCCAACACTCTCTAGATCCCTAGACTGTCCAATGGATATGCTACTAGCATCAACATCTGAAATCAAATGCTGAGTATCCACGATTCCAAAATGAACGTGGGTTTGGATGTTTTGGTAAGGCCATGTTAAACCTACTTTGTGTGAAGCCTCAGTGGGTGCATTCTAGTTAGGTTGACCAAGGAGACAAGTCTTAGCAGACCTGCATTGAATGTGAACTGATCCAGAGATTATGTTATGGATGATTATCAGCCATAATAGCCAAATGGAGTTTCTTTGTTAAGGATGGGCATATAAGCTCACAGCATTTCTCCAAATTCTGCCTCAAATCTTGTTCCGCTTCATGTTCTTATCAGATGTGCGTCTTTATTTTTGTTTCTTTTTGCATGAAATCCATGCATATGGCTATCCATTTTTTAAATGTGCAAATCAGTTGTGCACCACAGTGGGAGAGAGCTATTGCCCTCATGTCCTCTTGGGGAGAATCTACATTGGGATCTTAGGGGGAATCTGCTTTTGGGAGAAAGCTACACCAGGCATGTTTAGCTGCACTAGAATGCCCAACTTCTTGGCATGTCACACGAAGCTCCCCCAGATTGTTGTCCTCATGGAAACGAATAATACATCCAATGCTGCTTCCATATTCCTTCCCTTCTTAGGAACAACTAGCTGAAAAGAGGACCATACATGTCTACTCAGAAGTAAATCACAGTCTCTCCAATGGTGCTTACTGGAAGGAAGTCACATTACTTCCAATAAAACTTAGAGATAGCCAGCTTAGAAATAAATTGCATTATGTTTAATGGCACTTATTCTTGGGAAAGTATGCACAGGAAGAGAGATTATTTTGGGTGGAGGGGTATGGGCTACTCATCCTGTTGACTTCTGCCTATGGGGGTGGGGGTTCAGGTGGAATGGTGGACAGCAGTGTCCTGTCAGCCAACACACTTGAAATTCAATCCCAAGGTGCATAATTTGCCTGTGTCACCTGCCTTTTCCTCACTGCTCTGCACACAAAAGCTGGATGGCTGGAGTGGCCCCTGCAGTTGCTGCTCTTTCCAGGGGACTCTATAGTATTTGTATATGGGGAATCTATAAAACTAATATCACCACAGTGAGAAACTGTGGCGGTACAGACAAACCATGGGACAAACCATTGTGCCTTAGCTTGGCTTCTAAAGACCAAAAACACAATGCTAAAATACCACAACTGGGTTCAGACAACGTAAGAGACCGGCAATGGTTTAAAAACAAAACAACACCACTGTGCCTTGTAATGTTGTCTGAACCCAACCGCCATGTACAGACTTTGGAGCACTGTTTTCTTACACTACAGTTTATGCCTACTTAAAAATACATCCCTCTGAGCTAAATGAAACTCTCCCCCAGCTAACTCGGGACAGTGATGTAGAATTAATTGGTTTATATGTTTGTTTTAACACTGCCGAAAACCAACCCCAAGGAAGACTGGCAAAGCAGCGGATCACGATTAAATGTGCAGCAAAGCTTGTTTGCATTTCTTGCATCAATGCTACAAGCAATTCTGGTCAGACTTTTGGGGCACCTTATTTCACAGGGTAGAAATAATCGCGAAATCAAATGTCATCCAATTCTAATTTCTATAGTAATTGCTTTCTATAGCAGTGGCCAGATATTCCTCCTTTCATAATAGCATCATGTATAATTACTACATAATCTTCAGGCATAAATAACACTCCAATTAGCCTGTAATCTCTAATTATAATGTACTTACCAACTAGTTCTGTGCTTATTTGAACTCCGTAAAATAAAATACCTTGTTAATAAAAATGTTGGAAGAGAATTATGTAGGTATTGAATGCCAAATTCGGTTGCTGTGCTACTGGGTACAAGGTGAGATGAAGTTGCAGGGATGCAAACACATTTTCTAAAATCTGTCTAGAAAGTGGTAGAGAAATGCTGCCAATTAAGCTATTTTGCATATGTTTTCTTAACAAAACCTTAAACTATGAGGCTCTGATAGCAAACAAGTGTTCCTTCCTCCTCTGGGGATGGCGAACGGGGGACCAAAGGAATGGCTGTCTAGGACACTTCCTTCATATATATGTCCACATACATCAGCTCCTATATGCAAGTGAGTTGCCTGCAGAATTATCCTGAGACAGGTTTGGAAATACACAGGCAGTTCCAAGGCTCAGCTCCAAGGTTCTTTCCTCTGATATATTTTTCTTACCTTACATTGGACATGGACATTGGATGGCAATTCAAAAAAGGGTAGTTCCTTTGCAGCTTTTCATTGAGATAACTCTCCTTTGAAATAGGTCATATAACTACCCTTTACAGAAGTCATTTCCCACCACACATCATTCCATAAACACGCCGTTGAACTGTGACTGATAACATCACTAACAACCTTACCATTAGTCCATGAAGAATAGGGGGAGAAGAGAGAGACAGCTCTACAATGGAGAGAAATGCAGGATACATGATATTTTTAGGGAAGGAGATATTGAAGCCATAAAAAGAACCTCAGACCAAGGGCCTAGCTAGTTCATTGTCATGTTTCTCACATAGGTTCAGAAGATGCCTTCAGGAATCCACAATAGGCATTATGTCTCTGATACTGGGAGAAACATGTACTGCCTCAAAGTAGCCACTGGTAGTTTGATCCTCTCTGAATTCATCTGATTCCCTCTTAAAGCCAGCTAAAGTCTTCTTTGCAGTTGGATCCTCTATGTCTGAACTCTTCCCCCCTTTTTGCCCTTTCATTGCACTTTACATGCACAAAACCACAGGACCGGGAGCATTTTTATATACATAATGGAAATACAAAGTGCCCTGAACACTAACTCCAAACTGCACGATTAATAACCTACACTGTGGGCTGATATAAGCTACTTTCTCTCGGTCACAGAAGTCTCCCAACACACACCCACAATTCACAAAATTGGAATGAACAACTGAATTGTCACTAACAGCATGTGTTTTAAACATTTGAAACCTATTTTTTCCAGAAAATAAAACTTCCAGTTTTAAAGATCAAGAATGTCTGTCTTTACTGTTGCCATTTATTTCTGGATGTTCATGTGGCACCCTAATCACAGCTTCACTAAAATCCTGAATTTCTCCATTGATTTCCTCTTATGTCTGCTGGGGAAAGAAAAACATAGCATTAAAAGATGCCAGTAGGGTAGCCATGAAACTCACTAGGTAGTTTGCCCAAGGAAAGGCACAGAAGGAAGGGATGGAAGGGCAAATGTGCTCCTTAAGCTCCCTGAGAGAAAGGATGTTTTGTGTTTTGTGGAGTGGAGCAATAAACTTTTTCCTTTACTATCTGCTGATGGATGAAATCAGATTCTCCAAGCATGCATTCATAAACATTTGTGAGAATTGGGAGTTGTGTGAATTCTTGCAATTTTTGTGTGCAATTTTTGTACTTTGCTATTTCTGGGAATGTGCACATTTCTAAAAATGTACAATACCCCCTGTTTCACCACTAACCTGTTTGCTTAGTGGTGAAAATGTGCAGTTTTGATTTACATTAAATATTTTTTCTATGCATCAAATTCTGTAAAACCATGTACTAAAATGGTCTGCAAGTCTGTGCAACTCAGAATATATCAGTCCACTGCAGAATCCACAGGTCTGATTCTTAGAACTCCAAACACTCTTGAGCCTATTGCAGGACCCTCTGGCATTTCTGGCCAGGATTTGTACTAAGACATAAATAAAGTGTCCTGTGTTAAGGAAATTGAGTTATCACCCTTGCCTTTTCCTGTCTCAAGGTCATATGGGATCTAGAACCTGATCATGGTCAGGGCCCCTTTTTGTTTTAGCTTGTAGCCTAGAGTTGTTCCCTGCTGGTGCTGAAATCTACCGTTCCTTGGACAGAAATTAAATGAGCTGTACTACACAGAGGTGTAAAAATTGGGCTAAAAGCCAAACCAGAGAAACATCCCAGCAAATGTTGCACTATGGAACACAGTTATGGATTTGGCCTTTGCGGTGTGTTTTCAATACTGTAGTTTCAGTATTTAGGAAGGCTTTGGGTGCTCTTTAACTACCCCTAGTTGATCAGTTCACTGCTAACAGAACATTCACCAACATTATTTTAGGTGTTCTCTGTTTTGATTTTGTACTAGCAAGGAGTAGGAAAGGAAACATCTCTTGATTCATTTTAATTTATATTGCAAATAGACCTGTAGTGTCACATCAAAATATTCTATGTAGGAAAAAGTGTTTTGTGCTTCAGCAGAACAGTAGCAAAGAATGTAAAGGCCTTATAGGAAATTGGATTACTTAAACTCTTCCTGATCTTGGACTTCTAATCTGAATAACTTGGAAAGGAGAAAGATAATTCCTACTATGAGGTCACCGTTCAATATTAAATAGACTAGTCAGTGGACAAGTATATAGCCCCATAAGCTTCCAAATTCCAAAATCAATATATATTTAAAGTGTGTGTGTAAATCACATTAAAACTAATATTATTTATACCCCCTAGTAGCCAAAGACTCTCTGGGGAGTTAACAACATTAGCTACTCCCCATAAGTTAGCCCTCCCCTTCATGGATCACTGCCTTGCTGTGGCAGTGGGGCTTGTGTAGCTCAATGAAGCTATGAGCTATGCCGTGCAGGGACACCCAAGATGGACAGGTCATAGCAGAGAGCTCTGACAAAACGTGATCCACTGGAGAAGGAAATGGCAACCCACTCCAGTATCCTTGCCATGAAAACCCCACGGACAGTACCAAAAGGAGAAAAGATATGACATCGGAAGATGAGCCCCTCAGGTCAGAAGGTGTCCAATGTGCTACTGGGGAAGAGCAGAGGGATAGTACTAGTAGCACCCGAAAGAATGAAGCAACTGGGTCAAAGCCAAAAGGACACTCAGTTGCAGCTGTATCTGGTGGTGAAAGGAGAGTCCGATGCTGTAAATTGGATCTGATAGACAGAGTGTCTGAGGAACTATGGGCAGAGGTTTGCAACATTGTACAAGAGGTAACAACTGAAACCATCCCAAAGAAAAAGAAATACAAGAAAGAAAAATGGCTGTCTGAGGAAGCTTGACAAATAGCTGAGGAAAGAAGGGAAGTGAAAGGCAAGGGAAAAGAGATACACCCAACTGAATGCAGATTCCAGAGAATAGCTAGAAGAGATAAGAATGCCTTCTTAAATGAACATTGCAAAGAAATAGAAGAAAACAATAGAATAGGAAAGACTAGAGATCTCTTCAAGAAAATTGGAGATATGAAGGGAACATTTCATGCAAAGATGGGCATGATAAAGGACCAAAATGGCAGGGACCTAACAGAGGCAGAAGAGATGAAGAAGAGGTGGCAAGATTACAAAAAGAAACTATGCAAGAAAGAGCTTAACGTCCCTGAGAACTACGATGGGGTGGTCACTGACCTTGAGCCAGACATCCTGGAATGTGAAGTCAAATGGGACTTAGGAAGTCTGAGCAACAACAAAGCCAGTGGAAGCTACAGTATTCCAGCTGAGCTATTCAGAATCCTAACAGAGGATGCAGGAAAAGTGCTACACTCAATATGCCAGCAAATTTGGAAAACTCAACAGTGGCCACAGGATTGAAAAAGGTCAGTTTACATTCCAATTCCAAAGAAGGGCAGTGCCGAAGAATGTTCAAACTACCATGCCATTGCACTTATTTCACATGCTAGCAAAGTTAGGCGAAGACCTTTTTATTTAAGCAGCATTTTAAATGTTAATATCATTGAATTTTATTTGGCCAGGGTGGCTTATTTTATTCCAATGTATATATTTTAATTGTTATTGTTTTAATTTATTGTGTATTTTATTATGTTGTGAGCCACCCCGAGGCTACGGCAAGGGGCGGCATAGAAATGTTTTAATAAATAAATAAATAAATAAATAAATAATAAGTTATGCTCAAAATCCTACAAGCTAGGCTCCAGCAGTATGTGGACCGAGAACTACCAGAAGTACAGGCAAGATTTCAAAGAGGGAGAGGAACTAGAGATCAAATTGCCAACATACGCTGAATCATGGAGAAAGCTAGGGAGTTCCAGAAAAAACATCTACTTCTGCTTCATTGACTATGCAAAAGCCTTTGATTGTGTGGATAATAACAAATTGTGACAAATTCTTTATGAGATGAGAGTACCAGACCATCTAATTGGTCTTTTGAGAAACCTGTATGTGGGTCAAGAGGCAACAGTGAGAACTGGACATGGAACCACTGATTGGTTCACAATTGAGAAAGGAGTACAAGGCTGCATACTGTCGCCCTGCCTATTTAACTTCTATGCAGAGCACATCATGCAAAAGGAGGGGCTAGTTGAACCACAAGTTGGACTTAAGATTGCTGGGAGAAATATCAGCAACCTCAGTTATGCAGATGATATCACTCTAAAGACAGAAAGTGAAGAGGAACTAAAGAGCCTCTTGATGCGGGTGAAAGAGGAGAGCACACAAGTTGGCTTGAAACTCAACATTAAGAAAACTAAGATCATGGCATCTGGTTCTATCACTTCCTGGCAAATAGAAGGGGAAGAAATGGAGATAGTGACAGATTTTATTTTTCTGGGCTCCAAGATCACTGCAGACAGTGACTGCGCCAAGAAATTAAAAGATGCTTGCTCCTTGGGAGGAAATCTATGGCAAATCTAGACAGCATACTAAAAAGCAGAGATCACCCTGCCAACAAACATGCATATAGTTAAGGCTATGGTCTCCCCAGTTGCAATGTATGGCTGTGAAATTTGGACCATAAGGAAGGCTGAGCATCTAAGAATTGAGGCCTTTGTATTGTAGTGCTGGAGGAGACTCCTGCGAGTCCCTTGGACCACAAGGCGATCAGACAGTCAGTCCTAGGGGAGATCAATCCTGATTGCTCCTTAGAAGGCCAGATCCTGAAGAGGAAACTCAAATACTTTGGCCACCTAATGAGAAGGAAGGACTCCCTGGAGAAGAGCCCAATGCTGGGAACAATAGATGGCAAAAGAAGACGTGGGCAGCAGAGGATGAGGTGGCTGGATGGAGTCACTGAAGCAGTTGGTGTGAGCTTAAGTGGACTCTGGGGGATGGTGGAGGACAGGAAGGACTGGAGGAATGTTGCTCATGGGGTTGCAATGGGTCCAAGGCGACTTTGCAACTGGCATAGCATAGCATAAGTTAGCCCTAACTAGCTTAATAATCTTAATAGTTCATTTTCAACCAGGAATTTTAGTTCCAGTCTGTTCTAAATTCTGTATTATATTTTAAAACATGGTACTGCTGCTAAGTTTTACTCTAATTTTCTCTTTTATTATATACTGTAGCCTTAACTATTTACATTTTTATGTAGTATTTTATACCATATTTTATTGTCTTAAATTGTTGTGAAGGACCCAGATAGTCTCAGTTACAGGGTGATATAAAAATGTAGTACATAAATAAATAGTTATGAAACATTTATGAAAAATAGAACATACAAAAAAGCAGGCTAGATATAATGAATTCTGAATCTTACCTTTGAGCAGATATGGCCATATTTAAAATCAGGTTTATAATTTTGAATCTAGGTTTGCATCAGTCTTTTTGATATACATACTTTACATAGCATTTATGTTCATTAAATGATAAGCAAAAAGTACACTTATGATGTGGAATACTATAGTTTCATACCTGTTCATTACTCAAATAAATCTTTGTCCCAGAAGACTCATGTTTTAACTCATTTCTCCTTTTTTTTCCTGATTGTGTTTATGTAAGTTATCCAGAATTCATTGTGATCTTGTTTCTGCATTTCTCCTTTAATATGATTACTACGTTTAACTACACCATGCTTAACTTTTTTAACTACTTAATTTCATAATAAGATATACTATATTGTCTTAAAGGAGCTGGATTAGCAGTTTTTTCAGTCATCTGCCCACCACTTCCAATAAAGCAAAATTTCCTACAAGTTTTTTTTTTCATACTTTTGTAAACTTTGGGTTTTCCCATAGCTGCTAATATCTCCCTCTTGCATCTTTAAAGCACTGTATTAGTCACAAGAGCAGTGGCTCTCAGCTCTGAATATCAGAAATACTGTATGGGGATGATGTTGAACCTCCATTCTCTGGAGGTGGTTTTCCACAGATCTATCCTTCCATTTCAAGTTGAAAACCCCACATGTTTTTTGCCTTGCAGCCTTACACAAATGTTCATACAACAACTTTTGCTAGGGCAATTTCTTGCCAGTTTCCCCACATTTAGCAAAGTTAGCACTTGGCATGAAGGTACAAAAGAAACGCAAGCCAGGAACCAGTATATTATATGGGAGGAATGTGCATTTCAGAAGCAAACTGCCCTAGGAAACTATCAATAAAAAGTGAGCAATTTGGAAAAAAATTACATGCACCACACTTTGAAATTGTGGTGTTGTGGAATGGATGCAATTATATTCACAGTTATGACACCTATTTTTAGCATGAAGGCAAACTGTGAAAGTGGGAAATGGAAAACAGTACAAAGAGTGGGAAGTAGGTGGACAAAAGACAGTAAGAAAATCGTAGGGAGAAAAGTGCTTTCTAGAGCTGCATTTATTTATTTATTACATGTTTAACCCTGGCGTATTTTTCCTAGGTGGAGCGAATCTTAATACAGACCCTTTTTGCTCTCCACAAGCAGAACGTAAAATGCCTCCCCTTTTTTTCTCAGGCTCAATTTATCACAAACCTGTCTGGCAGTTCAGTAGCACACATAGATGGACGGTAAAAACATTTACCTTGAAAAATAATCGTAATTAAGAAAGTTGAGGTGAAAGTGGTAACCTAGATTGGAGAGGGAAGGGGATGACTCCTTGAGCAAAATGGACAGACAAATGCAGGCACAGGAAGTTAGACAAACAGCGCTGTTTCTGTATAATCCCTTTGCAGTAGCCCGGCAGAAGAAGAAAACGGAAAGGAGATGGGGTTTGCAGTCCAAGGCAGTTTCTCTGATATTCAAAAACTAACAGAGCCATCCTAAGTCCTCCACAGTCTATAGCACTATATAGGCAGTCTCTTAATAATAATAATAATAATAATAATAATAATAATAATAATAATAATAATAAAATGTTTCAGATTCCCAGTGCACCAGCTGCTTCTTCAAGGTTGTAAGATCAACCTCGGAAAAGAGGCAAACAAGGTTTTCAGAGGCTGGGCTGGGAGAAAGAAGGAAGAGGCCAAATCCTGTGACGCATCATAGTTCAACTCCTGCCTCTTCTCCTCCCTGTCCAAAGCATGCAGGCTGGATGAGTGCCCCTTTATCCCAGGTACCACCAATTGAGCTTAAACAGGTATTGTGGGTTACCTTGCACCTGCTAGGTATTACCATTCATCTGGGCACCTGAAATAAGTCACGAGAGCTTGATGTGCAATGCTTTCCAAGTTATGTTCAACCTGAATAAAATGAATAAAAATAGGGGAGTTTCTGAGCGTGCTGAGTTGCCCGTGGAGATTTTCACCAGCAAAGCGATCATCATCTTTCATCTCATTTCCGGACCTGACCTGTCACAGCATCACTCCTGGAAACCTTTGGACTGAACCATTCCAGAAAAACCAGTAATGCTATATCTCTCTTGGAATTGGGAATTGGGAATCTCTGCCTTGCAATTGATTCACAGTCATTCACACTGGACCTTAGGAAGCAATGCAATGGATGATAGACATTTCTGTTGCTAAGTTTCCAGCAAACTTGGAGCAAGCATTGGCAGCTGAAGCCCTAGTTCAAAGAGCTGGAGCAGTTATTCAGGTTAACAGAATGAAAAAGAAATGAAAGGCAAGTCCCAGAGTAGCAACGACAATTAGAAAATAGGAAGGTAGGGGTTATTGAGATTATTTTATATAGATTCCACTTTACCTCAGATGGTTGATGCTTCTAAAGACATATAATAGAGCAATTATGACGCACAGGAAGGAATGATAATTTTTGCACGAGTGTTTTAGAATAATGATAGGGCATTTAATTGAAACACTAATTATCTTTCTTAAGTGTTTTATGAGGTAGACAAACTCAAATGCTGTGTTGGCAGAAGAACCCAAGACAGTGTAGTTAATTCTATTGTTGAGAGAACAAGTCCGTTCACCATTGAATAAAGTTTTGGATGTGGGTTAGGGTCAAGAACTCAGTGGTTGCGAGGGAGGTCTACATGGGCAATTTGGCTTTTCAACTCCACTAAATCCAGTTAAATGAAATTAGTCCATCATTGTTCTATCTCTGCAGCCATATATCATACCCCAAATCCTTTTTTTTTTCTGAGACAGACCTCTCTGCTATTTACCTTGAGTCAAGAGTGTCTACTTTGTGGGTCTCACCAATCTTCAAACTGCCCAATGGCCGCTTCTTTTCTGGAAGTGGCAATACAGAGAAACCTTGTGATGGAAAGTTTGTAAATGTTTACACATTTTATATTTAATCAAATATAAAGACATGCCTGTTCTTTTGAAGCAATCTCTAAATACTTAACACAATGTAAACAGAGACAGATTCTCCACACCCTTTTGATGACCAAAAGACTAATATCACAACACTGGAAGCACAAATAGTCACCTTCAGTAGCACAATAACTTAGCTGGGATTAGAAGCATAGAATCATAATACAGTAGAGTTGGAAGGGCCTATGAGGCCGTTGAGTCCAACTCCTTGCTCAGTGCAGGACTCCAGGTTAAGCAGATGGTGCCTACAGCCTGGGAGAATCCATAGTTTCCCTAGGAAATTGATTCTATTGCCAAACTGCTCTAGTCAGGAAGATTTCCCTGCGTCCAGATGGGATCTAGTTTTCTATAACAAGCCCATTATTCTAGGATCCTGCACTTGGGATGATTGGGAAGAGATCCTGGCCCTCCTTTATGTGACATTTCCACTATTTGAAAAGTGCCACTATATCTCCCTCAAGCTGCATGGAACCTTCAGGCTCTGAGTTTGAATCAACCTGACAACCATCTAAAACTGCAACTACAATTAGAAAATAAGAAGGCTGGAGTTCCCAAGCCCATTTGATGTAGATTCCACTTGCCCTCAGTGGAAGAGATAAAGCCCCATCAGAGCCCCATTAAGTATTCCTATAGTGAAATCAGAGCAGTGCATCTGGGGCAGGGGTGACTCATCCTTAGCCCACCTTAAAAAGGTTGAGCTACTCCTTGTGAAAAGCTCCAAAAGCTACGGTCGGGCAACACCTCTGTTTGACCAATCCAATGTGAACTCATCATCATTCTGTGAGATGGTTCAAAAGTAGGTTAGGGATGGGGGAAGAGGAACAGGATGACCAGATACTTGAAGTCCTTGTGGACATAATATTAAGACAGAATAGAGGAACAGTCACAGACTTTAGGCAGTGACAGGCATCATGCAGGTGGTCAGTTTTGTCAGACCAAAAAGCAGCATGTGAATAACCAGAAAAAGAAGTCAAAAGTTGAGCTTTATTTGTATATTCTTCATACCTGCTATTTGTTTTATATGCAGATTTAGAAACAGTTATTATACTTTAAATGTAAATGCATTACATCTTACCCTTGTATGGAAAACTGACCAGGTTACCTGTGTGTCTACTTGTTTTATATGTTGTTCAGGTGCTAACTGTTGACCAATTGCTCTTATGACTTCTTATGGTCCTTATAACAATTCTTTTGTTTCTTGTGGAGCATATGTTGGGTGGATCAAGTATCTGACTCAATGTAAGACAACTTCAGATGTCTCTGTCTTCAGAATGGACTTGGATAGGCCTTCAAATGACTTCTGTGTTGCCTGAATTTAGATTCAAGGATAATCAGGAAATACTAAACCCATTTGTGTGAAAGCTAACTTATAGCTTATTGGATAACAATGATGGAAAATGTGTGTGGATCACAGATCCCTATGCACCTTCCCACCCTTTAAGATCTGGTGCAGAGGTCCTTCTTCAGGAGCCCTCCCTGAAGGAGATTAAGAGGGTGGCTACCTGGAGGAGGGTCTTCTCTGTGGTGGCACCCCAGCTCTGGAACCTGCTCCCCAGAGAGGTTCACCTGGCACCGACTTTGTATTCTTTTAAAACCTTTTTATTTACCCATTACTTTAAAAGTTGATTAGGTTTTAATGTATGGTTTTATTGTTGAATGTCGTGCTTCATTTTTCACTCTGTTTTTGTTGTAAGACCATCCCGAGACAGTAGCAGTCAGACAGTATACAAGTTTTTAATAAAGAAATAAATAAAAATAGATTTCAGTCAAGAACCCTAACCTAACACATGTCCCTTGGTAGCAGGGCTTCTCCTTATGATCATTGTCATGCCAAGGCACTGTTTCCTTTGACATTTCATCATTTTACAGAGGTCTCTTCTCTCCCCATTTCAGAGACGGTCAATAAGCCACAAGTTAATGTCCTTTCTTGAAGGAGAAACTGCTTGATTTCTCACAGCAGAAGCAGAGCTTATCTATGGAATATAAGTGGGAAGGGCAGCTAGGAATTAATTTCGGTGCTGTTCCTAAAATCAGTTGTGTCTGAATGTAAGTCACTGACACATCTCCAAGGAACTCTCCTGGATGCTGGATACTAGGAAAGTTCACTGTTGAACCTTAACAGTCTTGCCTTCCAATCCCCCTTTAAATAGAAAATGGTCCTCTAGAAGCTTTTCAGAAGTAAGACAATCTCTGTAAAAGAGGACACATGTAATGCATGGGTCATCCAAGTTTCAAGATGCACCAAAAGATGGGACAAACCCACAAAGAATAGCAGATCCCTCCATTCAAAACAATATAAATTTCAGTAGCTACTTAGAATTGTCTTGGAGAAAATTGACAGGTTTCACTCTTTGGCAAGCAGAGAGCAAAAGTGAAGTAAACTCCAATTGTAGGAAGTCCTTCTTTAACTGATAGATCTCCAAATTTTGCTGGACTCCAGCCAGAATGTCCAATTGTCAGGGAAGATGGGAGTTGTAGTACAATGCAAACTGTTGGGCCACAGTTTCCCCTAAAGGTTGACCGTTCTGATACCGAATTTCTGAGTAACCTCTGTGTCTCAACAAGGTCACGTCTCAAAGGCTGACCCATATGGACCCACCAGAAAAGAGAACATAAACACAAATGAAGCAACAGGATAGCCTCTTGAAAGCAGATTATCTGAGTGGATTTGACATGATATAGCAGAAAAGTGACATCCACACATCACATCATAGCAGTACTAATTACTGTCAAGGGAAATGAAAATGTTGCAAAGGTTAAGAAACACAGCACTGCGGGAGAAAGCAGCCTGATGATTTCAGGTCCTGAGGGAAACCACAGAACAGCCGCAAGATTTCTTCGCAAAGGCCTTGTTTCAGTCTGCTTGCCAAAATATCTTGGAGAGCCTTTTTATATTTGATCATTCATTTTGGATCGCTTCCTCTTGTTTCCCTCGTGCTTACATGCTCCGTCCTTCAGATTGGAGGCAGTAAATTGCGTTTTGTCCCAATGAAAGTACCACCTTCCTTACCTCCCCAGTTCTCTTTTGAAACAACACGGCAGTCAATGTTTCCAGTGAGCGCAGCTGGCATGGTTTTCTTTTTAAGATTACTGAGGGGCCCAGATGGATGCTTGGTTAAGTAGCGTAGCTCATGAAAGTCAGGCCTAACACATCCCTTCACCTCGTTCCTGCTGTAATCCCTATTCAGAAGGTATTGGTGTACAAAATGAATATGGGAAGCAATATAGCCAGCTGATTGCAAAGCAAAGGCCTCTTAATCAGGAGAGAACGGGGAGATCTGGCAACCCTCAAGGAGAGGCCCAGGAAGCCAGCTGCTCCTCCGACAGCCCCAGACAAAGTGCCGTGTGTGCCGCCTGCCAGCTGAACTGCCTCTGAAAAGACGGGCAAAATCGGAAAAAAAGCACTTGGCAGATGCTGCATCCTGACAGGGCAAAGTCCTGATCTCAGCAACTGCGTGTTGCCTTTGCCAAGGAAAGCTCTTAATGGCTGAAGGCACTGCTGAGCCACACACTGAACAATGGGAGCCCAGAGAGAAAAGCTAGGAAAAATCTCAAGGAAAGACGGGCATCGAGGGTGGAAGAGGAGGAAGTGTATTGATTGACAGAGAGATGGATTTAAAGCTTTCTTGTGATGAGGCAGCAAATTTGGCTTCTGACATGGAATATCTGGGATGGGGCTGAATGACCAGAAAGCATGCCCCATATTTAAAAACAAATGAACAGACAAGCAAACATCAAGTTTCTAGCCCACATGGGGCACACGTAGAATTGACATGAAGGATGCAATCTGTTCTTCAAAAACAATGACATGTGTATTGGTTAATGCCTATGCTAATAAGTTGAATAGAAAATTTTAACACAGTGACAGTTCTTAGGAATTGTCTAGATCTATGATTCTTTTCCTCCACCAACTGCTACTAAGGTTTCAAACCGTCCTGAGAGCTTTACTGTCCAAACATAGGTGGCAGTATTTCTGACTGTCACCTTTGCTGCTCATTTAGCTTGGAGAAAAGTTAGCAAACAGTTGCTGTTACGTTCAATTTTAGCTGAATCAACGTGACATGAACTACCCCACTAATTGTGAACTCTGGGGGTGAATTACAGCTGCAGTGGAGTCAAAATAGCACAAGCATGAAACAAAAGGGGGGTTTCCAAAAGCTCGGGGGAAACGAAAGGTTTGTGGAGACACAATATATACTAACAATGAAACACCACTTCATCTTTTACTCCTTACAAGCTTTTCTGCATTGCGGGCAAAGACAGAAGGAATTGTAAGAAGCATTCAGTCAGATTCTGGCTGAACATCAGGGAAAACTTCCTGGCTGTTGGAGGAATATGACAATAGAACCAGTGGCAGAGGGAGGTTGAGGCATCTCCCACCCTGGAGGCATTCCAGATGCAGCAAGACAGCCATCTGCCAGAGCGGCTTGAACCTGGAGTCTTCCATTGACAGCCTTCTAGGGCCCTTCCAACTCTACTGTTCTATGATTCTATAAAAGGACTGTGAGTAAAAGTTACCATATCTGGAGGCAGGATGTTGTAAAATTCTGCAGATTAAGCCAGGCAATAGTATGATACAAACCTCCTCTAGCAGTAAATGGCTAAGGGGCAACCTGTCTCACCTGAAACATGTCTGGGTTTTAAGATCTGCAGGAAAGGCTCTTCACAGAACACCTTTACCTGCAGATATCATACATGAAAGCTCGTTCACCTGTTCAATGCAGGACTCCAGGTTTGTTTATTTTTATATTTATTTAAAAGCTTTTATATGCTGTCCTATCATATAAAAATCTCAGGACGGCTTACAATGCTTTAAAAGGGCAATTTAAAAGACAACAATTTCCAATAAGTGAATGAAAAACAAAACAATATTTAAAACAAAACAACAAACAGTAAATCACAAAACAAAGCAAGAGCGACTAAACGTTAAAAACTCTTAATTTTAAAATGTTTAAAGAAAAAGGTTTTGACCTGGCACCAAAAAGAGTATAGGCTTGGCACCAGGCAAACCTCTCTGGGAAGTACATTCCAGAGTCTCGGCGCCACGGCAGAGAAGGCCCTACTCTGAGTTGATGACCCTTCTGCCTCTTTTAGAGAGGGTTCCCAGAGCAGGGCTTCTCCCACAGATCTTAAGGTGTGCCCAGGTTTAGGCAAGTTGTCAGATCTTTTACTGTGTTGCCCTCACATTGCAGCAAGCGCTGTCTCAAATGCTACAACCCATTGTCTTGGCCTTTAGAAATGCTGCAAAGAGGTGACATTTTCCCTCCCAATCTTATCATACCACATCCCAAGGTCATCCTATGAAGCTGACCGTTGGGAGAATCAGGGCATCTTAAAGGAAACATAGAAATAGTGAGTCAGAAGGCGCCTCCTGGGCCAGCTAGTCTGGCCCCCGGCTCCACTCATGAAATGCCTACCATGTGCATGTCCAGCCTATCCTTGAACACCCTCACCAATGGGGCTCCAGCCACCTCTTGTGGAAGCCCATTCCATAGTTGAGGTATGGAATTCACTTGCACCAGCCTTTACCATCCCGATGGCCTTCAACAGCATTTGAACTGCAACTCCCAGAATTCCCACCAGCAGGGCCATTGACTGGGAATTCTGGGTGCTGCAGTCCAAACATGTCCGGAAGGAGAAGGTTGACTTGCACAGTAGGTAGTGCCGGCATCAATGGGGATGGCTGTAAATGGGGAATGGAGCCATTTGTGGAGGATGGTGCTCCATGTGGGGCTTCTAGCCATGATGGCAACATGCTGCATCCCATGTCAGAGGCAGCTCGCTGGAGAATACAAGCAGGAGGGTGCTGTTTCTCACAACCTCCTGATGGATCGCCCACAGGCAGCTGTTCAGACACAGTGTGAACACAGTGCTCATCAGATGACTCCATGATCTGGTGCAGCACAGTTCTTTTTAGCTTGCCTTTTCAATTTAGGGTGCAATCTTATGCATGTTTAGCAAGGGGAAAAAAAGAAATCTCAGTTTTCCCCATCAGACCTAGATAGATAAGAATGTGCCCATAGCCTATTAAAATATATAGCCTTCATGTACAGTGTTTTACTGGGCTTTTTATTGTTTGAAATTGTAGTAAACCACTGAGATGGCTTTCTACAAGATCAGAAGGACAGTCTGGAACCTCAGTCTTAACCTCCTCACTCCATCTGTTCCCCTTTTTCTTTACCTCCCACCTCTTCCTTTTCCTGGTCTTTCTTTCATCAGCTCCTCTGAAGGAATGCAAAAAACCAACACAGCCAACAAACCACAGCCATCCATACAACTGTGCCCCATCCCTGTTTTCCCCTGTTCTTGCTACAGTGCTGAAATGAGCCAAAATGACTTATTTCATTGCCTTTCACCCATCCCCGGCACTCTTCTTCCAAAATAAATAAATAAAAGCCATCTGCTCGAGCAACTAACTTGCCAGTTATCAGCCCAGAGCGATCAGAAACTGCCAGAGATTTGGGGGGGGGGGCACAGAAGGAGGGGTGCATGAAGGTATTTCAATGTATTTTATCATGTTGTAAGCCGCCCCGAGGTTTCGGCAAGGGGCGGCATAGAAATGTTATAATAATAATAATAATAAGATAGAAATGTTAGCAACGATGTCTTGTTGCGAGCTGCCAAGATTCCACCCTGCAAAGGCCTTAACCCACTTTGAAGGGAGTGTTTGCAACATAAACGGCCTTCAGTAAAATGAGAATGCATCAGATCAACCCACTCTCCATAACCTTGTTTTTCATGGATCTTGTATATGAGCACAGTACTTTTTTTAAAGGAGGGCTACAGAAAAGGGCAGCCTGTTATTCCCAGATGAACCTGCCCATCTGAAGGACGTATCCGAGGGCTTTTCTCTAAGGTGGTGCACTAGACACTCCTCTACTTTGGAGACCTGGCAGAGATCCACCATCTATTTGGTGTTGTCCTCTGGATGATGAGCTGTCTCAGTTCACATCCTGTTTAACATCAAAGAACCAAAAGACAGGAACCATGCAGGAGCTCTGACGTTGTGCCTCTAAAGTTTGCATCTGGACAGCAGACTGGACACAGGTCAACTCTTCTTGACTCTGATGAGACGCATTGTGCAGTTGCTGATACTTTGACTTTTGCATAAGCAAACAGTAGAATCATAGAATCAGAGAATAATAGAGCTGGAAGTGACCATGAAGGCCATCAAGTCCAGCCCCCTGCTGTTGCAGGACACCACGTTACACCATCCCACTCAGAAGGCTGTCCAGTTTCTCTTTGAATGTCTCTAGTGTGGGAAAGCCCACCACTTCTCCAGACAGCTGGTTCCACTGTTGTATTGCTCTGACAGTGAGGAAGCTTTTCTGGCATCAGCAAGAAGAGATCTTGACCTTCCTCTTTGGGACAGCCTTTAAGGTACTTTTAGAGTGATACCAAGTCCCCCCTCAGTCTTCTCTTCTCAAGGCTGAACAAGCCCAGTTCTCTCAGTCTCTCCTCACAGGGCAGGGTTTCCAAACCCTGGATCATCTTTGTTGGCCTCCTCTGGACCCTTTCTAATTCATCTGCATCTTTCTTAAATCTTGGTGCCCAGAACTGGACACAGTATTCCAGGTGAGTTCTGGCTAGTGAGGAGTATAGAGGAACTACTACTTCTTATGATTTGGAAGTAATGCTTCTGTTTAATGTATTCCAAAATAACATTTGCCCATAGCAGACACATTGGTCCCCTCCTCCTGTTACATAACTCTTCCTTTTTTGCCCTTGTATAAATGGCCATCCTGTTCTCCTCAGTCTGGATGCTCCTTTGTTAGAGGTTAGGAGGGTGTCCCCTGGGTTTCTGCTATAATGTTACTTCAGCTCCAGTGTATTCTCCCCTGGGTTGCTCTCCCAGTGCCCAGTATAAGGAATTTTGCCTGGTTTCACTGATCAGTGCTATTGTCTGAGGTTCTCTTATCATCATTATCCTCACCATCACTCTGGTGTCATTTGGCTTTGTGTGTGCCTCTAGTCAGGCTAGGCTGGTACCTCCTATGTCAATGGATCCTTATTTATTGACCTTGATCTCTTCAGCTTTTTGGAGTTTCCTGTGCTGCTGAGCTCCACCCCCAAATTAGGCTTGCTGCCACAGAGCAGCAAAGATGGCACCTCTAAAGCTCAGAATAAAATAAAAGCTGCTATGTATTTGGAGAACCATTTACACAGGGACCCCCAACCAACCCTGATCGCAGAGCATGGAGCAGAATGCTTCTTCCTACCATTATCATTTAATTCCCTAGGAGGGGAAGTCCTTGCAAAAATAAATCCAACAGAGATAATTCAGTTGGACAAATCTACGTAGGTTAGGTTCAGGGTTCTTGACCTTGCCTTCCTCATCGTTCGGCCAAGTGTCCTGTCTTTCACTGTGCAGTCCTCTCTCTGCAGCTTGGAGACTCCTTGGCTTCCCTCAGTTCAATAAAAGAAGCATGCTAGAGGCCCAAGATTTCAATGAACCCTTGATCCAATGTAATGGTGATGTGCTTCATGTACACTCTGGGTGCTTGATGTGCATCTGTCCTCTTAGAATCTCTACAAGGGTGCACTGAAGCACCACCTGGCCAAGATTTAGTGCACTTTTAACACTTTAACACAAGGTGGCCACCATGCCAAATTCCAAGGCATACATCATGTCTTTCCCCCACCTCCACACCCCCATCCTGCCTGATTTGTCACTTTCTTTTCACAAGGAAGTGTTCAGGCCGCAATAGCAACTTTAAATTCAGAGGGAAACAGATATATCTCCCCTTCCTGCCTAAAGCACACTGGGGGAATTATTTCTTCATTTAGCATGATCTCTCCTCGTAAGCTTTCTCAGCTGCTGTGAACAATGCGTATCATCTGGGCCTGGAGGTTGCCAGAGGAATTATCCTCCTCTGGCTCACCTGTGCTAATCCAATCCTGTCCTTAGCTAGAGGTGCTCAGCAACATCTGGAAAGGGAATCTTAGTGCCTTATACTAGAATTACAGAAAGCATAAGCTGAATATTTTGCTTATTGCTGCAGATTTGTTGCATCCTCCTGGCCGACTATCGGGACAAAATCTCCATACTGTTCTCCTGGAGATGGCTCCACGGACAGACTTAACATTTTTGGTAGGTGTTGTACAAGTGATGTATTTTCCTGCTGCCTGTTTGGTGGATGCTACAAAACACGCTCCGGGAATTAAGCAAGATTTGTCACCTTAGGCAAGTCACCACATCTTTCCCCCAACTGGTTCTTTTCACTTTTCAGAGTGAAGAATCCAGTTAAAGTTCATTTGCTCATTCATTCATTCATTATACAAGTTACCCTATAGTTAAAGCTCTCAGGAGGTACACATAATAAAAGCAAAACCAGTAATAAAACCGATAATAAATAATTGCATCTGTTACTTCAGAAGTAGCACAAACTATTCACAATTAAAATTAATGATAAAAGATGGAGAAGGTGTTTTTAAAGCAACATTAAGTATATTAGAAATAGAGCAAGCAATAATGTTAAAAGGCCAGGGAAAAGCAAAGACATTGAAAAATCAACCAAGTAGATGCCAGGTAGACCTCTGAAGTGCAATCTTTCCACAATTTGGGTGCCACTGTGGAAAAAGTCCACTCCTGGCTAAGCACCCACCGGATTTCAGTGTCTGGAGCACAAAGAGGGCAGTCCTTGAGGACAAACTCAGAATGTACTCAGAGACATATAGGAAGAATTTATTGAGTATCCAGAGGATAAAGTTGAAAATGGAATTTTATATTATGATTGTCTTTTCTGCTCCAAAGCACAATTGAGGGATGAGGACAGATGGAGCAGATGAATTTTTAAGGGCTGTGGTCTTCTTTACCTGCATGAGATTCTTTTTCTTGTTATAGCTAAGACATTATGTGTGTGGATAACATGAAAAGGATTGTTTGTCATGGGGACAAAATAAAGTGTCAGGGGGACAGGGAGGCAGTGTGGACTTGGTTTTTTGGCAGAAAGAGAATATGGCTTGCCATGAGTGCAACCACAATGGAATCAGTGGGCTGAGGTGAAGCCAAGCTAGCTCCAGGCAAAACCAAGTGGAGTTGAAACCAAATCAGCATCCCAAAGCACAGGATTGGTTATCAGGGTCTGAAAAGCAAATGAGGTCCAGATTTCCCAACTCGCAAGACTCCATAAGAGCTGCTCTCCCATATTGACCACATTCTCTTTTTGCTTTGCTTCTCAAATGTCATTGTGTTTAAACCAATAACCTGTCAGGTTTTCTTCATTCTGCTCGCCCAGGTTTTGCTGTCGTGGATTTTTATTTGACGTTTCTTACAATCAAGCAAGTCATTATGGCCCAATGATGCTGAGACTTTTCTGAGCCTCTGGGGAAGAAAAAGCCCCTGCAGGTGCTTTGGGTGTTGGGGCCAAAGTGGACATGATGTTTGTCATGTGGCCAGTCCTAGCACAGTTGATTTTTCTTTAACAAACTATCCATTGCGTAGAGCTTCAGGCCAGCTATCCGTTAAGGAAAAATCAACCACGCAAGACCAAACAACGTGACAAATGTCAAGTCTGTGTTGGAAGAGAGAAAAATGTTCAAGTCTCTCCTCAGCCCCAAAGCTTGCTGGTGTCTAAAAATGGCTCGGATCCCAGCTACGCAGTTAGAAAATCCCTTTGACTTCCTACCTGGGAAGTCCACGTTCCCCTTCTTTTCAGCTAGTTAACTGCATCTTTGTGGCCAGAGGAGTCTCCTCTGAGAAGAGCTTTTGGGCACATTCTTCTGGTAGGAAGGGAGGAATTCAGAGCTAAGATTTGATGTATTTTCATGGGGCATCAGCCTTCCTGTCTCCAAGGTGTCAGACTGGCTATCTAGGTACTTTGCAGGACTGCAACCTTCTTCTCTGTCTTCCCACCCTGTATAGGATACCCAGATAGATGTCCTCTGAATTTGAAAGGCTAGGCATCCTGATTGGATTGCACTCTGGGTGACCTCAGACCAGGTATTTTGAGCTGGTCTCATGCTAAATAAAGGGTATGTGAGAAATGGAATTCCATCAAACCTTTTCCCCAGTAGATTTCCTCAAGGTGCATAACCCAGAAAAGGGCATGGGCCAACATATACTTCATTGAGAAGGCCATATTTTTCCAGACATGCAATTTGCAAAACAGGGATGGAAGTGCATTGAATCAAATGTACACATTTGAAAAGTGTACAAAGAAAAGTGCAAACTTTTAAACACATGTTCAGAGACACACTCTAGCCCAGATGCAAACAAAAAAGACAAACAGTTTAAAATACAAATAATTTAAACAAAACAGAAAACATGTTTTGCATTTAATTTTGTAAAAAACAAAAAATAGTATTCCACATGGCATCAAGAAATTAAAGAATTCCATAGAAATTGAATTTCCAATTCACCCACAACAAGCCTAAAATATTTCACAGCTTTTTCAAGAGGGAGCTTTGAATGGCTCCCATTAAACTTTGAGGGACCACTGAAAATTCCTTAACATGTGTCCTTTTTATATATAGGTTTGGTACTCTGAGAGAAATGCTGATCAAGTACTAATATCTCCTCTTTGCAACCCCACGGATCATAATTTCTCTGAGGAGTAGAAATCCTTAATCCATTTTGACATTGAAGGTGCAATGTTTAAACAGAGCAAAACGTTTGCTCCACTCCCATGCAGGCTTGCACATGGTGGGAGTCATCGGCCTTTTTCTGTCTAAATAAGCCTAGGCTTGCCCCCAAAGCCTCCCATTTTGTTGATGGGCAGACGGAATAGTTGTATGATTAGCTCTGTTCCACAAAAGAAAGCCACAAGGCCTTTTTAACACCGCAGCTAGACGTTTCGGGCATAATATTTAGCACCAGTCATAATAACTGAGAGTCAGAGTGAAAACCTCACCCATCACACGGAAAATGTCAGAAGAATGGCTTTGAATCAGACAAGGAACCCTTAACCACATTTATTAAATTCTTTCCCTAATTCTGCTGAGATTACACAAATTAGCTTCCCTTTAATTGGCAGTTGCAAAATAGGCTCTGCAGGATCCTCTCCCTAATGGAAGATTTAAAATTCTATTAGTGGTGGTGACAGTGCTGTGGCTGGGTAGAGGTGGTGTTTGGCTGATCTTTTGCCTGAGACATTCAGGGTAATTGATGACAAGAAAGAAGAAGAAAGATGCCATTAGCTCAATGACTGATACTGTCCCTATTTTTAATTACATTAACCCATTCCAGGAGAGGCAGGTCATGAACAATATAGATTCAGTCCCAGATATTTCAGAATGACCTCTCTCTCTCTCTCTCTCTCTCTCTCTCTCTCTCTCTCTCTCTCTCTCTCTCTCTCTCTCTGACAAATCAGAATTAATCAAATGGGTTCTGAATCAAAATGGATCCCTGAGTGCTTGTATTCTTGACGCCATGGGTGAGGGGCTCTTGGAGTTCCTCAGATCATCTCCATGGTCCTCCACAGCTGCAGGTCTAGAGTCAAGTTCTCAAGATGGTGGCAGAACTCACTGAAGAGAGGAGTTTCTCACCAACCCAGGTCACTGGTGTTTGAAGAACAGCAGAGAAAACAGTGGCAAGGCATGTCTGCCGCCTGCCAAGCAGCACTCACATGGCAGAGAGGGGCAGCCACTGTGCGGTAGGACTGGGAGGACCAGGATCTCCCAGCTTGAAATTCTATGAACATCACCTCAAAACTCTGGTCAGCTCACTCCCCTTCTCACTTGACACCCACTTTTCAGTCCATTCAAATGGGGAAGGTGCATGCACTCCCCCCATCCCCATTGACTACAGCACCAGAAGGCAAGGCAAGGCATGATGGCAAGGCAAAAGGCAAGACAAGATGGCAAGACAAGGCAAGAAAGGCAAGGCAAGATGGCAAGGCAAGATGGCAAGGCAAGGCAAAAGACAAGGCAAGATGGCAAGGCAAGGCAAGGCAAAAGGCAAGGCAAGATGGCAAGGCAAGATGGCAAGGCAAGGCAAAAGGCAAGGCAAGATGGCAAGGCAAGGCAAGGCAAGGCAAAAGGCAAGGCAAGATGGCAAGGCAAGGCAAGGCAGACCTGTTAGAAGTATCTATTTCCTCATATGTGCATTTTAAAACAGGTCCCTTAAAGTGCACAGTCTGTAAATGTTGGTGCATGTTTGGGAGTCTGCAAAGATTTTTCCATAGAACACCCTCCTCCGTTCAAGTCTGGGATTGTGAAGGGGCATTGTTGGGAGGCTGGCAAAGTCACATGTTGGAGAAGCAGGCAGCACCCCTTCTCATAGCCTGCCCACCTGGATTTTCCACAAATGACATCTTCAAGGCTAGAGCAGAGGGAACCCCAGAGGGTGCACTGGCAATCCTTAGGAACCTACTATGTTTTGAGCCCATGTCAGGAGCAGCCAACACTGCCCTCTGCAGGGATAGAGTGCTCACTTCACCTGCATGGTGCATCTCCTTCTCAATGGGAGCTTTGAGCCCCTCAGCCCAGGGCCCTGCATCCCATGAGCCACCTGAGATGTCTCTATCCCAGTGTGTTTACACAGCCTTCCCCTCTTCGCTTGGGCAGCATCTGCTGTTGATATGTGAGCAGCTCTGAAGCCTGAAACCCATGAAGACAGAAGGTAAATAAGAAGTGGGGGAGCTACATTGTTGGTGAGTTTGCAGGAAAGATCTGGTTTCTATTTCTTGAACCTTGTAGGCTGGCAGGGCTCAGCCTCTTGGACATGCAGGTGGCCAAAGGGCAGTGGTGACCATTCCCAAAGATGCTTATCGTCACATTTCCCAAATAAGCTAATCAGAAACTGAGTTAGCAAACATATTTTGCAATGTGGCCCTTGGCAACGAAAGCTCTTTCTCCTCCCTCACCCTCTCAATCAATCTTTCTTTCTTAAGAACTATGAATTTTAAACACATCTTTCTTTTGACATAGAAGAAATCTGTATATATTATATCCTACCTCTTCCTAAAATATTCAGAGCCATAAGCAGTCTCTCATCTTCTTTTATCCCTGTGCAGAAAACAAGAACTTTTACATGAGGATAATTTAAGAACTACATCTGCTTTACTATTGCAATGAATATCTCTTGGTGGCCAAAAATATTGCAGAACTGCTGCTTGGCACAACAACTCGTGTGTCCTCTTTCATTGTCAGGCTTTTGCCTTAAAAGTGTCCTCTCTTTGAAGCACTGTCCAGTTCAAGTCTGCTGTAAATGTAAAGAGTTGCAAGGAGAAAAAAATTCTGGAGTCTTGAAGTTGCCCATCCATTCTTAGCACTTGAAAAGTGAACTGAGCAAGGCATGGGAATCTCTGTATCACAATTCTATTTGAATTGTAAGAGCTATTTATCAATCCCCTTCTCTTATAGGACTAGCCATGATCTGTCCATTTGTGAAGTGCAGGCTAGAACAAAGATAGGACTCCATTCCTGTTGGCCTTTTGCTTTCTGGTTAGCTTCACTACCAGCAGGGAAAATGTCTTAGGTAGCACGGAGTTTGGCTCCAAAGTCTGGTGTGGGTGATCCAACAAGAAAGATGACAAGTTTTAATAACATTTTTAACTGCAAAAGTATTATTAATAAGACCTTTTGAACATTCCAAGAGTTACATTCTCACACACCCCAAACTCATAAGTGCAACAAGGTGAAAACATAGCCAGGGTAGAGGCATTCAAGTTCTTAACTAGACTGAATTTGGATTTCTTCCAAACTATCTCTTGCTGGCATAATTCTCAGTTTCCCCAAACATTCAGGTTTTCTCCAGCATGTAACTTCTCCCAGAACAACTCTTCTTCCAACTAAGGAAGCATGGGTTTTGTTAAAGCTGTCTGTTTTGAGGAATGTCAGACATCTTCATTTCATCATCTGTTCATGGAAGGAACTGAATTTTCAGTGAGAATTGTGTTCTTGCCTGTTCCCTGCCCTTACAAGTTTTTTTTAAAAAACATCCAGTTTGCATGTGATTTAAGGGGGAGGGAAAAGTGTTTTGCAGTGGAAATGCAGGTCATATTGGTGGAAATCCAAGGTCACATGAATCCATTGAAAACACCTCTAACATCCCCACTTCTAACCTTTCCCCTGCATTCTTTTAGCCATTCAATATACAGTTAAAACCCCCATCAAAAACCATTTTTGATCTCATCTTTTTATAAGTTAAAATAACCTGCTGCTCTTCTAACTCTCAGCCAATCAGGAAGTCTCTTCCAAGTCTTGAAAAAAGCATGACAGTAAGGTTATGACTAACATTAATTTATTCCACAGTGCAACACCCAACTCTACTCACTTCAGAGGAAGAACCATATAAATGCACAGCCCTTCCCAAGCTTATCCAGCCCAAGATCACTCCACCTTGTCGAGGAGTTTCTTCACCCAGAACTGTTTTTAGTTCTTCTGGACTGTGAGGATCGAGTGAAGGGAAAGAGCTTTCTCAAACTACACTCCTCCAGAACTGGCTATAGTTGCTTTAGTTTCTGCCATTCTGGTACACTCCACAACTTCATTCCAAAACTCCTGTACTTCTCTGAGGGTGTCCACTTAACACATTTTCAAAATTATACATGCATAACTAAACAAGAGAAGAAAAGGCAACACGTTTCGCAAAAATTTTACATCTGCTGATATTCTGTGCTTTCTCAGACTCCTGTCCCCGTGCCAACTATGGATGGCAACTAGGACCCGGCTGTCAATTCAAAGAGAACATTTTGTCTAACCAGCCATAAGAAAAACGAATGCATGATTGAATTAGAAAAGCTCACTGCCTTTAAAAGGAGCTTGTGCTAAAAGTTAAATACTTTCATTTTCAACTGCTTAAAAGTCGAATGGATTGATGAGAACTACCGTGAATTTCATTTGAGGGTTGTTTGTTGGTTTCATTTTCAAATGCAGTGACCATGTTTCTTCTTCCCAAGTCCACCTAGAAGCGCACTCAGTTACTCAAAATTCTCATGCAGGATGCAATCCAGTGGGAATGCCTATGAATCTAGAAAGCGGCAAGATTAATAGCATCCCACGGAGGGTAGAAGGAGCACAAAGGTAGTTTCTGCCTCTGAGCTCCCTGCACCCAGCTTTTCACCTAGGTGGTGGCTTTAGAAATCTAGCTGACTGGAGCATTCCAAACATGATGCTGGAGGATTGTCAGAAAGACAGACAAGGTGATCCTTGATCAAATCAAGCCAGAATATTCCCTGGAAACAAGAATCAGTGAAACTGAAACTGTCATACTTTGGACACATCAAGAGAAGTCAAGACTCACTGAAGAAGACAATCATGCCAGGGAAAGAGGAAGGGTGAAGAAGAAAAGGATGACCAACAACAAGATGGATGGGGTACCTAGAGGAAGCCACCGGGCTGAATTTAGAAGAGTTAATCAGGGAGGTCATGGAGAGGACATTCTGGAGAGCTTTGGTTCTTAGGGTCAAGTCAGAGATTACTTGAAGGCACATAAAAACCACAACAATTTTCACAGGGGGAGGATGGGAAAGGAAGAAGCAGGGCCAGGAACATTTGGGGATATTGTAAAGAAGTATGAGAATTTTGCTTCCCATGCAAATCACTCAAAATGTCCTATGTGCAACCCTATATGTTAAAGGGGGCATATTTTCTCCTAAAAAGCTTGCCGGTCCCTATCCTTGACTCACCTTTGCCAAATACATAAATACATTAATAAAATGCCCATTTGCAAAATGTGCAACTTCCTCAAAATTAGCATCTTTCAAAATGCTTACATTTCTTAAAATGCACAACTTCTCAAAAATGTGCACATTTTCAGTCCGCCATGCTGGGGGAGATTTGCACAAATGAAATATCTGGAGTTTCCATTAAAAAAAGAACCAAGTTATTGTACACTTTGAAAAAACCAAAGCTAAATTTTGTGCTTGTTAAATTTAGAAGACATTAGTTGAAGGACCTGATTTTACTTTTATGTTTTAAGAAGTCAGTTAGAAACATGGTTGCTTCTGACCAGCTTTCCAAGAGAGGATTTTGCTCCATAAAGTAGGGCATTCGGCCATGTTCATTGCAAACCGCTTTCTGGGTCTTGATGTTTTGCCTCTTGATGAACTGGGAAAAAGATCAATATTTATGACCAGGTAATGATCTGTTAAAATGTTATGTGGACATTTGTGTGTGTGTACACACTTGTGCATGCGTACACTGTGTGTTACCCCTTCCCTTTCCTTGCAATCATTTCCAAATTGGACATGAGCGCCCGGTCCACCCATGGCTTGCTACAGAGTCACCCTCCCATCCAAATGAATTATTCCTCGTGAAGCATGATCATCCTTCCCATCTGCACTGTGGATTTGTCAGTGTATCCCCATCTGTTCCACTCTGCCTCGTTCCCAGATGGTTAATAGCGTTGGCTGCTTGAGGCAACTGTTTGTATAGTTCCATGAATAACAGGAAGCTCGGAGCTTGGAACTTCTTAGAAATCTGGCCCAGAGCAGAAAATTATCATGACATTCTGGCTTCCGCTAACTTCTTTATTCTGGCCAGGTACCAGATTGGGGGCGGGGGGGGGGGGGGGGGGGGGGGGGGGGGGGATGGAAGGAGCTGGGTGGCTCCGCTCATTTGCCTTTGATGCTACAACCAACCCCATACAATCAATTTTCCCTGTTTACTGGGAAAAACTTCTATTATTTAGTTACCTGCCCCACTAAATCATTGCTCCAACTTCCACCTGTTGGTGATATTTTCTTAAAAACATATCCATGACAGGGTAAGTTGCTCTCATCATTTCTTACCTCCTTTGCCATGGTGTCTGTGTAGTCTCTACACAGGAGTAACACATGAAAACTGACATACTGCAAAAGAACTAGCCATGCAGGACTCATATTTCAACTGCACCAAAATAAAATCATGTATTAATAAGTAAAGTATGTGCCAAAGTGTTTTCCTGTTTCTGTATTTGTATTTCTATTTTGTGAGGACTGGAGGTGGCAAGCACTGGTTTTAGTTTGGTACAGTCCAAAGCTGGGTGCCGCTTACATTTTTTCATATTTACATCTGTTCCCAGCAGAGGGAAGAGGTGGACAGAGGCCAGAAAGCAGTTTGATGAATGGAGAAATTATGCAGGTCATGTCAGACCAAAACTGCACAAACTTGGGCACTCCAGAAGTTGTGGTTGCTGTCATATTTATTTTCTGACATGTTTCTGCAAGGAACCTAAGGCAGATTATAGAATCCTGTTCTTCCTCTTCATTTTATCCTCCAAACAGCCCTGCCAGGTAGGTTGGGCTGAGAGTCAGTGACTGATCCAGTTACCCAGTCAGCTTCTTGGCTAAATGGACACTAGCACCTGGATCTCCCAACTCTCGGTCCAGGAATCTACCCTCTACACCGCACTGGGGTCCAATTTAATGATATGTCTGATGCATTATCCCAATGGGTGTCCTCTCTTTCTCCCAGCTTCCCACTGGCATTCATTATTCTTTTTAGTTCAAAGCTTACTTGGAGCATTATCCTATTGTGAGGATCACCAGGCACCAGAATGCTGAGGTTTACAGTCAACCTACACCCTACACAGCCTCTCCTTCCTCCCGCCCTGCAGTTTTTGCTAGAAGGGCTTGTTTTCCCACCTACATAGTGAGAACAAAGAAGGCAACAGGATCATGGGTGTCCTGGCTTGTCTGGTCCTCCTGACCACTGGAAAACCCCTTTCCCCACTCTCTGAGGTCATTTCCTGACTTCTAAGGGCAGTTGATCCTGCACTGTCCGCAAGGGAAAGGGGACAGAGTCCTCCCTCCCATCCCTGAGGTAAGATTCTGAGCTTGGACAGGGAATTGGCAGGATTCTGTATTTCCTCTGGTTCTATTGAGGGGTCAGAAGACTGCACCTTTGACACCCTTTTGAAGAATATAATCCCCTTACACTGTAAGCTTGCTTCACACAAGAGCTCATTTCCCCAGATCTTCAGAGGGTCAGTATCGGAGACCACCATTTTCATAGCTGGGCAATAGCATTGCAGCTTGAGATGTGGAAGAATCAGTTTTGGAGCTTGGGAATCCAACTGACTTGTTGAGCTCAATAGGTGTGATTTTACAAGCTATAGAATGATGAGACTTTTCGTGGAAGAACATCCTTTTTTATTTTTATTTATGTATTGCTTTTGGGTAGGATATTTTAGCTAAAGGGCACATCTTTATAAAACCCCAGCTTTTCCGAGAGACCGCTGCAAAAGAATGATAGACCACAAGCAGAGCAGATATTTGCACCCAGAAGGGCCTGACTTCAGTCCTCCACAGCTTGCATTAAGCAGAACTATGAAAATCAAGTTTTTAGTTCCAAGTCGGGAAACTTTTTGGATTGATGTGCAAAATTCTAATGTAGGCAAATGCAAGCCAGGCCTCTTGCCATTTCCAGTGATACACTGTATCATCTTAATCCCTTTAAATAGCTTCCATATCCCATCTCCCTCCATTAGACATATGCCACCTGGCATCTGACTTCAAATTGGATTATGAAAACACAAATCAAAGAGCAAAATCCTACGCATAGAACTCTGGACTTCTTTTTAATTCCTTAACATTAACTCCATTTCTGTTGTTCTTCCTCAACTGAAGTCTGGCTGAATGCCTGAGAAACACAACTGCCGGAAAAGCTAGGGCAAAGAAGCCCAGAAAATCTAATAATGGGAATGGTGCAAACCAAATTTAAAATCTCAGCAATAGTTTTGGATTAGGTGGGTCTTTTGGTCCTGAGCATCTGAACATCCCAGCTTTGGCATAGCTATAGGTTAGAGAAATCCACAACAGACCCAAACAACTTCAAATTTCTGAAATTCCAATTTGCATGTTGCTCAGCAGACTGGCTCATCCCAAGTTTTACAGATTTTTCTGACTTGTGGGACATTTTTTAAACCTTACTGCAATTTTGTGTAAGTACAATTGTAGGAAAAACCTGAAAAGGAAAAAAAAAGCAAAAATGTGCATTTACATCCATAATCATTAAAATATCATTTTAGGAGTAGGAGGAATTCGTGCATGTTGGGAAAATTTGCCGATTTTCATGAGTTTGATTTGGTGCAAGAGAGAATTTCTGCAAATGTGTACAAAAATGTTTTTGAAAAAAAAATCCATCAATGAGCAGATGAAAGAATAAATGGTGCCTGACAATCTTGTAACCTGTTCAGGGAAACTTCTGGCCAAGGATGCAGGATAAAAATCCAAACAACCAACCAAACAAATCTGCAGAATAATATTTATTTATTTAAAACTTTTATATACCACCCACCACCAAGGTCTTGGGGTGGTCTTACAATAAAACAGAGTGGAGCACAGCATCCAAACTGAGTTTCCATACAATAAAACCCCACATTAAAATCAGACTCGAACCTTAAAATAATGGGAAAATAACATATAGATGGAACAGTGAGCCAGTGTGGTGCAGTGGTGAAGAGTGCAGGACTGGGACTCAGACGATGCGGGTTCTAGTCCCCGCTCGGCCATGGAGCCCACTGGGTGACTTCGGGCAAGCCACAGACTCTCAGCCCAACCTACCTCACAGGGTTGTTGCTGTGGGGATGAGATGGAGGAGGAGAGATGATGTAACCTGCCTTGAGCCCTTTGTGGGAAACAGGCAGGATATAAATTGAAATAAATAAATAAATGAATGAATAAATGAATAAAACCAGATTGTGCAATGCGCATGCATCCCCAGACATGGCTGATCCATGTCATGAGTCACTAGGGGTGGGACAGAGCTTCAAGACAGACTCCCTCTGGTTTCTCTCTGGCCAGTAAATCTGGGTCCAAGCTTCAGAGTTTGTTTTTTGTCCGCCATATCCTCATCCTTTCTTTGTACATGAAGTTTAGTCCCCCCAAATTTGGGTTGCACACCTTCAGAACTGGTCCTATCACAGCTTGGCAGAATTTGGACTGCCAACATCTTGGAGCTGGATCATTGGCCCAGCTGTGTGCCTTGACTTCCCAACTGGGACTTTGCCATGGTCTACGACACCTGTGGCTTTGCGGGAGGAACCTGCTGTGGAAGGACCTAATGCCGTGGATGCTGTGGCAAGGCTAAAAAGACCCTAACAGAATCTTTTGTAGCCTCCAGCTGGTCTGCATGAGTGGACTGACTCGAATCTGGCAAGCTGGGAATGTGCGAGGGATCCGTTTCAAAGTGGGAATCCACTGGACTCCCTGGGCTGGGCTCCCCAGACTCTGGGCTGCTGCAAGCCATGCCCGTGTTCCTGGCAGCTGCAAGCAGAAAATGGCAGCTGGTATGCTTGCTCACGGCACCCCTTCTCTGCGTCTTGCAAATGCTCCTGATGGGGAAGGTGGCTGCATGTGCAGCCAGGGGACCATGCATGTTTTCAGACTTCCTCTCAGCTTGGTTCGCTTTGCAGGACACGGCTGAGCACAAGAGGAAGGCTGTGGATGCTTAGGGGGTGCAGTCCAAAAGGCTGTGGATGCTAGAAGTGGATTCTCAAAGGGTTCATCCCAACCCTACCATAAGTACTTGCAAGATAAGCCAGGCTGCCCTTTCTATCAGCAGACTGATACAGGCCTATCGTTCAACCAGGAAACACTGTTTCGTCCCATGTTGTCCTCTTGTCAGCTGCTGGCAATGACACGTGACTTGAGCATGGACAGACCAGTTTTATGAGCTGGGTGCAGCTGCAATAGGTTTTAGGGAAAATCTCTTGTGTCATTAAAAAGGGGAAACAGGAGTGGGGTCCTCATGAGGGGGCCCATGGGGGTAGCAGAACTGGAATTCTGTCTAATGCAGAGATTGGGGCTCCTGTGATAGGCAACCCTTGCAGGCTCTGGCACACTGGAGAATGGCTGAGCATCACTCCAAAGAGCTGTCCTGGGAAGGACAATGTGGGCCAAGCAACTTGCTCAAGAACTAAGGCCAAGCCCCACCACACTGTGACTGTTAACATCCAAAATTTCAGCACCAGTCAGACCTACTTCACAGTGAGTAGTAAGAAAATGTGTTGTTTTCTGCAAGGTGAGAAGGGCCATGTACCTTGAGAGGTGCCCAAAGAGCATCGGGGAGCACATTGGTGTCCGTGGGCACCATATCTCCCCCCCCCCCGCCATAAGGGATCTTGGGGTACAGCTTCAAGTTCCTGCTCAGCAAGGGGGCTGGAGGGCCTGGCACAGGGTGAAGGGTGAGCCCACATTAGCAGGTTATGGGGAGCCCAAGTCTCCTGCCTCTTCACCGGCTCTCCAAGCTGAGTGCAGAGAGGCAGATGTGTAGGACTGGAACTCTGCCCAATTCCCTGCCAAAGCTATTCAAGCAGTAAGAAGCAAAGTCATGGTTTGTGTTCCCTCCTCTTCACTCATCACCCAACTCCCTGTCATCTGTAAGAAGAACCACATTCCAGACATTTATTGAGGGTTAAGTATAAAATTTTCCCTAGTGATAAACTTCCAGGAAGTGATGCTATCACTGCTATAGATGTCCTAGAGGGCACTGTTGAGATAATCAGAATTTAACTTTTGTAAACTTTGAAATTACAGAAAGTTCATCTGCTTTTTTCCCCACTTCCCTGACCCACTTATTCGTTCCACATCTCTGCAAATGCATGGCTCAAAGATCCAACGGGCTGTGCACTCCCTGTGGAAATTAAGGAATACATTGGTTCATACATCCAGTGCAATTTTGCATGAAGCCAAAGAGAAGCAAGAGTTGCCTTTCTCCCACAGCTGAAATATCTGGGCAATTGCAAGGGAGAAGCTGGACGTATTTCAATAAAAGTTATAGTACTTCTCAGGACAGTGTTGTGCATATCTGAGGCCGTTGATGGCTATCATCTAAACTTTTACATCTAGCAAATATTGAGGGAAGCTGAAGTTTTATTGTCCCCTCTTTGTTTATGGTATGGAAGTATTTATTTATCCAGTGTGTACATGTGTGTGTATGTCGCAGATCATTCACAACGACCAGGAAGAAGTTGAACAACACAGTTGGAGTGGCATCTAAGAACAGCTGAGTGCATTTCGGAGGTTCAGCACTATGACTGTACACAGATAATTTGATGTGTCATTATCATGTGATGCTGAATTCATTCAGGGATGCATGTGAGAGAGAGAGAGAGAGAGAGAGAGAGAGAGAGAGAGAACAAATTAACACAAATATATATGACCTCCAGGATGCATTTTAGCAAAGTTAGTACACTGTTATTTACATCTAATAATTGCTAACTGAAGCTATAACTAAACTGAATTGATATCAGTGGGAAAGAAAAATGACTAACCAAGCATTTGCTTGCTTGCTTGCTTTCCTCCTTCCTGCACGCAGCTACAGATTATCTGAATGAAAGGGGGGATGAAGATAATAAAACCAAGCAAGGGGGATGATAAACTAAGAGGGATTTTTGTGTATTAAGCAGTACAGAAGTATTACTAATTAATGCAGCAGAGAGAAGATCCTAAGACTGTGAATGAGAGAGTGACAGTGGGGGGAAAAAAGCAATTAATACAATCACCTTTCAGGAGATGTTGACACTAATGGTTTAACTACCATTGTTTAGAAAAAGAATTCTAAAAGGCAGTCACCTTTACTTACATGACTGTAAATTCCATGCAAAACACTTTTTTCCTAAGGTGTACCAATGCACATAAATGAAAGGGCCCGATCCACTGGTCTTTGCATAGAAACATAGAAACAGAGCGAGTCAGAAGGGGTCTCCCGGGCCATCTAGTCTGACCTCCGGCTCCAACCGGCTCCACTCATGACATTCCTACCATGTGGACGTCCAGCCTATCCTTGAACATCTGCACCGATGGGGCATTTAACCACCATGCCTCATGTGCAAATAAGAGGGTTGCCAAGCCAATCCAGCCACTTGGAGGCCTGCTGAAATTGCCCGGGCAAGTGAATTCCCTCCTCCATCATGCCAAGAAAACTGGTGGTTCCACCAGTGGCTTTCAGTAGTTCCTGTACAAGGTGCTCATGCTCCAAACAATGACCATGATGCATGGAGGACATCCCAGGCTGTTCCAGAGTCCCGATGGAGCAGACAACGTTCTCCTTGTGGGTGAGACGGCAGCTGTGCAGCTGTTACCAACACACATCCACAGTTCCCCCTCCCCCTCCTAGCGGATACGATCAGCGTGTGCTGCAGGAGATCACAGGGTGCTTTTCTGCTCCCACCAGCAATGGCCCAGTGATGAGCAAAGGCAGTTAAATCCCTACACACTGTGGGAGGATCTAGCAGACAGATGCCTTTTTGATTGGCAGCCCTCAGACACTTGCATGATTCTTAACCAATAATTGGCCTGCAGAAATAGACATAGAAAGAGAGCGAGTCAGAAGGGGCTCTCGGGCCATCTAGTCTGACCCCTGGCTCCAGCCGGCTTTGCTTATGACATGCCCACCATGTGCATGTCTAGCCTATCTTTTTTTAAAATAAGTTTCATTATTATTATTTTTCTACAAACTAACACTAAAACATCAATCATCAAAAACATCGGATATACTGGGTCAGCCCCCTACTCTTTTTTTCCCAACAGTCCATAACCATATTCAAATCTACGCATAGTCCCGTTTCTCTAGCCAACAATAAAAAGAGTCCCAAGTTTGATAGAAACATGTATCCTCTTTCTCCTTCAGAAACAAGGCCAGTCTGTCCATTTCGGCACAATCCAAGATCTTTTTTCAGATCAGTTCATCAGTAGGTGGCTCTTCACTCCTCCTGGGGGCCTCAACCACCTCCCCTCCAAGCCCACATTCCTCAAATCTGCCACAGGGTCTGCAAAGGCAGCCCAGAACATTGCAACCTCAAGCCTTATCTGTGCTGCAAAATGGATCAGTTTTCTTCCATCACAGCATCTCCACCTAAATCCAAACCTATCTCAGCATTTATATTTCAAATGCCAATGCTAGCCCCATGGATTAGCTGTGTATGGCTCAGATTCTCTCTCTTCTGCTCATAATTGTCTGTCACCGGTAAACAAAATATACACATCTGACAGGTTGTTTTCCAAATGCAGCAAGATGTTTGGCTGAAGCAGTGAAGTGTATATTGATACTGGATTTAAATAATACTTTATATCACTGCCATGCAAAACTAACTGTCGCAGAGATGCCTGCAACCATTTTTTTCTTTTTTGCATCGAATGGATTTCAATATTAATCAAATGTTAAACACTGCAAGATCCTTTCTGAACAGGCGGGTATGTTCAGCATGACCCTTGTCGGGAAGCCAATCACTTCTACAGGACTAGGTCAAGCCCTCTACCTACACTTGACGAAAACACTAGCAGGGATATGGGGTGACACCTCCCACCCCCAATTCCCAGCTGCCACTGGTTGCGGTCTACACACCATCAATGCCCTCAGAAAATTTTCCAGAAGCAGAAATTGGGATGAGTTTGTCCATTGCTTTTTCTCAGTTCATTTCGAACTTTGTGGATTTCTTCAGTCTTAAAATCCCTTTATCCTGATTATTTTTAATATAAGAAGAAATCATAAGCCTTTTGTGCACAATACTATTGCCCAATGCAGATTTTCCAAATACAGTGCATATTGGAACACCATGTTCTCTCCTATGTGATTATTTTGACTCAAGAGCGCCATTGCAACAGCTGGAAAAATGCACACTACAAAGACAATTGAATTTCAGTTTGTGTACAGGTGTGAATGTACAAAATTAGGTAAACACATTAATTCTTGAACTGGGCAAATATCTCCCACATTCTTAGTTGGAGCTATACCTGGGCATAAGCCAGAAAGTAGCTTCAAATTGCTTCCACAAAGCCCTACCATGTGATGATGGGTCTGGAGGTGAAAAGGGAGGGAGGATCTTCACATGTTTCACTGCTGAATTTGTTGCAAGGATAGAATTGTAGAGGTGGAGAAGGTCTCTTGAGCACATGCCCAGCTTCTGGGGAACCAAAGGGTCTTTGGCTCAGGGAATAAGAATGGTTTGCCGTGTTTCTTTGCTCCTTTCAAGACAAAGCCATGCAGTGACCCTTGCCCACCCAAACATTGTGCGAGCCAAGGAAAGTCCAAGATCTCTAGGAGTGTGGCATCAGCCTCCACAAAGTCCTTTTGTGCACCACCAGACTGCTTACAAGGAAAAGAGAGAGAAAAACCTCTCCTCTCTGAACTCTCTTCTTCCCTTTTGAGTTGCAGGCTTAACCATGCTCACCGGATCCTTGGTCTCCCTGGTGAGGTGAGTCAGATGATATTCCTGGGACCACCCAGGTGAATGTTCGCAGACAGCATCTGCCCAAAATCTGTGGACATGACGCTCTGGGTTTTTGGGAGGTTCCAACTGACTTCTCCAAAGACTGGCTGGATTAAAAGGCTCTTTTCCACAATAAAAGACATAGTTGAATGGCCTTTAGGTTGCCAGCACAAATGGGTAAATCCAGTGGGGAAATTGATTAAGGGGTTGTGAAACTTGAATATGGCTATCAAAACAAATCTCTGGCTATTTGGACTTAAAAGAGAGGAAGGACAGGTGCACCCATCTATGTACACATTCACAGCATCACACGATGTTTTCACTTCAAATGAGCCTCCAGAAGCACAGAGAACTGAAACGTCACCATGTTGCCTACAAGGAACTTCAAAAGAAAGGACTACAATACCCCTTTATGAGGGCATAAAGAATGGACTAGGCAACAACTGGTTGAAATTAAATAGGATGTGTTCCAGTAGTCCATTGACTAGAGGAGTAAGAGACCAGACAATCTGATCTCCAAATCCTGAAGCTATTTCTTCACATCCACCTCATAAACATGGCACTCAGCATTTTGGTGGGTCTGTTTATACCCTCTGTTTTACCTGGGTGCATCTTGTAGTGACTTGATCATCTTCATTATCTACCGTGTCAAACGTTAGATGAGCAGTTGTTAAATAAAGGGAAACGATGAAGGAGGCATGCTTTCAAGAACAATCAGATAAAGATTAGAAACTAAGACTGCTATTAATTTTGTGATCTGTAACTAAAGTGATAACCAACTTCCAACAGAAGAGAAGACTTCTTAGAATGCTTAGAATAGCTGCATTGACATGGATCGGTCCGAAGCTACTCATTACCTGCTTTTCCATTCATGTCCTCCTTGGGCTCTCCAACAGGGAGCTGGTTGGAAGCTGTGTGACCAGAATGGTGGACTAGATCGAGCTTTGCTCTGGATCAGCATGGCTCCTGTGTTCTTCCTGACCCTGATGGGTCTATGTAACATACTCTGGCTCCAATGTGTCCCCTGATTGGCCCTGATATAGGTATTGCCTAACTTGTGGATTTTGGATTTTCTTGGGTTTTTGCTTGATTTCTGGACTTTATTTTTCCTCTTTAGTTGAGTAAGTGTTTAAAAGCATAGTTTCTGTCTCAAAGCACACACTTCTGAGTAGGCATTTTTCACTTTCAAGACCTGAAAAAGCAGGAATTCCAAGACCCATCTGCCCCAGCAAGCATGGCCAATGACAGTGCAACGACATCTGGGAAGCACTGAGTCTAGAATGGCCTCTGGTCTAGTTGATCCAGCAATTTTTATCATTCTTACAGTTGCTATTTCCCCTCTGTTCTCCTCCTGTAAGGAACCCAAGGCAGTGTGCCCTCTCCTTCTCTTCTCCATTTTATCCTCACAAGAGTCCTATGAAGTGGGTTAGCCTGCGAGCCCATGACTTGGACCCGTGGCCTCATGAAGGATCTTCTGAGCCCCATTCCAGCTCTCCAACCACTAAGCCACTCTGTCTTTCTTTCATACAACCCACGCAATTACTCCATTCTTATGCGAAGGTGAGGGGTAAGCGCACAGCAGAAAGACATTAATAACTGAAGCTTATACCCCATCCCTGCGTTACATCCAGAGCAAAACCGAGTCCATTCCTGTCAATACATTTGCTAGTCCACTTTTACCTTATACATGAAAATTGATGTTAGGTTACCCTATCCATATGGATTTGAGCTGCGCACAATTTTTTAAAAAAGATTACGCTGAATAAACCCCTTCTTGCATGCAGTCGAAATCTGAGTTCCTACTCATTTGTGCAAATGGCTCCATTCTCACTGACCCAGAGTTGAACAGCCCGTTAGCTGTTTGAGGTGAAGTGAAGCGCACTCTGTTGTCATTATCTCCTGACAAAAGATGGGAATTGATTCAATGCAAGAGAGGGTTCCATCTGCAATTAAGCAACCGGTGCCTGGACATATCCACCGTATTCAAGACGATCACTGGAGAGGAGAAAAAGACAGATTCCAATTTATCACAGACTCCCAGTTCTGTGGCAAAGAGACAGGTTTTAACTATTCTTGTCTGTTTCCACAATACCCAAAGGAGTTTGTAAATTATCCGATCATCTAAGTGAATGATTTATGACTCCCTTTTGGCTCTGATCAAGGATTTGCCCAGCTTCATTCATCTTCTTGGATGTAATTGGAGGTAAAATTAAAAATACCTCACTTTTCAGTTCATTGGAATGAACTTACTCTGGGCTTTAACACTAGCTCCAGGTAAAACATCCATTAAGATTGGCAGAGGATTCCTCCCGCGCCCCCGACAGCAATTCTGTTTTTAAGGCAAATAAGGAGGGGGAAAATTAATACAAATAGGCACCCATCAAAAAATCAATAATTTTTGGGCATAGGATTTAACATCCTTCAACAAACGCAGTTTAATCTGCTCTTATCCTACATTGCAAAAATGAAGCACTTCTTTGTTCTAAAGGTTAGAATTCTACATGCACAAGTCCTATGAATCTAAAAATGATAAAACAGAACTATTCCTGTGAGGGATACAGCGAACTCCTTAAATCTAAATCTCACTTATCGGTAATATTCCAGCAAGCGATGCTTTTTCTCTTACTGTATTTCATCCCAGATTTTAAAAATTGTTCCTATTATTATTATTATTATTTCTGTGAAAATTCTTTTTTTTTTCTTTTTCTCTTTGTCTGTCACCAAGTAAACATTATGCATATCACTGGTGGTAACAAAGCAAGGCTCAGACTTGCTCAGATACATTTCAGCATCACAGTCTATACAAAATAAATACTACACTACTATATACCAGGTATTTCTTAACTCCATGATAGTCTTGATTCAATGGATCATACATTCACATATACATATCTATTTTTCCATGATGCCCAGCTACTCATGCACATCGGTAAAACACCACACCATAGAAGCAACAATGTAGTCCTCTGGTCCATACAGCAAGATTGTTGGTTTGCAATATTTCTCAGTGCACACATGAGCATTATTAGTGTAGATGGAGGAACAGGGAGAAATTGCTTGAAAGAACTGAGAGCTGAAACAAGCTCTTTATGTGCCAAATGCATTAGAAAAATCAGAAGTGTTAAACACACACGCAAAGAACCTGAAGAGATTCCTAACCCACTAGTTTCTCTTCGGAAAGACCAGATAATTCTGAACCCCAAAATATGAGGACAATGTGGGAAGCGCCCCATTGCTTGCATCCTGGATTGCCTGGGTATGACAATACAAAAAGGCATCTTTCCAAGACAGTCCAATAATTTTCAGGAATAATGAATAGGAATTGAACATCTCCCTACCATTGCCGTAAAGACTGCCAGGTTTCTACAGGCTCTAGGAACAGCAAATTCTAACCCTTTGCCCGCATGTTGCTGGTCTGATGGTTTCCAATAGTTAATTCCCAGGTCTTTTATTGGAAAGATTACTGCATTGAATCTGGCCTGGATTAAGCACCTTGTAAAAATACCCTTGAAGGGGAGGGGAAGGAGGGATGAATAAAAGAAGAAGCTACTTAATGCATTTAGGTGTTCCTATAATGCCCCTACAATGAAAGATTAGAGTGAGGATTTTCTAAATAATGAAGATGTATGGCATACGGGATGAAGGGAGGAAACTGCTGAAATTGTCAATGCATTTGGGTCTTTTTATTCAGCTGAAATCCCCCTTTTCTGCCATTGTGCATGGTATTCATTATGCTGTAGATAAATTAAAAATATGATGTGCAGAGATTTAGCATTGTGCTTAATTGGCTTTTAATCTATTCAACTACAATATGGTTTAAGTGCTAATTTGCTGGGATGGAGTTCAGCACTGTGTCTCACTTTTAGAGGGGTTTTTTTGGGGGGGGATAGGATTGCTCTGCTCCTCAATTTTTGAAGTGTGTTTGCCATGAATAAATGCAGATTTCCACATTTTATTACTGTGTATAAAGTACTGTGTATTAGGAGAAGGCCCAGCTGCTAACAGAATGATCAGCAAATCTACCACATGCAAACTAGCTCAATAAAGTTGTAACACATTCTGAACCTGCTTGCATATTAGGAAGTACAGTGGACTATGGAACAGATCGAGCCACAGTTTGCATAAGTGGGTGGGACTTTAATCCCCCCCTTTAATCTATCTACAACATTCCTGAAGATCTTTTGTAAATCCCAAGAAATTCTCCATGGATTTAGTAAGGTGACAATTGACGCTGGTTCCATTTTTATAAACCTTTACGTTGATAATCACGCCTTTGTTTTTCATGCAAGGCATTCCTCCCCTATGGTTTATCCTCACAAGGACCTTATGAGGTATGTTAAGCCAAGAGTTAAGGACTGACCAAAGTCACCCAGAAAGCTTTTGAAACCAAGTCAGGACTAAAACCCAGTGTTCCAGTCCACCACTCTGATCTCTATACCGCACTAGATCCAAAACTGCTATCCTCTGGATAGTAGTGTTCTTCTAGGGCATATCCCTTGGCTAGGGCTAAAATATAGAGTTCCCAGTACAAATCTCTTTCTCTCATTTTATCCATGTACAAGTGAATCTAGGAAAATCTTCCCTATACAAGTTCATAGTATTATTTCATCTAATGAAGGATTGTCTCCTTTGACCAGGATTATGTCTTCCAACTGTCGGGTCGAGGCAGGGTCCTCAGCTGATATTTCCTGATATCATTTCCCTGGAAATGATTGGCTCATGAGATCCACACTTAAAAACAAGGTAAAACATTTATTTCTCCACTCTCTACACACCCAATAAATGCTCACTGTGTTGCTGTAGAATGATAACTTTGTTTCCTTTGTCAGGCATGATGGAAAACTTGAGTAGCGTCTTCATATTGCACAGACTAAACTACCTTGGCTGTAGCGGAGGTGGAATTTTATAGCCCGCAAAAAGAGCTTACCTGATATTCTTCAATAGATTTCTTGACATCTTGTAAACTGCCAGGAAAGCTGTCCTGTCAAATCACATCAGACCTTCCAGCAGTCTGAAACAAAGGCAACCTTATGAGGTGAGCTTCTTGATGCCATTCATCCTTGTACCCTGTCCAGCTACAAATGAAACACACACTGAGACTGTAAGACACTTAGGGCAGACACTTAGGGCAGAGGCAAAAGGGCTCAAATGCAATTTTTGCAAGCAGTTGCAGAGAAAATCACCCCTGCTAGCAATTTTTGGAATCACTGAGGTAAAGCCTTCATCTGTTCATGGCCCTCATTGCCTTCACTCCGGATGACCTTGATGCACCATGACTGATGTCCACACAGGTCTGATTGGCTACATTCCGGTCAGTGCATGATCTCTGATTGGCCAGGAGCAGTTGAGAAAGAACATAAGAGCAGTCATGCTAGATCAGAACAAGCTCCATGTAAGCCAGCATTCTGTTCACACCAGGCAGTGGTCCACAAGCAATGCCATCTCTATTGTGGCAGGAACTTGAACCTATTCTGTCAATGTGGGGACAAGGGAAATTACCCTTTGTCACAAGACATCCTCTGATGTTCTTCTGATTCTCTTTCTATCTTCTGTCCACAGGCTGGATGTTCCTCAAAGCTGAAGGAGACCCATTGAAATTGGGGGAATGTAAATCAGTTATATTGGTTTCAATGAATCTGTGCTAGCCATGGCTTCATCTGAGTTCAGTAGGTTATATTTTAAGGGCACATCTGGCAAAAATATTATCAACACAGGTTAGTCAGTATCTGCACGGAGGGTGTCTACCCGGAGGAGAGCCTTCTCTGCAGTGGCACCCAGACTGTGGAATGTGCTTCCCAGAGAGGTCTGCCTTGCACCGACATTTTACTCCTGGTGCCAGGTAAAGACCTCTTTATTTAACCATCAGTTTAACAATTAAGGGTTTTAGACATTTAAAGATTTTTTTTCTTTTTGTTTTCACAGTCACTGTTCCTATTTTATTTTTCCTTTTTTATTTTTTAGTTTATATGTTCAATTTTAGATGTTTTAATAACTGTGGTTTTATTATTGTATTTCAGAATTTTATATGATGTAAGCCGTCCTGAGTGCTTGTGTGGAAGGATGGGATAGAAATGTTTGTAATGCATGTAATGAATAATGAATGTATAAGATGAAGAAAACATGCAGAATCTGTTGCTGATCTCACTGAGAATGCAGTGAGAATGCAGTTAATTTTGTAAACCAAGATGAATCAGACTATTGCTAGATGACTTTCTATCTACCCAGGTTTTCCCTGAGGGAGGAAGGTTCCACATTCTTCATAATCATGAGGGCAAATAGTCATGCAGGCAAGCCCTGTCCCATGATCCCTCCTTCCCAGTTAGAAGAAGCCCCTTTCTCCGGAAGAAGGAAAGTGATAGCTAGGGATGAAAAAGAAATGTTTCAGTTCTCATTGCAATGCAAGCACTAATCTGTACTTCCCTACCAGCCATGCAAACTGTAGCACAGTCATGCTTCAATATTCTTGCTTCCCCGATTTTCCCATTAAAAAAAAGCTTTAAAAAAAAGCTTTAAAAAGCAAAACAACAACAACAAAAACATAGGGGAATCCAATGTTCATTTTCCAATGAAAAATCCAATCCAAAAATGCAAAAAATCATAGGTGAGGGAAAATTCAGTGCATATGCATGTGAAAATAGAAACCTGCAGTATATTAAGGACAATTTATGAATATATATGAGGAAACTGTACTTATGACTCCCCTTCTTACATGTTCACAAGCTACTGGTCTGTTTCCAGACAGAATTTAAAGTGCTGCCTATGACCCATCAAGCCCCATATGGCTTCACGTCAAGCTATCTGAAATGATATAATGTTAACATAAGCTGGAGATGCCCTTCTTTTGAGGCTGCCATTTTCGGAGGCATGCTTGGTAGCAATGGAAAAGAAGGTTTCCCAGTCCCTATTCTCAGGCTGTGGAACTCTTTCCCAAGGAAGGCTGTAAGTTCATGCCAATTTTGCTTTCCTTTTGCTAGCAGTCACAAACTGCTGCAATTAAGCAGACCTTTAACATGTTAATAGGACTATTGAACTGGACACAGCTTTATGCTGTCATTGCTGAGGTTTTCATTGCATTTAATGAATTGGTCTTATTGTTGTGCTTACCCAGGTTATTCATGACTGTAAGCCACTTCACCATTTTTGGTAGAAATTTGGGATCAATCCATCCATCCATGCATACATGCATGCATGCATAACAACAGCTGTCTTTGGACTACAATAGTTTTATGGAATTACTCCCTCAACCACAATCTACCCATATATTCTGACCAGCATTTGGGGTCTTTGTCTAAGTGCAACTCCCAATAAAGTGTCAGGCGGTGGAAAGTAAGCATTCCTAGTGACAGTCCTCACATGCACCATGCTAGCCCTCTCTTTCCCCAGTGCAATTACAAATACCTGCAGTTTTCTTGATGGGGGTATTTCTGTGTGATGTTATTAACGGGTTGCTTTTGTATTAAATACCGCTTACATCTAAATTGTTATTTTGAAGATTTAAAACTGTTTTTAAATTCTGTATTATGGAATTCTTTTTTTAAAAAATAGTATGTTCCTTAGACTTTCAGCTGTTGGGCAGTAGAAAAGTCAAATTAATGATAACAGTAGAAAAGCAGGTGAAAAAGCATTCACATTTTCCTCCAGATGGATTTTAGTTTTGTTTTTAAAATGAAAACTAATGCAGAAAAAGAATGAAATGAATGTAAGCCTGGGGAAATGAAAGTGAGCCAGATCAAAATAGACATGTCAGAATCATCCTCCCCTAACAGTGGCACAGTGCACATGAAGGAGCTTGAAACAGGCACAACTGTTCTTGTGTAGACCCTAGCTGAGGACACAACACCCTTCACATCCCGTGCCCCTCCGCACACGCATGTTACTTGAAAAGGCGAGATCATCTGAATCCCTGGTTTTCTTGGGCACACATTCCAACAGGCTTCCTTTATTAGCCATTAGCACAAGCTGAACGTTTTCACAGATCCACATTCACACTGCTGGTTCTCTCTAAATATCATTTCAGCTAGTTGTCTGTCTCCCTCAGCAGGCATATCAAATGCCACAACTGAGATAAGCTGAAAGACATTTAAGGAAACTATTTACAGAGTATTTCCCAGAGTGTTTACACTGAGTATTAAGTGGTCTTAGTGCTGAAAATAAAATCTAAATGCTTGGACCACAAGGCTGCACTCGGATAGGTCCTGAAAAACATGCGGATATCTGGCCACAATACCCCAGTGCCCATGCAGAGATTCGCAACAAGTTCTTAGAAAGCCATCTGCACTGCGTTTCGGCATATTGGCTCCTGTTGGCAATCCTTCTCCCAACCAACAGGGTACCTCAGCTATGAAACTGTTGAATGATGTCATATTAAGATTTTGACAGCACATTTATGATGTTTGAAGGATTCTCTCCTTGTCCACACCCTGTCCGTATGTCCAGATGATCAGAGAAAGCCCTTCCATTCTCCATATTCCATCTATAAGGGGAACACGTTTTAAAAAATCTACTAGAAGAGGGGCTTGTCTGTGTTGGCACCCTACCTTTGGGATACACTTGCATGGGAAGGACACCTGGTAACAATGCTGTACCCTTTTTCTGTGCCAGATTAACATCTTTTTTTAAAAAAAATCTGCACCAAGCATTTTAAATTTAAGTTTGCATTTTAGTTGAGAGGTTATATGCCTCCCAATCGGATGCATTGATGTTTAAGTATAATGCACTTCTTTTTAAGTGGATGAAGAGTAAGCCAAAATGTCTGAAAGATCACTAGTAGCTCACCCCTACTTTATAGTGTAGCTTCAACCCCATAAAGCTTTCTTGACATATCATAGCTGGCTGGTTGCTGAGCTACATTTACTTCTTCTGGGACTAAGAGAGAATGTTCCTCTTCCATTCACCCGCTTCAACCAGACCATGAACCGGTGGAGAAGAACATCATGTCAGTTCTTCATGGACAGAGTGAAATCCTTCCAAGAATCCCGACAGGAGCTTGCTGTTGGCAGCGGAAGTCCCCCTTTCCTTGTTCAGTCCTCTTTGCACCATCAGCCCATGTGGCCAGGAGAAAGAGTAGCTTGCCAGTCATCAGGAATGGCTTTCTTCATAGGATGCAGAAGGCAACAAGGGGTGGGGAGGGATAGTCACCCAGTGAGAGGACATCTACCAGCAGTCCCTAGGATTTGTTAAATTGTGATCCTTAGGCTTAACTCTGATTTAGGATGGGCTTATTAAGCTGAACTTTCCAGCGGCCTGATTCTGGAGATGGCTAAACAAAATGGGTCACATCTCCCAGTGTAAGAAGTTCCTCTTACCCTTAGAACAGCTTGTGGTACATGCCCCTCAAAGAAACAGCTGGAGTGTTGAACCAAAATGCTAAATCCAGTCTGCCTGGAGCACCAAATAATTACTCCCCCTTCCCCATAACAACAGGTCATTCCTGCTTTTCCCAGCAGCCTTTCATTTTGTGGTTTCCCGGGATCTTTGTGATTTCATCTCCATTCTAAAAGGTTGAAATACTTCTCCCCAGACATACTTACTAGCAGCAAGTGCTTTGAATGGCATTATGATTCATTACATTTCTATACTGCCCATAGCTGACTTAATTTGTGAGTCACCCATCCAGACTTCAACCAGGTCTGAGCATGCTTAGCTTCCAGGATGAGACAGAATCAAGAAGTTCAGGCTACACAGAAGATATGGTGGCAGATTTGGTATTTTGGCACACCCTTGTGTCTCAGACTCCATCTGAAACTGAATGGGGCCTGGGGCTGAAAGAGGCTCAACAGTATGGTTGTGTACAGGAAGGCAGGATGACATTAAATTTGAGTTAATCAGTTGCATGGTTTTCTCCAAATGTCTGACCTGTCTCATTTCTGTATGGATTTGTACTTGATCGGTTAATTTCAAAAATTCAAGAAAAAGTGCATTTAAATGCATATCTCAATCTGTATTTTCAGAAATGTGCCTTTTCTCCAAATACATTTTAAATATACAACTTACTGTCTTTGAGATGCAACCTGTATCAAATATTCCAAATGCATGTAAGCCAGTGCATAACCAAGTTCCGATTCTCACATTCATCTCAGAGTTGTGGATAAGTCAAAATTAACAGAGGCCAAATTCCATGAATATTGCAATCCATGTGGAGACTCTTAGCACTGCAACTGCTTCCTCTAGATGAGTTTCTGGAATGAAATCATAATACCTTTAAAAACCCACAGTTCCCTGTGAATAGGAGGAAGTTGGAAATGAGGACTTGATTGATAGGTGATTATTCTAACCCTTCACCTTGATTACTTGGAGGGCAAGTAGCATGTCTGATCACAGGCTAAGAGAAGACAATGAACTGAGGGGACCGGGTGATTGTCTAATCGTATGCGCCTCGCCCTCAATTTTAAGACAGGGAAGAACCTAGTGATCGAAAAAAGAGTGGAAGAGATATGCTAAAAGGTCTGATAGAAATTCTTATGTTTGAATTGGCCATCAAAATGCTTCCAGCAGACTTTCTCAGTAGTAATGGAACTGTCCGTTCATGCTAGCAAAATGCCATCAGTACAACACACTGAGGCACAGAAGGAAGGCCCGTCTCTGTTGTCCAATATCAGGAGCAAATGGCAGGTTTGACCTCATTCCAGCAAAGGCCCCCAGTATTATTCCCCCAAAGTAGTGAATGGAGAATGGTATTTGCTTGGGGATGGAGACTTCTTTTCCTGAAACTCTGAGGGAAGATCAGTCCTATTCAACTGGGGTTGCTTCACCTCCCTAACCCCTGTGGCTATAGCTTCAAGACTGTCCCCTTTAATGGCCCAGAAGGCCATGCAGATGTGACTCTTCATGCAGTGGGCAAACATAATTACATAATTACTCCAATCTCAATGGGGCCTCTTACTCATTGCAATGCTTACTTTGAGCTCCCAGTGGTGCTTCATGGTGGTGAGCCTATTTTAGGGGTAGAGTTTATCACCATGGATAATTCCTATAGAGCTCAAAATGAAAGCTGCAATGAGCGAGGAGCCATGGGTGGTATCAGCCTGTTGCCATCAGGACAAGTACGAATTGTGACCTAGAAGGAGGATCAGGACTTGAAGTCTCTAGCAATAGTGATTCTGAGCTTGTGCAAGCACCAGTTTCTAACCCCTCTGAACTGGGGCCCACTGCTACAGATCTCAGATCCACATGGTCCTGATTCTGTACATCAGACCTTAGATTTCTCTAGTAGATGGGGTCACCAGTCCCCCTACTGGCTGCTCATTTCCAGCTCTCCTGGAGTATCCAACATCTACGGCAAAAGGCAGTTGGACCCTGAACAGCTCTTCCAGCAGCGTTTTCCTGACTAGAACTTCCTGCTCCCAGTTCATGCTGGAGTAACTTGCTAACATAATATCCCTGGCACCACTGACCATGGTGCTGAAATCAGGCCAGGTACCAGCGATGATTCAGTGGCCTGCCCCATTTCATTTCTTTCTCCTCATCTGAGCCACCACTCAGTGCAAATGTCCGAACCCTAGTTGGAGCAGGACAGGTTCTGTTCTATAGTGATCTGGGGCAGATGACAGTTCTGCACCCAAAGATGACAGCTGAAGCTTCAGCTAAAAAGTACGCTCTCTTCAGTGCTGGAGAACTTCAAAATCCACTCCCCATTTCAATACAGCATGGTGACTCTTTACTTCTCTGCATTATTCTGAGTCCTGCTCAGGGTCTGCAGCATTGACCCAGTGCCATAATGATGCCCATGCTCCCCACCACGGCACCAGCTGGTGGGCTGCCATCTTCCATGTCCTCTGTTTGGCCACCCCACTGAAATGAGCAACAGTCTGCAGCAACAGCTTCTTGAATGCTCCATTCAACTGCCCTGCTTGTACTCTCTGTACCAAGCTCTGCTGCCCTCTTCTGACCTCTGACTACAGCTGTTTTACCAGGATTGAATCCGGGCACAATAAATTCACTCTAATGGGGCCCAGGAGCTCTCCTTTCCCCACTTTCCCAGATTCACACATGACTGTCACAAAGGGGAGGTGGGGCAGGATCTCTTCTTAAGCACCCCAGAGTGCAGGACATGGAATAATGGGCTCAAGTTACAGGAAGACAGGCCCTGGCTGGACATCTGGAAAACTTCCTGACCATTAGAGCTGTGTGGTGATGGAACCAATGACCGAGGGAGGTCATGGGCTCTCCCATGCTGGAAGCATTCAAGAGGCGCTTGGCAGCCATCTGCCAAGGGTGCTTTAACTTGGAGTCCAGCATTGAGCAGGGGACCTGATGGCCTTCTAGGCCCCTTCCAACTCCACTATTCTATCCTTCTAAGTAAGGTTGAGAAAAGGCACCACAGAACAGCAGTATGTGAGCAAACAGCATAACTCAATAGTAGTTTACATTCCTTTTCACTAATGTTGCTGTTTGCAAAACAGGAGTGTGCAAGGTTCAGTTCTTGTTTCTTCCTGCAGAGTATCTTGAAGTAGTTAAAGGGTTTTTACATCCTTGACCCTCCATCTCTGTTGTTGCATCACTAGTTCACTTAGCAAAGTGCTTCATTGGTATGGAAGAACGGGCAGGATACACAAAGGATCAGGGTCCAACCTGTGTCCCATTTTAACTCCTGTTGGGATGAAATTTAACCCAGTTTTGACTGATTAAATGAAATTTCACCCAGACTGACACCCTATGCTTTCAGGTTTCATCCCGATGCAATTTGAAACGACCAGGATATTATGCCTTGGAAATTGAGGCTTGTGATGGAATGGCTGACAAATGACTTGACTTTACAACAGCTTGAGTGATGTGGCGGTAATAAAGGTAGGATTCCCTGTCATTCAGGACAAGTCTCAGTGCTTCAGCAAATCTTCCATCCTACCAAGCAATTAAAGTGGCTTGTTTGGAATGAATTCTGACCTGGCTGGGCACCATGAAATGCTATAGTGATGCATTCAACCCCTTCCAGTCCAGATGCTGCCTCTTCTGGTGTTATTTTAATGCTGCCAGATAATAGGATCAAAAATTATCTGGAGAGGAGCATAACCTCAAATGGCACCACCTGGGCCACAGGTCATTGTCTGCTGAGCTGCTGAAACACCTCTCTCTTGGTTCAGCAGCAACATGCCCTCAAGGTGGCCAGGTCTCCTGAAAGGCCCGCCTTGACTCATGGTGGGGACCATCCCCAGACAACACAATGGCTGCTACCCTGGCCATTAGCATCCATTGTGTCCAAAGCAAGGTTCCCCCTTCATCCTTTTAAAGCAACGGGCTGTTCTTTGGCCAAAGCTCTTTATTTTCCAATGTAGACCCAGTAAGCACAATCAGCACAAAAATGCACCTCTGAGCAGGCACACTAGAAACTATTGAGTAGCAACTACTTCCATGAACCTCCTTTTGGGAAACCTTGGGCCCCTTCTCTCTGGGAGGGCTCTTTTGGAGATGGGCAAGCCTCTTTTCTGTATACTGTCCCTCTAGTTGGCCAGTCCTTCTCTCCCAGTGCCATGTCATGGGTTCAAAAATCGTATCAGATTCAGCTGGCTCCTGGAACTCCAGTTCCACAGCCCCTCCTAGCAATTGCAGAGCCCAGCTATTCTCAGCATCTCCCTGCGCACCTGGAAAAGACAGCCTTGAGATAAGCCCTTCTGCCTCTTCCATTTCAATATCTGGTGGACCCATTTCCACCAGAGGGTCCATTTCCCAGGACCCTCCCTCTCTGAAGAGGGAGGGTCCCTCTCTGAAGAGTCTGAATCCTCCTTGACACTAGCATGGCACGTGAGAAATTTCATTGTAAGGTGAGGTGCAGTCGGGAATTTGGTGAGCCTCAGTCCATGTTCCTCTTTTCACAGGCTCTTGACCCATAATTCAAGGCTAGTTGAATCCATGCTCCAGATTTCTTCTCCATTATCCTAAAATCTGTTGCCTGCACTTTCTTCTTCCTGGTATGTGCCAAGCTGCATCTCCAACAGTACCTAAGTGGGAGATACGTATGTTGCATGCAGAAGGTCTCCAGTTTACCAGAGAAGAGTATGTGGCCTTCTACTAAGCCAGATCATGGGCTCATGTCAGCTGTTTTCTGAATCACCACATCAGGGTCTAAGCCACATCCTGCTGTGGGTGCACTCCCTAGTCTGACCATTCTAGACAAGAGGGCTTCACATGAAATTTAGAGCCAATGTGGAGGCCAATAATTATATTCTCAGAGAATGAGTTAGGCAACCCTTTTTAATTCTTACTTGCATGTCATTGTTGAAATGTCTCTATAAGAATATTAACCTACCTCTAGGCTGTGAATCTGCTGAGAGGGGACACGAGTGGTGCATTTCATGGTGATTTACAAGTCTATTCCCAACTTTGCTTGCCTTTCACCCAGAATTACCTTCTATTCCATTAGGACCAAGAAATGGAACAGAAAGTGGAGCTCTGCTGATGGCAGTTGGCCAAGTTCTTGTTGGTTTCCATTGATTCTATAGCTTGGGCTCGGACACTTGTAGCCTTCTGGTTCTTTTGGCCTACAGCTCCCACCATCCTTCACCATCAGCTTTCTGGCTAGAACTACTGGGAGTTAAGGCCAACACATCTGAAGGACATCAATTGGTCCACACCAGTATGAGACAAAGTATTTATTATAGGCTTCCTTATCATCTTCCTCAGGCAGCTGTGTGGGATGCTATGAGGGACACCACTTGTAACAAGCAAGGTCTTTTGCCTTCCCTCAGAACCCCTCAGATTCCTGCTCCCATTCAGATTCACTTGAAATGTTGCCTTGGGTGAAAACATTGGTGGCAGCACTAGGAAAAACATGGATGCCTGAATTGCAGTCCAGGAAATGGCAGTAGGGGAAAGCAGGGGTACTTGAGGAAACCTTAAATGGCTATCCCACACCTCACAAAGCACATAGTACAACAATATCAATTATTTACTGTGAAGACTACAGAGCATAAATATTTCAATCCATGCCAACAATAGCACTGCAGGAAGAGAAAAAAAAGACAAAAGCTGAAATTTCCATTTTACAAAATCAAATGTGACAGGTGGGGTAGTAAAAGAAGATCATGGTCCTCACATCCATTAGCAGAAGAAGGTGGGGGGGGGGACAATGGGCATGCTGAGCAACACCCACCAAAGTAGGGGAACTCTGCTAGCACTTGCCTTCTCTTTGTCATGGGATGTGCATTGACTGGGATTGGCTGTCCTGTAAAGCATCTATGAATGAAGCTTTCAACACAAAGCCAAGATGGTTGAAGACATGGTCAGGGTGACTGTTCCCTTCTCACCTCTCTCCCTTAACCATGCATGGATATATGTGGAACAGTGATTCTCCTCCCTCTTAAACCCTTAGGAGTTTCAGAAGACAGTGAGGAAAGGAGATACATCAGCCTGACCTCAGAGTTCTGACCCTCCAACTCAAATTCTGCCTTTCTCCAGGTCTGAAGGGTTTTAATGGACTGGATGGACTGAAGTGGAATGAAGGGTGGACTGCAAGTCCACAAGCCTTCCAGTGTCCAGCAGAGGATTCTGATAAGAATGAGGTGCAAGCTACTTCCTTGGGAGAAGGGTAATCAGTGCATTATTTGGGGTTTTCCTAGCAAGGATATAGCCCTTCCTCAGAAGGGCTCCCTGTGAGATCTGGGACATCCTTAGTTGTGCAGAATTCTCACTCACAAAATGATGTGATGGTCCCACATAGCTCCTGCAGGGGTAGAAGTGCTGAGAACAACACAGCATTACACCTTCCTAAGTATTCCTCCAGTTTTGCTCAATGCTGAGATAACCTTCTACTATTGGCCTAGTGGGAGAAAAGTCCAGACAGTGAGGGCCACTTGGCTGTATCCTGCTTTATTCTTGCCTTGACCTGCATTTCTGCCTTGATTTTGCTACCAGCTTCCCCTGAGAGCCTCAAGGAACCAAAGAATGGAACAAAGGGTGATTCTTTCTGCATTTAGCTAAAAATTCTCAGAATGCTCCCTTTGTTTGAGAAGGTATTGCCCAATCCAACAGCTAGACAGAGACATGCATGTGTCTGTACAAAATATTACTTTCAGAGCTGCCTCTTGCAGAGGAAGGAAGCAAGTCTCAAATACAGATCTGAGCACATCTGAGAATGTACAAAAAGCCTTTCTTTCGCTACTAAGTAACCAAAGCAAACCTCTGCATACCTAGGAGAAAAGAGAAGCTCCAGACCAGAGTTTGTAGCTTCCATACATCCTTCAGTCACAGTGCTTCTCACTTTAGAAACTAACTTTTCCCATGTGGGAATGTGACTCTTGCTTCCATGGTATACTGTAAGGATTCTACAGAGGTTGAATTGAGTGGAGTCTTCACTGTTTTGAAGGCTGAGAAAACTGGAAGGAAGCCCGTGTTCTGATCCTTTCCTTCTGGCACTGGTGCTATGGTTCAGAGAGCTTCTTCTGTTTTATGAACTAATTTAACGGTCCCTAATTCCAACTTCACTGAAAATATCTATATAATTCAACCTGTATTGGGATTGAAGGTGTTCAGCCTGGCGTGTTGTCGATACAGGTGTCTCAAACACTATGGATCAGGAGAAATGTTCTGTGTGAGTGCCAGAACTGGCACACTGCTGGTCCAGAAACCATTACCATGTCAATAGAATGTCTCAGTCACAGTCCTCAGCACAGGTTTCTTGCCATTTCAACGGAGCAGCTCCTGTATAAGTTGTCAAGGGGAAAGGCTTCTGCCCACTTGCTCCTTGTTTCGGTGCTCTGAAGAAATGCACTCTCAATGTATGCAAGATGCCAATGAATGCATCACCAACTCAAGGGATCTTTATTTCAAAGAGAACAAGAGCACACTGCCAAGGATCAATTTCTTTAGTGTAATTGCTGAAGAATGGAAAGGTTTCTCTGGAAGAAATGTAGCAAAGGTTATAAAGAAAGGTTGACAATCTGAGAATCTGAGAATGCTGCAAAGAGAAACCTGAACCCTCAGAATATAATACTGTTTTCTAAAGAAAAGTGATGGGGAAATCATAGGTTCTTTAAATTTAAATTTCATGTTGTTCCTATCCCTACCATATGGGCTAAGAGCCTAAGAAAGGCTCTGCTGGAACAGACCAAAGGTCCGTCCAGCCCAACACTCCACACACATGGTGGAAAACCAGCTGACCTCAGGACCCCTCAAACAGGAAGTGTGAGAGACTAGCAACTGGTGTTTACACACATGCCACCTCTGGTGAATGAGGCAGCACATAGTCCAGTCATAAGCGATAACCACCTCCCTCAAGAGTTTCTCCAGTTCCCTTTTAAAGTCAACACCACTTCCCATGGCGACCAGTCACAGAGTTCAACTACATTCTGTGTGAAGAAATACTTCCTTTTACCTGCCCTAAATCTCCCACCAATCAACTCCATGGGATAATCCTGGGTTGAGTGTTATGGGAGAGGGAGAGCTATCGTTGTTGAGCTATTTTTGCGCAGCCTTTGAGCTAGAGTCAATGGACTGGGTTTCAAAAGTTATCAGCCCATGTTACGATATCAATGCATTCTGCTCATGCATTACTTTATCATTAATAATTAACAGAATGTGTCCTAAACATAAAATCAGAATATCGAACATGAGAAGCATGAATCAATGCAAACTGGAATCCATAAAGCAAGAAAGGGAAATGTTAAACATCACAGTACTTGGTGTGAGTGAACTCGGTGTGAATGAACTAAAGGGACTGCACATGGAGATCAGAAGACCGAGACTTGGAAAGGCAGCAGTGAAAGAACTAGAAAAGATCATCAAGTGTAAGGATGTTTCACTGGAAAGCAAGGCCAAGATCGTCCACACTGTTGCAATCCTGATTGCTATGTACGGGTGTGAAAGCTGGACAGTGAAGAAGGCTGAGAGGAACACAGTGCCGGAGGAGAACTTTGTGAATCCTCTGGGCTGACAGAAAGATGGACAAGTGGATCCTTGATCCACTCAAGCCAGAACTTATCCTGGAAGCAAAAATGACTCACTGTGGAAGACTATAATCCTAGAGAAGGTCAAAAGCAGATGAAGGAGAAGACCAATCACAAGATGGATGGATTTCATAAAGGAGTCTTCAGTCTTGAGTTTAGAAAAACCGAGCAAGGGAAGGACAGGGCATTTTGGTGGGCACTGATGTATAGGGTTGCCATAAGTCAGAGCCAACTGGACAACATGTAAGAGCACATGTGTACATTATTTGAACATTCTGGAAATTTACTAGCATGTTCATTATACTGTTCACATTTAACACAGGCTATGGTAGATTGAGCCATGATCCAGTGTCCAACATGATGTCCAACCTGGAAAATCCACGAGTCTCCCTCTCTAGATCTTTCAGGCAAACAACATCTTGAACAACTCATCTTTGGAAAGTTTTAAGACTGACATTCAGAAAGCAACGGAGACCTTTCATTCATTGTTGAGTGTCTGTTTTGGAGTCAACATATTGCTACCAAGGAAGGTTGTTTCACTCCCTCCTTGTCTGGCTTTCCAACCCCAATCACTCCCGCTATCTGCAATAGCTAGTTGCTTACAAGCGGCTCCTTTTCAAATGCAAAAACATTATCTGCAACAGTTTCCTATGTCAGTTCAAAGGGAGGAAATAATAGTGTTTTACCACACTGTCCTACACCTGGTCGATGTTTTATTAATGAATGCTTCAACATCTTTCACACACACACAAGCTCCAGCATGCATGTTTTTTGCTTTCCCTTCTGCCGCTCGGATCAGATGTCAACATAAGAGGAAACACAAGAGGTCATTTCCTCTCAAATGAATGTGCGGCTGCTGCTTCAGACACAACATGCTGGCGGTTGGAAAGCAGGGAAACAAAGAAAGAACAGGACATTACAGCAAAATAGAGGCCTGGCTAGCGTTCGATTCCAGCTGCACAAGGCAATGGGCACTTTGGTGGATCCCAGTTAGAAGGTTCTGAAGGTATTCTTGGCTTTGAACAAATTGGCATGACTTTACTGCAGCTAATTTGGATTTGCAAAGGGGAAATGTAATAACCAAGCCACATCAAGGCCAGTGAGAACAGGGGAAAAGCATGAGTATATGTCCACCCTTGAGCAATGCTCTAATTCTGCGTAGATGCAGCGTGTATCCCAAGGCCATGAACTGGCACACCCTCACTCCATGGTGCATGGAAATCACTGCGTAAGGCAGGTGGAGCAATGAAACACATAGAAGAAGAAACCACTGTTAACACCTTGTAAAAGTTCCGCATAAGAGCATTCAGGTAATGAAATGGGGGAAAGGTACTCATCAAAACACAGTTTATACAGTTTCTCCATTTCAACTCATACCTTGTTTGGTCACAAAATCATGCCAGTCACATCATGACCCCATGGACAACATTCCTCCAGGTTCTCCTCGCCTCCACCATCCCCTGGAGTCCACCCAAGCCCACACCCACTGCCCGAGTGACTCCGTCCCGTCACCTCATCCTCTGCTGTCCCCTTCTCCTTTTGCCTTCCATCGTTCCCAGCGTCAGGGTCTTCTCCAGTGAGCTGCTCCTTCTCACAACTCATACCTAGTAAGAGAGATATTTCAGTTCATTCTAGCATATTGGCAATAGTATTGTCTGCCAATGGTGTTTCCATCCATTTTGATTGTATCTGAACTTTGGGTCCCCTGCAGCCCTCTTGTTCCTGGCTTCCTCTGTTTTCTTGCTCTTTTCTTCATTTGAATTCCCCAACTAATCTCGAGTGGTTTTCCTACCTGCCTCATCACCACACCTGCATGCTTTCCACTCCCAAAATATTCACCAATCAGAAAAGTGAAGTTTTCTCTACTTTCTGCATCCGTAGCCAGCTAGTTTCTCTTGCTTCGAATGCTGATTTCTTGGTCTGACCAAGGAAGAGTTTCTAAACAGAAACTAAGTCATTTTACAATTAAGAAAAAATGCAAAATAGCCAAACAGTATCATTTCTTCACAGAGGAAATCCAGAAGAAGGTATAATTGAGGGGAAAAAAACTGAAGAGAGATCAAGCAGGGCAGAGGTAACCCAGCCATGCTCTTTGCAACGCCCATGGACATAGCCCAGATCACCTTACTGTACATGAGGAGTCAAAGAAGATCAAGCAGCCATTCAGCCTGCAGAGTATCAGCTCCTAAAGGTGTGGCCACAGGAGAACTTTTATCAACAAAATGCCTGTCTATTCAGACTCCTCAAGATTAAGAAGAAGGAGGATTCCTCAATGTAGCACACTCAGCAGGAGCAGAAAGACTGCAGGACCTGGCTGAACCTAGGTCTGGGAAGAGCAGTGAAGACCGAACTGTTTCAGCTTTTAGTTCTGGCCCATCTGCTGCTGGAACAGCACAGGTTCCACAGGTCTGTCTCCCCCAGCTCCCTTCCCACACTTTTGATTTTTGGCTTTGTCTTGATCCTGAGACTTTGCTTGCCCTTTAGATCCCTCCTGTGTATTTGAACTGAGATGTAATCAATGGCTCTGTTAATGCACCGAATGCAACCAGAACAGTGGGTATTGCATCTAGTTGGTGTAGCAAGACCTTTCAAAATGCTCCTGCCACTTGGGAGGGCACATCTGGTCTCTAAACTGGCAGCAAAGTATCTTGAAGTATCTTGCACATGATAAAACCAGCCGCAAGAGCAAGGAAGTCTGATGTTCACCTATTGTTTTGAAATAACCAGCTGTATTTTAGACTGTTGGCTTCTAACATTCATTTAATGTTTATATCCAGGGCATTTCCTTACTAACTCATCCCTTCCTAAAAGAAATCCCTCTTAGGAAGTGTGATCTATTGTATCTCTTGTACGGGAGTAGTAACTAGAACATCTTCTGTTGGAGCTGAAGATGACCTGCCTCATCCATCAGTGGGATTCACTGCCCTTAGCTACATACAGCATTACAACCCTGTCCCTCAGCAGCCCAAAAGGCCTTTTAACAATAGTCTCTTTGCTACAATTGTACACATTCCCATTAAGCAGGGACTTAATAAAGGGGCATGGAAATGTTTTAAACAAACAAACAAACAAATAAATAAATGGAAAGATCAGCCTGGAACAGTGCACAGAAATCAGGAAGGACACAAGGAAAGTGTCAGTATGAGACTGAGTCAGTTCTTCATCTCAACACCCATCCATTGCCCTAATTTAATCGAGCCAGGCACTTGAATTCATAGACTGAGCAAAAATTGCACAAAATGAGGAGTCATCTTGCACAAAGTTGAACAGACGCCAACAGAACTCAGACTAGGGCCAGGAAATTCTTGCCACAAATTCCAAACAGTGGCGATTTTCATAAATGTACCGTTATACATCCTTTCTAGAAAGTATTGCTAAGTGCATTGGTTCCAAAACAGAAAATGCTAGTGTGCCCTCACATCTCTCATGGATTTCCAGTGGATCACACAACTCGCTCCTAAGAATGCTTTCTGTGGCACAAGCCTCACCACATTCAGTGGAAATTTCTTATACATATACTTGGGTCCGCAGCTTCTATTTGGGTGTATCAGGGCTAGAGATTTGTTAGAGTTGTATTTCAGTTTGTAAGCTATCCAGTCTTGCCCTGTTCAGAGCCCAAATGCAAATGTGAACTAGACTGATTGAAGCTAAATGTGAAAATTCCTCAGGAGCAACTCCTTGCGAATCCTGTGGTAAATTTGCCTAACAAATTTAGACAAAGCCAAAGAAAATTCTTGTGTCGGTAGAGAAGGAAGGGAGTGCTTACACCACATTCACTGAAAGGGTGAACGTTCACTTTCCTTGAAACTCTCATATCTATTTAGCATAAATGTGACTTTTCAAGTTCACCATGAATTTCATGCACAGCCATGGCAAGCCTACGAAGCAGAGGTATCAAACTCCTTTCTCCCTGAAGGCCAAATTTGGGCTAAAGGCAAAAGAGGCAGAGATAAAATACAAAAACAGTGGCTTAAAGCAATTACAGCTATAAACTAAGCAACAGGAGAAGCATTTTAACTGTTTTAGTCCTGGAGAAAATGCTGGGCAAAAGCTCAGAAATCAGAGAAGCATCTATGGTTGGGGAAAGAGGTCTGGCCACCTGAGGAATCGAGAGTTTCAGGTGGGCAGTGACTGTCCCATGGGACTCTTCTGTAAGGTTTCTTCACCTTTTCTGTTCGTGTGAAATTGTGAGCAGGCTGGTTGTAGCTTTTCCACACTCCTAATCACTCAGGCCTGAGCTGCACTCATTAACTAGCTAAACCATGCAAACAGCTGGCTAGAAACCTTCTTAAGCGTTCTTCTGCTGATGCCTCATTTCCATGACAAAGAGATTAACGAGATAAGCAAGTGAAATCGGCAACCTACTGCAGCAGCGCTGATGGCAACAGGAGGGGAGAAGAGCTGACACAGACTTAATCAGCTGCCCGGACAATTTTCCTGCACTGTAATTTTCCTGCTTTCTGATGATTCATGTAAGAAAACAGACCGAGCTCATTTTGCAGCTTATCATGTGCCTGACATGAACAAGCTGCCCCATGTGTCAGGCAAGACACCGAGTCCCAAGGCATTTCGAGGCATGTGGCTCAGGGACTTTACGGGAGCAGATGGCGCCTGGAATCACCTTGGCTGATCGTTCCTTCACTGAATCAGCACAGCAGGGATATTCCACCATACTCCTTGGGCCAGCTGTTCACCGGACCACTGATAGCAAACTCAACCACTAGAGTATTGCTACTACTAGTAGTTAGCACTACAGATGTGGTCATGTAGGAGGTCCATATCAGGAGGGTGCCAAGTTGGAGAAGGCTGCTCTCAAGGTTTTGTGATATTGAACACCCAGGTCAAAGTGACTTTATACTGACTCTGACTGTTAAATATAATGCTTTAGAGCATCTAGCCACAATACCTGCATATGTCTGCCTAGAGATCTGAGGGAGCGGTCCTTCTCCGGGAGCCCTCTTTGAAGGAAATTAGGAGGGTAGCTATCTGAAGAAGGGCCTTTTCCATGGTGGTGCCCTGACTTTGGAATATGCACCCCAGAAAGGTTCACCTGGCACGGTCACTTTATTCTTTTCAGCGCCAGGTCAAACCCTTTTTATTTTCCCAGTGTTTTAAGACCTAACTGTTTTAAGTGGGGTTTTTATTGCTAAATTTTGGGACTCTGTGTTTTAATTAATTTCTTTTCTTTTCTTACATTTTATTGTTAAACCATTCCAAAACTTTGGTAATGGGACAGTCTATGAAAGTTTTAAATAAATAAATAACTTAGATCACTTTTTAAACTTCTTCATTTTAAATATGCAAAGAGACAAAACATCACACGTATTGCAGAAAAGTAAAACCAACTTAGATCACTTTTAGTTGGACATTCCGGGGATGTGACGACAGACTTTGCGCATGCAATACATGTCCCTCATCAGCACAAAGAAGCAGAAGTAAGCATTATTACTCACCCACAAACTGAGCAGAAATGGCCATGTGCTGAAGAAAGAGGTGCTAAGAAATGACATCGGCCGCATCTCTATCTCCTTGGAGAGAAAGAGATGTAATAGTTATGTGGTTGGAGGAGCATACGCCACTTATGTACATGATTGGAATTGCTATTGGAGGCAAGCAGGCTAAAAACAAACAGAACCACTACACCATAAGGTATAAGGAAGGATGGTAAAACCACGGATCTTCGATTTCACCAAATTTCCCTAGTTATCCTTTCAAAACTCCATTCAGCTCACTTCCCTTCTCATTTGTGGCCTTCTTTTCAGTCCATTCCAATGGGGAAATAATTCCCTTGTGTAATTTTCAACTATGTGTACTTTCCCCTCCTCCATGAAAGCGTGAAAGTGCATGTGTTTGTTTTTAACGTGCATTGCACAGTGGGTATTGAAAACAAGCGAGCTCACTTTGCAAATGTGATTGCATGTTCAGGACTTTGAAGACAATTCTCAAGAAAAAGAGCTCCTCCTGTTCATGTTTGGGGTTGTGAATCGCACATGTCCGCATGACTTGCAAATCGAAATGAAATTCCGCTAGAACCCTGGACATAGCTGTGGTGAGCAAGCATGATGGCCAACTTTGGCAAGTGTTCCTGGGGGATGCTAGTCACACCAGTTTTGCTGATTAAGAGTCAAAAGAAGAAGCTGAATATTCTGTTGAGTTTGAGCAGATTAGAGCTTGATGGGACATGGAGGCGCTGCCAATGGGAATGAGAGATAGCAGGAGGGACCACTGAGCAGGGAATGGTTTCAAATGGGGATTGTCCACTCCATCCCAAACTGGGTCCCCTACCTAGGAGGAAGCAGAAGCGAGAAGCACAATTGAATGTAAAGCATGTAGAACAGAGGTGTGTGTTCTTTCACAGCGCTGCTCCCCGAGGGTTGCAACACAAGCACACTCACAAGGGGAGTTTTGGGGAGTGAGCGCTGCACTGGGTCAACTAACTGCTTTGTGTACACTCAGAGACAAAGCTGGATGATTTATACGTAGAAACAATAGAGTTTTGTCCAAAACTGACTTGTGGCTGGTGATTACTTGAAGGGAGGAAGCCATGGAACAGCAAGGCAAGCCTGAGACCTTTGGCCACCAGCAAATCACCCCCAGTCCAAGCCAAAGTGCATGTATGCTTAATAAATTATCTTAGTGCAGAAGGCAGAAAATTATACCTGCAACTCACACTAAACATTGAAGATGTTGAATAATTTGCTGACCTTTCATCCCATCCATAATTTTTTGTCATCTGACACAGTTGCTGAGCTCTTCCTAAAAGGTAGGGCCAGCCCTGCAGGGCAGGTTCCCTAAGCCATCTATCTATATATACACACACAGCAGAAACTTATTTTACAGAGACAACCATTAGATTAGTCCCTCCAGGCAAAAGGGATATTCATGAGAGTAAATTAAAAGAGGATGTATGAATCATGAATGGCTGCTGAAACTCTAAACCATCACTGTTTAGAAACATTGTTCTTGATCAGAAACTAGGTAAAAGAACAGAAACTTCTGTGGTCCAATCCCATGAATCTTGTTAGAATCACGTGGCACTGATTTATCTTCTCCGCCAGCATCTTGCCATGACTGAAGGTGACAAGCAGCTATTTCCTATAACAAGCTATTTCCTATATCATGTGGAAAATAGGCCTAATTATTCAATATAATAAATTTTGTTATCATTTGCATGGCTGCTGATGCTCCTTTTGAGCAATGCCTGATACTCATTGTGCTTATCTCCTCAACATAGTTGCATTTCTGTTTAATAGCACCCTGAGGCTGCAAGCTAGAAAACTGAGCAGCTTCCCACCCCGGTCAAAATTTTATACTGGAACAAAATGTTGTTGTTGTTGTTGTTGTGTGCTGTCAAGTCATCTCCAACTTATGGCAAACCCCATGGATTAAGCCCTGCACAATGTCCTGTCCATGACAGCCCTGATCAGCTCTCATAAGCTCCAGGCTGAGACTCTTAATGGAGTCAATCCGTCTCTTATTTGGCCTTTGCTTTCCTCTTCTTCCTTCAATTTTCCCTGGCATGATTGTCTTCTCCAGTGAATCTTGCCTTCTCATGATGTGCCCAATGTATGACAGCTTCAGCTTCATTATTTTCCTTCCTGGAAAAGTTCTGGCTCCATGCTAGTTCCACCATTTTGTGCTACTCTGAATGCCTTGGAAAGTAGGAACATCATGACATGGCAACAGTCTGAACACGAGAGGCTGGGAACTCCTGTGACAGTGGGGCTCCTTGTTCACTGTAGCCCTTATTTTGAGTTTCAGGGAGGTACCCACAGGGCTCTCTGCTAGTGAACCCTTTTTTGGGGAATAGGGCTCAAAATAAAAGCTGCAATGCCTGAGGAGCACCATTGATTCTGATGCATTCAGGAGAAGCTAGAAAGAACCAAGGAAAGGTACTGATGAGTCACACCCATCTTTCAAAATCCAAAGAACTTTTGCCTGCAACCTCACCCTTTCTGCCCAAGCCCTTTGATGAATTTGCTCTTTGAGAACCTGCAGCCTGAGCTGACCTGCAATAGCATCCCACAATCCAATGCCCATACCTAGCTTTAGTTTTCTACCTAATGGCCCTGGTAGGGCCTTGTTAAGAAATGTGTCCTTCATGAAAGGAAGCTTTGTGTCATCTTCCAGATGTATGCCTGCTGCCAAACACATTGTTTCTGGTCCACCAACCACATTGCAAATTCCAAAATGCGCAAATGCTGAAGGCAGATGGTGTCTGAGCCTTGTGTTCATTCTGGGAGGTGTGATGTGCAGAAATCCTGATCAAGTTCTTTGCTCAAGGCAGGGAGCCACAGGGAGCCCAAATTCTCCCATCATGGAAACCTCCTTAAACTACACACTGGACCAAGTGTGACCATCTCTGGGCCCTCCTCCACTGCTCTGGATGGTTGATCTTTGCCATGACAAGATTGGCTCCATCTAGCCAGGGAGTTCCTTTGCTTTGCTGCTTCATTCTTCATTTATCACTTCCTGGCCCATCTTCATGCCAAGCCATGCCAAAACTGAGGGTGAAAAGATGTCCCTGACTGAAGAACATGGATTAGCCATCCATCCACCCATATTAATTGATTTTCTGGGAAGTGAACAGTGCTCCCCTTAAAATCCTCAGCCGAAGCAGGTGATCTAAGGTCAATTCTGTGATCAATGCTTACAGCAATTTTCAATCATTGTCAAAGAAACTCAGGTCTATATCTGTTGCTTAATTTACCTTGAAGTCTCATTAAACCTGGGCAAGCTGCAACAGGTCCATTCCATAATAAGCTGGGATAAATTGGAAGGCTGACTGAAGTTATAAAATAGCAAGGAACACAGAAGAGAGCAAAATCATCAGGGACATCTGTCAGCACTCTGTGTCTGCCTCATACTCAGCTTTTTGGCTAGGATTTCCTCTAGGATCACCCACCCATTGTGCTTAGCAATGCACATTGGGCCACCAAAATGTTGGTCAGTATAAATACTTCTCACTTCATAGGTTGCTGTAGAATCACAGAGGAGCAGAGGTGGAAGGGACCAAAGGACCACGGAGTCCAACCCCCAGCTCAATGCAGGACTCCTAGTTAAAGCATCCCTCATCTTGGATACCTCTAATGTGGGAGACCTGAACCTCCCTAGCTCATTGGTTCCATTGTCATACTGCTCTAACAGTCAGGAATTTCTTTTCCTGATATCTAGCCAGACTCTGTCATGGTGTAAAGTGAGCCCCTTATTCCTTGTCCTGCACTCTGGGATGATCAAGAAGAGGTCCTGGCCTTCCTCTTTGCGTCAGCCTTTCAAGTACTTGCACAGTGCCATCCTATCTCCCCTCGGTCTTCTCTTCTCCAGGCTGAACATGCCCAGTTCTTTCAAACTCTCCTCATAGGGCTTCATTTCCAGTCCCCGGATCCTCCTTATTGCCCTCCTCTGAACCCTTCCCAGCTTGTCTTCGTCTTTCTGAAACTGTGGTGTCCAGAACGGAACACCAGTGGTGTCCAGATGAAGTCTAACCAGTGCTGAGTAGAGGGGAACTAGTACTTCTTGGGATTTGGAAGTGAGACTTCTATTAAGGCAGCTTAAAATAGTATTTGCCCTTTTTGCTGCCACATCACTGCATTGACTTATAATCAGCCTGCGATTTACAACAATCACAAGATACTTCGCATTTGCAGTTTGCTGAGATAAGTATTCCTCATCCTGTAATGATGCATTTGGTTCCCCTGCAGCAGGTGCAGATAATGTGATACACACGTGCAAAATACCAGTCAAGTCCCAGAATGAATGAGAACTTCGTTTTAGTTTGGTATGGATAAGAATTTGCCAGAATTTGTAACATGAGGCCAACTGAAGAAGCAAAAAATTTTTTAAAAAGAATGCAGACTTTGAATGCTTCACTGTTAAAAGTCTGGCTTTGACTCTTTTTATTTTCGATCATCTTCATGTGAATTAGGGCTCGCAACCTCTTCTTTTCTGCTAAAACATCTTTAATAGCTACATGGCAGGCAAATGCATTCTGGTCCCCTCCATGGTGGGATGTTGTACCTACTGAACTGGGCTGATGGAGATGGGTTAAAATTCCATTTTGGATTGTTTTCCATAAGAATTTAGCCAAATTCACAAAGTTCTTCAACCTAAGAAGAGAAAGAACCTGACATTTGGGGTGATGGGACTGTTTGCATGAAATCAAAACGGACAGATTCACCTTGCCTAGCTATGTCAGATTTGGAGTAGGCTCTGGAGTTCCAACAAGACTGGAATCCAAATTTGGATCCAAAGCTGGGGGACCTCCCTGAGGAGTGTTAGGGGGACCTGAAAAATCACAAAGGGAAGTGAGAGTATTCTCAAAGACATCAGCCTATCTAAATCAACAGACAGCACGTGGCTCAAACTTGAGAGCCCAGGAAATGCACCTTGGATCTTGAGCTGTGGAAGTTGCTGGTCAGAAGAAGGGACTTCAAGCAACTCCACACATCAATCTACACTTCTCCTTGTCTGTGCACTCAGGTGACACCAGAAAGACTATCCAGTTCAGTGGCTCAGATAAATCTGCCCTGCACATGCAGCTTTTTTTCTTTGCTTCCAGCAACATTTGCTTGGCATTTTAGCAGGAAGAATTTCTCCTATTTTTGCTCTGCTTTACTGAAAATAGAGGCTCATTATTCTCTTCATGGAGTAGGAAGTGGCTTGCCTGATTTCAGCCTGTTATTTAGGTAATGCCTCCTTAGAATTATTACAAATGTCACATTCTAATCGAGATCCGTAACTCCTGGTGGTAGAGTGTAATTAACCCTGACATTTCCTAGTGGAAATGTTTTAAGAACATTGTTTTATACAGCTGTATATTTTAATGTTCTCATTTCCATCTTGCACTACAGCAGAGAGGTTACTGTCTTGGTCTGTACATTCAGTGGAATAAATGGTAGGAATGTTTGAGGCTGGTTGTATGAGATGTCCATACAGCTGATATTTGGAGGATATTAGTGACTTCCATGTCAGTGGCACGCCTTATCCATTACAGCTTTTCTTCTGATCCTTCTTGGACAGCCTTTGAGCTGTCCATGGTACTCCTTGATGATGAATCTGTTTTGTATAACATTTGCATAACTTATTTTGTATAACTCCTCTAAAGATCAGAATATTTTGAGAATTCACTTTTTTCAACCCAGTGCACGTTGCATGAGAAAGGCTTTCTTTCTTTTGTCTTTGAAACAGAAAATATGCAGGATTTGTTTCTCCAACTGGAAAGTGGATAATCAGAACCCTCCTCTTCTGTGCAGACACCCACTTCCCCAGTAGAACATTCCTTAAAAGCATATAGCTTTGCTGTGTCTAAGAAAGGGAGTCAGGCCTCTGTCCTCCTACATATGCCCCTGTTATTCCTGCATTCCCCAAGCTCGGTGATCCATTTGTTCTCTCTTCCCAGCAGTGGATTGTCACAAGACACTGGGAAGAGAGGCATTTTGAAGTTGTGAAGCACATCAGATTGAATCAGGCTGGTGATTACAGGCATCACATTTTTCCTTCCCAAGGGGATCCCCAGAGTGGACAGCAGGTGGCCTTGCTGATAGTCTAGGGATGGAAAGGAGATCAGAGTCATTGACTCATTTTCATTGTAAATGAAGCTTGGCAGACAATGTGAGCTGCTCGCTTTCTCCACATGTCACCGCGAATCACTGGGCCATAGCCAGGCCCTTGTTAGCTGGAGCTCAGCTCGGTCACCAAAGACTGCAGTGCTTCCTGATGTGACAGGTCAGAGGAAGGAACAGAAAACACTGGTGGATAAATCTTGATTCTGGTCGAAGTCCCCTCACCATCCCGTCAGAAATAGGACTACCAAACCTGGCTCACAGGCAGACTCTTAGGGGCTAGTCTTGGATCTTCAGAGGATCAACGTAAGAAAAGTGGTCCAGAAAAAATGGGCTAGTGGAGAATCCATTCCAGGAAAAAAAAAGACAAAGCAGGTCCATCTCCAGTATGGCCTTCAGAAAGCAACCAGTTAAGGAACTTCAAAGCTCTAGATAAAAGCACCTTTTCCCCCATGCATGTGTTGAATCATGTTGGAAGTGAGAAGGACTGGCTCTTCAGGGTTTCAAGTGGGACTTTTTCCAGGGTCAGCTGTAGATGCCACAGAACTTGAGAACTTCTGCATGCAAAACAGGGGCTCCATCACACACCTTTCCACATCCTCATGAGCTGGCCAAGCAACGAAAGTCTGGTGGGACAGTGCTCAGAGGATAGCTTATTTTATCTCTTCTCTGCCTAGCCTGCCTACCAGTATTGTGAGCAATACAGGCATCTAAATCCATTTTTATTTTTATTATTATTATTATTATTATTATTATTATTATTATTATTATTAATTATAACATTTCTATGCCGCCCCTTGCCGAAACCTCAGGGTGGCTTACAACATGATAAAATACATTGAAATACAATAGTACATAATAAATTACCATTAAATATAAAAATACAAAAAATACATTGATTTACAAATATAAAATTAAAATTATCAGTATAAAATACAAATATAGGGGGAGAAAGAGAAGGAAGAAGAATCCATAATGAGTAAGTGAAAAAGGTGCTCCTAAAAACCTGCTGAGGGAATTTCCCCAGAATCCCAACTCAGCCCCTGGATGGCAGGTGGCTAATTCCATGCGGTTGATCTGTATCTACGCTGCTCCAATGCCAAAACACTTGGACAGCCTGCAAGGCAAAGCTTAAAGATGGTTGCACCAGATGGGTGGGTGCACTGGACTGAAGAGGCCAGCGAGTGGGCAGCGCCCCCTTAAAAAAGGCGCAAACCTCCCTTTATCATGGGCCAGCCCCTCCAAACATCACCATTACAGCCATCCACCCTCTCCCCACCATCCTTTCATAAAATCAGGTGTTGGAGAAAAACTGCCTCCAGCTAAATATGGCAGGAATATTTTTTCAGCCTGCTTCAGATTAGGATTTGTGTGTTTCAATTTGTGTGTCTTAATTTGAGGCTTTTTCTTGTTTGATTATTTCAATGTCTGTAGGTTGTTTTGGGTACAGCGTGATGTTGTTGTTTGCTTATTTATTTGCTTTCTAACCCATCCCAGTAGCCGTACGGTTCCCTGGGTGGGTTGCAACAACGAAGGCTGGCAGCTTCCTGAACTCAGGGGTCCGCCCCCTCTGTACTTTTCACAACCAGCCATGATGGGCAAGGGTCGAGTGTACAAGCAGTAGACCGAACCAATCCAAGCACCTTGTTGTTGTTGTTGCTGTTGTTGCAACAATCATTGTTTCTGGGTCCGGGGTTTGGAGGGGCTTTGGGCATGGCACCTGCACTGGGCTAATCCCTCAGGGAGTCTGCCGTTGCCTTGCCACAGTCACCTGCTACCTCTGCTGCTCACCTTTGCTGCTACTTGCCTGCTTGACAAGCAGAGAGCACCTGCCCGGCAGCTCCTCCTCACCAGTGCTGCCCAGGCCCAAGTGGGGGGCAAATGGGGGGAACCAGGGGCTTGCAAAGGTTGTACGGTCTGTATGGTCTTGGCAGGTGCTCACCCACAATTGCAATTCACGATAGCCCGGATAATAGTAAAGGCGACTGCTACTATTACAGGGGCCATGCTGTGGCAACAGGTGCTTCCATTCAGTGGCATCCAGAACCACCTGGCATGTAGGGAAGCTTGGGGAATTCGTTTCAGTTTGTTTTTGATCCAGATTTACCCAGTTTGCTGCTTCTGGACCATACATCCATTCAGTTCAATCTGTGATCTAAAGCTATACATTTTCCATTTGACCATGTAATCCAAAAATATGTTTGGCAGAGGGCAAACTTTTACAAAGAGCACATGAAAAATACACATTTTAAAAAATGCACACAAATATGCATGAATCATAGGAGAAGCATGCATATATTTAAAGATGCACACAACTGATGCAAGAAAAATATGCATGCAATATCATGGAAAAACTCCACTAACAATAACTAAGTTTGCACTCCCATATGGATTTAAATTTGAATGAGTTTCAAGATGGGATTTGGAGAATGTTAATAAGGTCGAGTTGACTGATTTGTATATATATACATACTGGCAACCAGGCCTGTTTCTTGTGCATCTCTTCCACTTTTACTTGTTCACCTTTCTGTACTATTATTCCAAAGTAGCAGAGCAAGAATGTTCTCCTGCACAAAATATTTCTGAAGCCAAGTTTTTCCCCCACAAGTAATTTCGGATGATTGTTGCAGCTGTCAACCTGAGTACGAGCCGCACTCACACCCATTGTTTAGGGTGCTCAGATGCACATGAAGATGGGACCCCTGTTCCTGCAATGCTTGTGCAGAAGGAGCACTTTGTCCCGGGCAATCTATCACAATTCCATGTTCCAGACATGTTTACAATGCGCCGGCACTCTGCCATCTTTTGCATCTGGTCATAAACATATTCTCAGAGAATGTAAAATTTTCTCAAGAGAATGTCACAGATCTTGTAAGGTAAAAATGGCAGAGGTAACTTTTTCTAAGGGTCTCTTAATGTCAGGAAGACTTTTGGCTTCTCCTGTTTTCCAGATCCTCTGCCCTTGTAGACTTGGCAAACAACACACTAGGTTCCTTTGATGTTTCAAAGGTTACATAAAGCACACAGACAAAAGACACATCGGTTACTTTGGCTTATTTTGGGACTTCAGGCACAGAAACATTGTTTGTGAATTATGAATGGAAAGTCTGTGTCCTTGGGCTTTTGTGATAAGGGGTGTTAAGGGAAGTTGGGGAAGCTTTTAGCCTGAAAGTGGATTTTTGCAGCACTAACTGGTTCTGCTCTGACAGCTCCAATCACTAAATTCCTCTAACTGAGCTCACAGATGGAAACAAGCACTTCTATTGTGGCCAAAGGAACCGTTTCCTTGCAGCATAACCAAAAAGACAGCTTTCTTCATTCTTCGTTCTTTCAAAAAGTCAAATGGTCTGTAACCGTAGAAACCGCCATTTTTATCTTCGTGCTAAAATAAGTTTAAATAATGATAGTGATCTTGCAAAATATGGCATTTTGATAGCATATTATGGGGAAATAGTATCTGACAAATCTTCTGCACTGAGCTGTGAGTGTAGGTGGAAATAATGAGGTGAGACATGGGTAAGTGGAGGCCACATTTATTAAACAGCAAGATCTGCAAAGGCAGCCTAAGTGAGAATCTGTATACTATCTCCATCAGCTGACTATCCTGCGTAGCTAATAGAGAATTTTGTTTCAGTCTGCAAATCTTTCCAACTTGCCTCCATTACAGTCCTGAACTGGGAGCACCTTTTTCACAAAAAAAGTTCACAACTTCCTGAACTTCGAATTGCATTCCAAAGCCATGTGTTTAGGAAAATATTCACATTTTCATGAGTGGAGGAACTATAATTTTTTCCTGTTTGAAACATACCATTTTCCCATTCAGGCAAAAGGGAAACCATTCACAAGAGATAACAGAAGCAAAACAAGTCAAGGTACAAAGTGGAGCTCAGAGAATCGGCATCTCTGGATCTCCCATCCCTAGGGGCTATTTAGGTAAGACCATCCTTGCCCCAGGATGTTTCACTGGAGACCAATGCAAGAGCATTCATGCCATCAAATCAAGGCAGAGCTTTCCCTAGAAGCTACCATGACAATACTGAGGCTATCATACTTTGGACACATCATGAGAAGGCAAGAATCCCTGGAGAAGACCATCATGCCAAGGAAAGTAGAAGGCAAAAGATGAACAGGAAGACCAACCATGTGATGAAAGGACTCCGCTAAGGAAGTCACTGCCTTGAATTTAGAACAGCTAAGGAGGGACGTCATGAGCAGGAGATTTTGGAAGGTTTTCATTTGTAGGGTTGCCATAAGTCAGAGGTGGCCTGATGGCATATAACAACAACAACAACAACAATCATGGTCCTAGTGAGGGGTGTTGTGAACCAAGGTTCCTCCTTTGAACAATCACCAACCAAAGACCATTTTCCTTGTGACTTTCTTCTGAGCTCCCAAGGACAAATCACCCAGAGCAGATCTCCAAGCTTGCACAGAGTGGTTTGTTGAACCCAGTCTAGTGTTTACCTCCAAGAACTCTCCTTATGAACATGCCTGGGCCCCATTTGCTCAGGCGCACAGCAAATTGGAAATGTCTATGGGATTGTCACAGGAACAAAATCTTCATGGTTCCCTAGAGGCTGTGCAACAGCTTTGGCCATGTCTTGCCTCCAGTGTGGATGCTTGAGTGGGGAGCTGAGACTGGGGGGCTCTGGTGCACAGGAGGTGATGGGTTTCTATGCACCAGGGAGGTTGAACCTCTAGCCTGTGGGTCAAATCCAGTTTCCCAGATGACCAGTCCTCCTGTTCCTGAGCCCACCCTCTTCCAGCAGGAAGCTGATCCTCTTGTGGTGTCCAAGAGATGGTGCATTTTTCCCCATCCAAAAGGTTGAAATGCCTTTCCTAAAGCTTAGTTTGTGGCAGTTGGGAGCTATAAGCAAAAGCATGTTGCTATTTTGACACGGCTCCTTTGGTGTACAGCCCCACTGTTCAGCTCCAACCACCATTGGACCGAGGCGCCGAAGAACTTCTCCCTAGTTGAGTTTGGCCGTCAGCCTGAAAGACCATACACAGTCTTGATGATTATTTCTTCTTGCCTTACCTGATCTATTTTAATATGGAAGCAGTCAATAAATCCCAAGGGGTGCTGGGGTCCAGAGCAGCCTTCCGGTCTTCCATCTCTTTCAAAACACACAGGGGTTCCTGCAGCAGCTGTGCATTTGAGGCCGGATCTGCCACTGCCTCTGACCTGGAAACCAAAGTGAATGAGGGAGCTGACGCATGAATTGAGGTGGGACCCGGGTTGTAGTCCAAGGATTCATGCTAGGGATGTGGAATGCAGCTTCTTTGCCTGCTGGTCATTCCTCATGGTCTTCCATGAGGGTTTTCAATGGATTACCAACTCTCCCAATATCAGGTCTCTCTGACTCTGAATTGGATATGAATCCTAATGCAGGTTCAGGTGTGGGCATGCACACACACCTGTGTGTCTTATGGGTAGCAGCAAATATTTATTTATGTTTATTTATTTCATTGTTTTGCCATCCAATAGCGAAGGCTCTCTGGGCAGTTAACAAAAGTTAAAATTAAACTAATATTAAGAAGATGTACACTTTAAAAGAATTAAAAACTAAATAAAACCACAGCTGCTATTGCTATGGTAAAAGCATGCCTGTGGTACAGAATAAAATAGAATATATAAAAACAAATATAAACAGTTCAACTATGAAAATACTGAGAAAATAAACAGGTCTTTATCTGGTGCCAAAATGGTAGGTGCCCAGTGCTCCTCTTTGGGGAGCTCATGCCAAAAACTGGGGATTTGCCATCTCCACTTTAGGAGGAAGCCATCCCAGATACTCCCAGCATCCTTAAATATAACGTCACGAGCTCTTAAGGGAGTACCTTCCCTCCTGCTTCTTAGGCATTGATAAGCCTTTCCTTTTTATGAGAGAGTTCACCAGAGACCTAATAGTTTTCTATTCCATTTTATGCCACATTTACCTGCTTCAGTTCACTTTATGCAACTAATTCACAAAGGCAGCAAACCATGTATTATTTCGTTTAGCCAAAGGACATGTTGCCCACTTTGACGGCTAAGCTCTCTCCTTCATACAAAATCCTCGTGATACCACGGACGTTTTGGTACTCATTCTTATTACTCTTATTGACTGCTATTTACTGAAACTGCTAAAACACACACCAGCATTGCTTTTGCAGAAAGCAATGGTTTGCAAAGGCTAAAGGATGGCATAAGGAGGACTGATGAAAGATTTGCTTGGGACTAGGTTTAAATCAACAAGCATTCTGGCCACTGATGGCTTGTGACAGTTCACAAGACAGAGCACTGATCTACAGTATATTTAGTCTCTTAATGAAGGAGCAGATGAAGTTCAGTGTCCTGAAGTACTGGAAAGGGTTGTGCAAAGAGAAGACAAAGGTTACACATATCCCAAAGTTTCAAGGACCCAAGAGAGTGGTGGAAAGGAAAACAGAAGGGGTGGGAAGTCATAAACACAGTTTCTGCTTTTTCTGGTGGGAGAAGTTTGTGCAATTATGCTTTGGGTCACAATAATGCCATTAACAAGGATGCTGGCATTGCATCTGGAATTCCAGTTAGAAGAGTAAACTGGGACAAGTTTCCTGGGGTTGCAATTCCCTAATGGCCCCAGAGTTAGGGGACATTGCCTGACCTTAAGTGGAAGCAGCAATGGGTGAAGATTTGGTTTTGATAAGAACGTACCAAAATTCACAAAGCACTCCACGTTTGGGAGAACAACAAAACACATGATATTTAAATGTGCATTTTTTAAAAAATCGGCAGCATGATATTCCAAATTGACATATTCAAGGTCCAGGACTTCAAGTCCTTAGCTCTTAAGGTCTTCTTTTGAATTCAGGATACTTCGCATGCTGCTGGAACAGCAACTTTGGAGCTGCAGTTCTCTCCATGCTAGCTGCAAGGTTCGGGGAAGGAAGTTCCTTGGAAGAACCAGAGGTGGAAGCAGGTACTCAGAACACTCATATGGCCATCTATTCTGTTCAGCAGCCCTAGGGTCACACTGTGAATGTGATGGGTTTCCTGTTCATTGCCGATACTTACGGATGTGTGAGGGACACATTTGGGGTTGGGAATCCATCAGATTCCCTGGGCTCAGCTCCTCATTGTGAGGTACACACCAGGAATTGAGCCCTATTTGTAAGCCGCTTTTTGCGACTGGGGCAGCATAGAAATGCTATAAATAAATAAATAAATAAATAAATAAATAAAATCTCCTGTTCAAGATGTGCCCCTTTCCCTTACGCACAGCCGCCACCAAGAGCAGCTGCAAGCAAGGCTCATGTCCAGGAAGGACAGCTGGTATGGCAGGTTCTGGCAGCCCCTTCCCACGTTCCACAGCCACTCCTGGCAGAGAAAGGTGGCAGTGGAGCCACCAGGGGTCCACAGGCATTTGTGGACTTCTGCTTGGCTCTGCGGATGCTGCAGGGGTGGATCCCAAGAGGGCTCATTCCAACTCTACTGATGTTTCCATATTCTTTTCAGCCAGCAGACAGTATGGAAAGAACAGTCAGTAGGCATCTGCACACGTAGCATCGTTATTGCGATTCCACAGGTGTAGCACTGTAACTATCGAGAGTTGTGAATGACTTGAAGCAGCACTAACAGCTCTCACACACCTTGCAACCACAGCACACAATCAGTGCATGTCTCAGGTGAATGGACAAGAGACTCCAAGGAGGATGCTGGTGCCGTTACGTTCTGCCATGGCGTCAGTCACAGATAGGGCACCTTCCCCTCTCTTTGTGTCAGCAACAGCAGCTCCTCACCTATTTTCCATGCCCTCCCAGTCAAGCTGCCCACGTGTCTTCACTCAGGCAAGCACTGGAATGCTCATCCATGGAGAAAAAGAACTGGAAATTCCTAAACGTGCATTCATGCTGGAAGGATGGAAGGCAGGCAGGCCAACGGACAGACAGACAGACAGACAGACAGACCGACCAACCAGGGAAGGGAAGGGAAGGGAAGGGAAGGGAAGGGAAGGGAAGGGAAGGGAAGGGAGCGAGCGAGCGAGCGAGCGAGCGAGCGAGCAAGCAAGCAAGCAAGCAAGCAAGCATTTTTTGGCTTTATTTTCTGAGGAGAAAATGCACACTTTTAGTGTGCTTTTCTTGAACATGTGCATTTCCCCATATTCTCATTCTCTACTGGAATGAGAGAAGTGCATAGACACCTGTGGAAAATGGAGCAAGAGGAGCTTCAAACTGGTGATAGGAGAATCTGGGTGATCACAGAAATTGCCTGTTCACCCATCCCTTTCTGGAAGCCAGTCCAGGCCAGTGTTCTCTGGACAGACAGCATCCTGCCCGCCTGCCCACCCACCAAGAAGGGGCAAATGCAAGCATGCAATCCTCCACCCATCCTCAGAAAAAGCGGCACCATGTTATTTTGCTCCCTGTGTAGGTGGCCTCTTTGCAACTGGAAGGGTCTCCACCTGTTAACAGGAAGTGGCACGGCGAGCAAAGACAATGACCAAACCCACATTTAGATACATTTGGAAAGTGCGACTCTTTTCTTTCTCCTCTGATTAAATGTAGGGTGCATTCACGGCACAAAGCTCCTTTCTCCTCCCCAGTACTCTTTAATAACTGCAGCTGTATCATATTCCTTTGCTGAAAGACAGAGTAATTCCCCTGTCCATCAACTGTGTAGGTAACAGCATGCTGAGAAAATCAAAATGTTGGTGTTATAGATATAAAACGGCTGGTGCTTATTCCCCATGGTGTCACTCCTCCTTGTGCCCCTTCCCTCGGGAACAAATAAGTATATTAAGCTTTTTATGATTATTAAGCTAGAATGAAAACTCCTTAATATTTCCTTAATATGAATGCCTACTTGTTCTTATTGTGTATAACCAGCGCTGTAGACCATGATGGAAAGGCAGTTTCTTCTGGGTCCTGCCCTTTTCTAGATGTTTTGGACTATAATTCCCAGCATTTCTAACTATCAACTGTGCTGGCTGAGGAGGGCAAAAGTTGAGGAAGGTGGCTTTTGAAGAATTACTTTGCTACAGAACCCTTCAGGGGAAGGATGCTGAACAGGACAGGGCTCCTACGCTTGGAATAACTGTTCAGGAAAGAAATTTGGCCAGCCTAGTCAGGGTACCAAAAGTTTTTCATCCCGAGGATTTTGGTGATGCTTTGGGGGCCCGAATGGGGAAACTATTTCACAGAAGCCAGGATATCACAAAATGTGGCTGAAGGAAAGAGGGCAGGATGATAGCAAGGGACATGACACCTGGGTGGTTCTGGAGGGTAAGGTAAGGAATCCAAGAAGGCTTGGAGTTGCCCTTCCTAGGTCTGAGGATTTGCACCCCTAACCTTGTCTATTGTGCATGGGTGAGAATATTGGCAGCACCTGGAATTCTCATCTACGCACCTATGCAAGGTCTACCTTCCTTTGTAAAGGCAAAGGGAAACAAAGGCAAGGAGAAGCCAGCCATTCCCATGGCAGCACACAGAAGAGTAGTGGATATGCCCCCCACCCCACAGCAGCTGTGGAGTCATATCTCTACCCAGTGCTTTTTTGTAAAGAAAGAAAGAAAGAAAGAAAGAAAGAAAGAAAGAAAGAAAGAAAGAAAAGGTGCCGCAACTCATGTCTTGGGGTCACATTTTTACACAATGGTCGCCGCCGGCAGTAAGCACTCAGCGCACGACCACACGACTGATCCTAAGCCGAGCAGCGTCCCAAGCCGAGCAGCGCCCTCACAATCAGCACCGACAATCAGCGCCAACACACAAGCAGCCCACAGGCACTATGTTAATGATTTTTGCTGCAGATCTGCTATGCCCAAATCCATCAAAAGAAGGTGCCGGAACGTCGTTCCAGTGCATTCTATGACAAAAAAAGCCCTGTCTCTACCACTCCTGAACTAGGTGCATAAGCCATGTGTGAACTGACTCTTTCACAGGTGGGCAGTTGCTTCTCTGACCCAGTGAGAGCTAGCAGTGGTCAAAAGTTGCAGTGATTCAGCACTGAAAGGTGGAAAGGATCCCGGGAAGAAAGTGGAATGAAGTATAGGAAAGGAAAACTTGTGTAGGTTTAATACTGGGGAAAGGATTCTCCGCAAAGATGGAAAAACCCATAATTATCTGAAGATCCGGTGGAATGAATCATCATTAGTACTGCAGGAAGTCATCCTTGATGGACACAGAATCAATTAGCCATCTTAATAATTTCTTCCTTTCCATTTCTAATTTCTGTGGTTGCACTCTCAGACTGCACTTTTCCTGCAGTGAACATCCGGGGAAGTTTGCAATGACAAGTAATTCAGCAGGAAGGAGCTGTTCCCTCTAAGACGATCCATGGGCAGCTTCAAAACTAGACTGTTAATAAGGCATTCTGTTAGCACAATGTAGCTTTTCCTCCATATCCCTAAGATCAAGGAAGCCCTAATGATATTAATTGGTGGGGCTTCTGTGATCCCAGGGACAAAGGAGAAAAGGGTGCATTGCACTTTATGTCGTGGAAAAACACCACCATCCGTATCAATACATAGAACTGGAGTTCTCAACTGTCTCTGCTGTTATTGTTATAAGAAGCCCTCTCCCCACTATCCCCAAGACCCTCTGGGCCATAATTTCATGCTAGCTTCAAAACAAGCATATCACATATACATGGGATTTTCACAAGCTAGGAGGGCAATCCATGCGCTCTGTATAAATACTGTGCTCTACATTCTCCCTTCATCCTGTGCTGTGCATCCTTTGAGGCCCAGCTGAAATGCGTCCTTTTCCAGCTTGCCTGCAAACAATTGTTACACTCATAAAATACCCCAATATGGTTTAATTAGTGATAACCGAGACCCATCACCTTAGTTCAATTTGGGACTTTTGCCTAGTTGGAGTCAGTCACTTTGCTTCCCATTTTTTCTGACATTTTATTAAGTGAAGATTGCGATTGTGACGACTTCCACTGATCAGGCACAAGGGATCAGTGACTTTTGTGGTTCTTGCATCTCCATAGAAGTGGCAGAAATGGAATAGATTGTGAAAGCAGTTTTTAAAAATGCAGAAAGCAAGCAAGCAATACTAAGATGGCACCCTGCTGAATTTGCTTCATTTATACAGGATGCCAAATCCAAAATTTCTGGGCTTGGATAGAAGCTGGCTTTCATTTTTCCTTTTAATGATCTCTATGAAATAACTGTAGCACATCATTAAAAAAAGGAACTAGCAAGGATATGCCATGTGTTTAAAACTACATATTCTAGGTAGACACACTCCCAGAATCCACTGGGGTTTCTGTTTCCACTTGTTCCTGGAAGCAGAAAATCTCCATTGAGCATTTTCTGGGTGGGTGTAGCTTGAGGAATAAGATTGAAAGGGGGCAACAGGACTGGCTAAGCAGCAGCACGCCATTGAATGACTCATGGAAGCCAACATAGATTTAGCAATTATAAATCCTCTCTGACTAATTTGATCTCATTTTTTGTCTGGGTAACCTCCCAAATGGACAAAGGGAACACTGTGGACATAATCTACCTAGACTTTAGCAAAGCAAAGTTCACAACATCCTGATAAGCAAATTAGCAAAAACTGGATTAGATGGAAAGCTATTAGATGGATCCAAAATTGGCTGCTAAATTGGACACAGAGTGCTCATCAATAGCACCTTCTCCAATTGGATGGAGGTAACTAGTGGGGTGCCACAAGGATCAGTCCTGGGCCCAGTGCTCTTCAACATCTTTATTAATGATTTAGATAAGGAAGTGCAAAGAAAGCTAATCAGACTTGCAGATGATACAAAAGTGGGTGGAATAGCAAAGACTCTAGAAGAGAGAATGAAGACCTGGGGCGATCTTGATAGGCTTGAACACTGGGCTCAAAGCAACAGAATGAGATTCAATAAGGACAAGGGCCTAGTTCTCCACCTAGGAAAAAGAAACCAAATGCATCAATACAAGATGGGGAATGCATGGCTCAACAGGATTGTAAAAACAAAAGATCTTGGAGTAATTGTGGTCAATGGGCAAAACGTGAGTCAACAATCCAATGCAGCCACCAAAAGGGCAAATGCTATCTTGGGATGCATTAACACAAGTATTACTTCCAAATTATGAGAAGTAGTAGTTCCTCTGTACCCCTTACTAGTTGGACCTCATCTAGAATACTGTGTCCAGTTCTGGGCACCAAGATTTAAGAAAAATGCAGACAAATTAGAAAGGGTTCAGAAGAGGGCAACAAAAATGATGCAGGGTTTGGAAACACTGCCCTGTGAGGAGAGACTGACAGAACTGGGCATGTTCAGCCTTGAGAAGAGAAGACTGGGGGGGTCTGATGATATCCCTCTATAAGTACCTCAAAGGCTGTCACAAAGATGAAGGCCGAGATCTCTTTTTGCTGATGCCAGAGTGCAGGACATGAAATAATCTATACAACCCAGATTCAGGCTAGACATCAGGAAAAGCTTCCTCACTGTCAGAGCAATATGACAGTGGAACCAACAGCCTGGAGAGGTGGGGGGCTTTCCCACACTGGAGACATTCAAAAAGAAACTGGACCGTCATCTGAGTGGGATGGTGTAATGTGGTGTCCTGGAACAGCAGGGAGTTGGACTTGATGGCCTTCATGGCCCCTTCCAACTCTACTATTCTATGATTCTATGTTTTTTGAAGCCATCCAAATGGGTGGCCATCACTGCATCCTGCAGAAATGAATCCCCTAGAGGAACTGTGTGTGGCATGCTGGGGTTTGGGCCTTTGCAGGTGAACCTCAAATCTGCTCTTGATGTGTCCCAGTGGCCTCTGATGGTAGAACACCAAACAGAAAGCACTTTTCCAGGCTGAGGGGTAAGAACGGAAGAAGCACCCTGCTGAATCAGAGCACCATGGCAGTGGCCAGCCAGCCACCCACAAGAAACCCGCAAGCGTGGCATGAGTGCAACAGCATCCTCCTACCCATCTTCCCCAGCAAGTGGGGCACATGGGCAGACAGCCTCTGACACTGGGGATGGCGTGGAGCCTTCAGGACCAGTAGCCACTGGGAGTCCTCCTCTGCCAGAATGTGGCCACAAAAATTAGTGCTAGATGGATTCCCCATGTAAGCCCTTGCAGCATCACCCCAAACATCATTATCATATTGCCACTTTCTATCATTTCTCTCCCCACATCGGGCAACCTCTCTTTGTGATTCTCCACTAATGTTCTAAAAGGTGACGGCGTTAATAAATGAAACTATAAATAAACACTTCTCCCTGTCTCTCCCCCCCCCCACCTCTTCATCCCCTAGTCACAAGCTGAGTCTATTAGGTTTGAAGCCATCATTTCTGCTTTGCATAATTGACATCATTATCTGTCAGGTTGCTCGGCTTAGGCTGGCAGTCATTATGAGATCATTAGAAGAAGGGTTGTAATAAGTTCAGAAGGCCAATCGGCTGCATTCTAATCACTGGAAGAGAGAGTGCGGATAGGGGCCTCGGGGAGAAAGTATCGGAGCAGATAGAGGATTTTTAATGACCAAATCAAGTTAGGAAAAAGCTCCACCTGTGTCTCACCGAATGAGATAATTTCTGCTTGGAGCCAGGGCAAAAGCAGCCTTCTCCCAGCCCAAATTTCACACCTTCTGGCTGACGGGAAGAGGGAGAGTCTGAAATGTCTTTTGGTAGGGAAAGACTTGCAAAGGGATATGGATTGCTATTATTACTACTACGACAACTACTGCTATTATTATTATTAAAAGAAAAAGAATGGAAGTCCATGTTGAACATGTGGATCATTAGGAGAGAAGGAATAGGGCATTCCACTTGGCCGAGAAACACGGCTGCCCACGTTCACTAGGGCTGGCAGAGCGAAGGACCAGAGGCCCTAAACATTTGAGAATGTTCCCTTCATTGCAGTCCGGTACTTTGCCAGTCTGTCTTGGAAAAGATCTCTCCTGCTGAATTGCAGACAGTGGGGAGACAGACGGCACTCTCTGTGTAAGTGCTCCATACACAAATCCCTAAACCGTGTACCTTTGGGCCTCAAAAACTCTGGCGAAATTAGAATGCATCTTTGATGTGCTCTATGGAGCTGCTCAAACCCTACTCTGGAATGGTACTCTGAAGAAACACCAGTGCTGTTTGGCATTAAGGGAGTACAGAAAGACCGTCACAAGAATGTGTGCTAGTTTTATCAAAACGTTTACCCTTCTTCCATCAAAATTTCTCTGATGTTTTGCATGGCCAGGAGCCTCCAAAGTTGCCCCAAGCTGGAAGCGTGTCTTCTTGGGAAAGGTCTGCTGATGTTCTGTCTATGCGAATGCATCAGAATTTGCCATCTGCACTGGCTTCCAGTTGAAGTCCAGGCCCAATTTAAGGTGTTGGTGATGACTTATAAAGCCCTAAATGGCTTAGGATCTGGAGCGCCTCCTTCCATACATACCTGCCTGCCCCCTAAGACCTGAATTGGAGGTTCTTCTTTGGGAGCCCTCCTTGAAGGAGATCAGGAGAGTGGCTACCTGGAGTAGGGCCTTCTCAGTGGTGGCACCCCAAGTTTGGAACATCCTCCCCAGAGAGGTGCACCCAGCACCAACATTTTTTTTTTTTCATTTTGGCACCTGGCCAAAACCTTTGTATTTCCCCAATATTTTAAGTTCTGATACTGTTTTTAAAAACTGCATCATTTTGTTGTTATTTGATGCCAATGCTTTGCTTTTATTATATTACCATCCTGGGACTCAGTGATGGACATTATAGAAAAGCTTTTAATAAATAAATAAAATGCCTGCACACTCGGTTCAGGAGTTCTCCTCTCACTCTGGGCTTGTTTCTGAGGCGCCCATCATTTTAAATGCCCCACATTGTGAATCACCTGTTTGGTTTTTGTGGGACATTTAAAATGGTGGTTCCTCACATATGGCACTCTCCAGTGATGCATGGCTCTTGCATAACACAATATTGGAAATCTCACAAAAGAGACTGGGGGGCATAGATGTTTGGGGTACCAGAAGAGCCTTTGAAGTGAGTTAACCCTTTGAACCAGGGGTTGGGCCTGTCTCAGCCTCTTACTTTAGGCAAACACTGACAACTCTTCTCAGCATAAACACGAAAGATAGCCCAGTGCTTCAAGGAACATATACAAAGTCTGTTAGTGGAAAAGGAACAGAGGAAATTGGTGGGGGACATGCCCAAAGTATTTATATGAGGACACATAGTTTCCTAGAACATGTTTACATGAGGCATTCATTATGCACTTGTGATTCCGTACTCACAGTTGTTTCCAGGTTCTTTAGACCAACAATGTTATGATCTTGCAGTGTTGCTTCTAATTTTTAAGAGTATTTTCCTGGGGAGAGGAGTGGGTTAGAGTGGGAAGATGGTGTATTAGTTCTGAAAGTGAAAGAAAGGAATTTTCCTACTTGTGTAATTGCTATATTTCAATATTACACAGCATCACCTAGCTGTAATATAGTGGAAGAGCGAGCAGGAAAGGAAAACCCGGTAAGGAGTTCAAAACTCAATTTTATGTTAAAACTGAAGGTAAAGATAGCAGTTCACAGAAAGTAGACATAGCAGTAAAGTCTGTTAGGCATTGCCATGGCTAGGGATGGAAAGCAAGATGAGAAATCGAGTTGAGTAATATTTTCATAAATTTGAATTATCAAACAGGGATGCTGACAGCAACTTGGACTTCCTAATTCTTTCCCAGGCATCACAATCTACAGCCTTTGGGTTTCTACAGTGGATCAAGTTTTGCAGCCATATGTTCAACTAAATCTTGAAATTAATTCCCATTAATAAATAGTCAGACCTGTTCAAACTCAATCTAAATATTTGTATAAATGACGGCTCCATCAAGGCTCATTTATTTCATTCTTAATGATGTGGACGTTTGAGTTTGGCTTATTTGAAATTGTTTGAGTTGAAAATGTAAGCACATTAAAATTCACTCATCAACATGTTTCAACAGCTAATCAATTACATTTTTTAAGACTAGCACTGAATGAAGATTTCAGGGTTTACGTCGCTCTCCTTCGAGCACAATTTGCATCCATAGCTATTGAAAATTTCTAAGAGCAAGTTGTCCAGTGGACATAAAAACTACCCTTCTGCAAAAGAGTACATTGCATACTTCTTCGAACAGCTCCACATTCCATGACCTCTTCATTGACTTGACATATGCATGAACTAAGCACTTCATGGAGGTTAATGGGCATTAATACATAGGTGTTCCCTAGGCAAGCGGTTCACACCAACAGTGTGGTGTAGAAGTTAAAGTATTGGACCGGAACTTGTGAGATCTGAGTTCAGTTTCCTCATTGAGCTATGAAACTCAGTGGATAACTTGCAGCCAGTCACTGACCCTCACGCAGGGTTGAAATAAGGAGGAAAGGGGAGGGAGCTGAATATTTCCACCAACAGTATATAATTCTCTGTTGTCGTGGAAAGTATTTAGGAGGGCCCCAGGCTTGGATGGACTATGAAGACTAATGAGCCCTACAAAACCCCTGCTCCTACCGAAGATGAAAAACTGTTGGAATTGGATTGTTGATTTGGGTTACCAGAGGTACCCACATTTTGGACATATGGTTGTTTTGTCTGCCATCACGATCATCTGAGTTTCCAAATTACCCTCTATAGCATTGACCTAAACAAGAGGGGGAAACTTTAGACTTCTGGGATCTACCCTGCCTCCCTGCCTGCCTGCCCGCCTTCCTTCCTCACGCTCATCCAGGAATAATTTATTCTCAGTGCCAGAATGGAACTCACAGTAGGAATGTGTGAGAGTTCCAAGAGGGGAGTGAACTTCAATTAGATTTTGGCACCCTGGATTCCAGTTTCTAACCTTCGTGCTGGTGGCAGCTTGCTGTGCTGCAAGTCAAGGCAGTCCTAGACTTCCATCTCTAAGATGGGCTGCAGTCAGCACAATTTTTGAACAGCAGAGGAATCATCTGCAAATATCCACAAGCTCCACTCTGGTGCAGAACTGACTGATTTTGCACAAATTGTGCTAGATCTGTTGGCTTCCGGGTGCTGAGTTGTGCAAAACCCATTAGCAGTTCAAAAGTAATGTGCAAAGTGCCACTCCCCCCTTAGAGACAAAAGTCCTGGGTGGGGGGAATCAATCTGCTTCCAATCATTCTATTGGAAGCAAGCAGGGGGTCCTCCAAGTTCAAATAAGCCAGATTTCCCTGCTCTGTCACATCCCTACAGTTACACGCCTAGTTTTCCCATGAGCTTTCTTTATTACAACAGCTCAATCTACAAAGAAAAGGCCTTTTAGTTATTGTTACACTTGTACACTTGGGAGGCAGTAATTTGTAGAAATCTGCAGAACATCAGAGATCCGGCAGTTGATTCTGACCTGCCATCTGCCGTCCCTTGGTGCAGAAAATTTCTGAGCCATGGTAGCAGTTAGACTTGGGTCAAATCTACACTAAAGGTCCTCTTTTGTGTTTCAAGGAGCAATGGCACAGCATTTATCCGACCTGCATCTAGCCCAGTTGGAGCACACGCTAATGAATGCAGGAGACAACTGGGAGGGCTTGAAAAGGCTTCCAAGCGTCTTCCCTTTTCCCCAAAAGGTAGGGAGAGAGACGAGAGAACCCCTGTGGAAGTGGAGGCAGGGAAGTGGAAGCACCACCTCCCTAGGTCATGGGTTCTGTGGTACGGCTCTCACAGCCAGGAATTTTCCCCTGGCATCTGGCTTCCTGTAACCTGAGCTTGTTGTTCTGTGTTCCACAGTCTGGGATGATTAAGACGAGAGTCTGGTCCTCCTCAGTGTGACAGCCTTTCAAGTATTTGAAAAGTGTTGTCATATTTCCCCCTCAATCTTCTTCTCTTGAAGCTAAACATGCCCAGTTCTTCAATCTTTCCTCTCAGGGCTTTGTCTCCAGTCCCCAGATTCTCCTTGTTGCCCTCCTCTGAACCCTTTCCAGCTTGTCTGCATCTTTCTTAAACTGGGGTGCCCAGAATGGACACAGTAGCCCAGAAGAGGCTGGGGAACGGGGAACTAGTACGCCATGTGATCTGGAAGTGAGGCTTCCATTGGCGCACACTAAAAGAGCATTTGCCAGCATCACACTGTTGACTCATTGCTAAGCTGAGCCTCAAGCCACAAGCCACCCAGCACCTGGCGCCATGGGAGAGCTTAATGAGGTGTGATTCAAGCTCAGCACAACCTTTGCGGCCACCTCGGCTGAGTGGGTGTGCAGGTGGCCAGCTTTCCATCTCTCTACCTGCTCACTCCCCCAGCAATCCCACCCCCATTTGCTGCTCGCTCACCAAAGGCAGACCTTCCAGAAACTCAACTCCTGCTTGATGAATGGGAGTGGGCTGTGCTGGGGGTTTTGTGGACCTCTGTGCGCTTGCCCACTCAGTCGCTCACTCCTGCCTTGTGCCCCATCTGCTAACAGCTGGACGAAGTGGTACAGAAGGTCAGTCTCTGGTCCTCATGCTGGAGCCCCCTGGCTGGGACACACTGTGGGAGCAAGCTGGGAGGGACTGGCTAGCCCAGGGGTCAGCAACCCGCCATTCCGGAGCCGCATGTGGTTCTTTCATCCCTCTGCTGCGGCTCCCTGTCACTCAAAATATGTGTCACAACTGCCAATTTGTGACACCTGCCGGAATTCGATTTATTGAGCTTTTCAACCCCTGGTAGACCAACCATGGATAAATCCAAGAAAAGAAAAGTTTCAGAAGAAAACAGCATTTAATGGTACGTGGGTAGATTCATTTGCTTTCACTGCTGATGAGACTGGTTTACCAGTATGCTGAATATATGGCAAGAAATCGGCAAACAACAAAAAGTCGAATGTTGCAAGACATTTCCAGAATAAACACACAGCCTTTGCTGAAAAATATCTGGATGGAGATGCAACATAGTTTTTTTATACATGGCATAAAGGTAAAAAATGATATATGCAGTGTTATCTTCATTTTAGATGTCAAAAGGGCTTTGTGGCTCCCGGTGTTTTCTTTTCTGTGGGAAACGGATCCAGATGGCTCTTTGAGTGTTTAAGGTTGCTGGCCCCTGGGCTAGCCAACGCTCCAGGCATGTAGGGAAGCTGGGCTGTGGCCCAAGGCAAGGAGAAGGAACAGGCATTGCAGCTGGTGGTGTACTTATGAGTACAGTGGCTCGCTTGTGGTGGTGAAGACCACAACAGAACAGCACCGACGTGTGTGTATGTGGAGGGATGTCCAGAGGAAGTGATGTGCTGGGTGCATGCGTCAGTGGCAGTTTCCGCTCCTCCTACTTTGCCACCTGATGTGAGTGCGCCAGCCCTGCCTAGATTCTCACCTCCACAGGTGCTCATTTGCAAATACACAACCTTGCTCTGAAACCTGAGGACAGCCCTGGGGGCTGCTTCCTCTCCCAGCCCCTTTCTCCCTCGTCTGCCACCCTGTGAAAGTGACTGCTAGTCTCCTGTGCAGCAGAAAAGTGCTGCACGTTTAGCAGATTTGGAAACACATACCATGGGGAAAATGCATCATATAAAATAGTTGTGGTGCAGCCAGTCTGAAGAAATCCGGGTGGAATGGGAGAAACAGCATGAGGAGTTTGCTTTAGGGGGTGCATTGCGTCTGCCGCTGCCCCCTCCACATAAGGCAGGTAAGAAAGAACAGGAGGCTGTACCTCAATTTTATAATTAAGAACTGGAAAACCCTCTCCATCAAATCATAGGTCTTTGAGGTTACCATTGAAAGTGTCATTCCAGGTACCAACTTTGTGCATCACGATGGCAAAAAGATGAACATAATGTTCTCATTAGAAAGTGGGCTGAAAATAGAACAGCTGGTATCGTAACTGATTGTCTTGCTTCCTTCTTCCTCGGCTCCAAAGACCCTTTCCCATGCCTCTTTTCTTCAGAGAAAACAGCAGATTTATGTGATCCTGACAGAAAAACAGAAGCAAACCAAATCTGAAAGGAAACTGTAGACGCAAATAAAAGAAGGACGAAATGGGGAAGGTTAGGGAGGGTTTGTGCCATGGCACAACTAGTGTGGACAAGGGCACACCAGCCCACTGGGACCCCTGTTCTCCTGCCATGCCTCCACACATGCACATTCCACCTGCCACACCTGTCTGTTTCCCTCTATTGCCACACTCAGCTATTATTAATGTATTTATTCTCATTAATTTAATCTCTATATCACCCAATATTCAGAGTTCTCTGGGCAGTTTACAAAACATAAAAATACAAAATGAAAAAGAAACAATATTAAAAACATCACAGAAAGGTTATCATACAGAATTTAAAACCAGAATTACAATAACCTATATAAATTGATCAAACAACCAGCTTAAGCAGCTAACAAAGCCCCCCAAACAACTAATTGAACGCCCTGTGATAGCAGACAGGCATAGCCTACTGCCAAGAGGATATTGGCCACTGGTGACCCACAGAGGACAGGTCATTCCTTAACTGGGGGACATGGGGGGGGGTCTCTGTCCTTCTTGCCACCCATTGAGCCTCCCCTGGAGGTGGCATTTGGAGGCAGGCCAATACAACAGTGGGACCTGCTGCCTGGAGAGGTGGGGGCTCTCTCATACTGGAGACATTCAAAAAGAAATTGGGCAGCCCTCTGAGTGGGATGGTGTGACCTGACATCCTGAAACATCAGGGGGGTGGACCTGATGGCCTTCATGACCCCTTCCACTCTACCCTTCTTTGCTTCTATGATTTGTCAGATAATGGTGTCCCGAGGCATCCAGGACTAAGCAACTCAGCATCCCAGCAACTTCATGCCGGTGGTCAGCCCAGAAGTAGCTGCATGTCAGAAGTGTGCAAGTGGGTGAGGAAAGTTGGCAGCAGGAGAGGCAGCAGGTGGGGGGGCAGCACTGAAGAGGGGGCAGGCTAAAGCTGCAGAAGGCAGAACGAAACAAGTGGGCAGGCGGCACCGCAGAAGCGAGAGAGTAGGTAGGAAGGTGAGTGAGAAGCTGTCAGGAAACAGCAGGCCGAGGAGCAGCAAGAAGCAGGCAGGAGAAGAGGGGAGGGAAGTCCTGAGCACAGGGGAGGAGGAGGAGGAGGAAGGGATGTAATCTAGGGAGGAAGAGCAAGAGGAAAGGAAAAGCAGGGAGGGCAAAACAACAGCAAAAAGCACACATGTGCCTCTAGACACAGAATAAAGAGTGCACATGCCCCTGAACAACCAGAAAGGCTGCCAACCCCTATTCAGGAGGCTATTCAGCTAGGAGGGGGTTTCCAACAACTCATACAGCCAGTGCAAAAGTGAGAAGTGTTCTTCCAAGTCTCAGGGCCAAACTAGAGGTGATGTTAATTGCATGAATTCATGTAATTAGCATGCTTTTTCTCCAAATGGGGGACCCATGCCAGAGTGGAGCTACAAAGGGTGGAAAGGAAGAGTTTTTTCACCATCGCAACCAGACCACTGCTGCTCTGCCATGGTTTCAAGGGAAATAGTCCCCTAAAGGGGGGACCTTGCCTCAGAAGGGGAGTTGAGACTTACCGCTTTGAAATACACATGAGTGTCACAGTTCTACAATTAATGCCACGTGTACGTTAGCCCTTACAAAACTTGAAGAAATTGAAATTGTGAACAATTTCACCTACCTTGGCTCACTCATCAACTCGAAGGGAAACTACAGTCAAGAGATGCAACGAAGGCTCCAACTTGGAAAAGCAGCAATCGAGGCACCAGAAGAGATCATCAAATGTAAGGATATTTCACTGGAGACCAAGGCCAAGAACATCCACACCACTGCAGTCCTGATCACCATGTGTGGTGTGAAAGCTGGACAGTGAAGAAAGCCAACAGGAAGGATATGGATGCATTCAAAACACGGTGCTGGAGAAGAACTTTGCGAATAGACTGGTAAGATGAGCAAGTGGGTCCTAGATCAAACTGAGCCAGAGCTTTCCCTAGAAGCAAAAATAACAAAACTGAAGCTGACATACTTCAAACACATCATGAGAAGACAAGACTCCCTGGAGAAGACCATCATGTTAGGGAAAGTCAAAGGCGGGAGGAGATGAGGAGGAAGGCCAAACATGAGATGGATGGACTCCATAAAGGAAGACACAGCTTGGAATTTACAAGAGCTGATCAGGGCTGTCATGAATAGTGCATTTTAGAGGTCTTTCATTCATAGAGTTGCCATAAATCAGAGATGACTTGATAGCACACAACAACAACAACAACAACAACAACCTTTTAAATTGTACAACAACTTTTAAATTATTGATTGTATTTTTATGTATGTTGTGAGCCGCCCCGAGGCTTTGTTGCGATGGGGGCGGCATAAAAATGTTTTAAATAGATAAATAATAAATAAATAAACTTGACCCTTAACTTCAGGGCATGTAGGAAAATGCACTCAGATTAGCTAACCTTCAGTGGGGCTCTTTGCTTCTGTGAAATGGGTAGATAATAGCCTGGAATATTTCTCTTCCCCAGGTGCAGATTGTGAGAACGGTGGGATGTTGCGGTGCTTCAGCACCTGCCTTCTAACTGTTGCAACACAAGGGAAAAAGCAGAAAATCCTCCAATAACTCATGCTAGTCCTATTAAAACTTTCCAGCACTTATCTCAGATATTTTGCCTGAGGAGGAAGAGCCAGATTCTCTTTGCCCCGCACTTGTGGCAACACCCTGTGACAACCTACAGCCATGAGGGACACCCCCCCCCAATCTGCTGCCAGCCCACTCCAGGAATAAGTTAACTAGTTTAACGAAAACTGTTTCAGCTTTCCTAAAACATGTTTACCCCCAGGAAGAACGCTGCCTCTGCCCTTCCCCAAGATTATTTTTAATGTTGTTTCTAACAAAATATTGGTGCAATGGAGCACAATCATATTCACATTTTGAACATGATTCCCCGTCTTTGAAAAGAGGGCGAAATGGAGAGGAGGAGGGTTATGTAAGCTGTTTTGGGTTCTTTGCAAGGAAGAAAAAAATGGCATATAAATGCAACGTGAAAGGGGGAGCTGGAGGGGACAGGAGAATGCACAGGAAATGAAAACAACCGGCTGGTGGGATGGACTGTTTCAGGGATGCTGCACATAAAGGTGGCCTGGGACCACATTTAGGGGCCCTTCAGCTAGCAGCGCTCTCAGGGGAAATGCCCGGTGTTGTCGGACCTTTTTGAAACGTGGGCAGGGCTGGGTTCACGAAGAGAGAGGAAAAGAGGTAGTCATTGCATTTTATTTCGGACGTTAACCTCACTGTATCCACTGGGACTTACTACCTAATACGTGAGCTTGGATGCAGTCCTAAGGAACCGGCTGGAGTAGGAATGGATATTAGTCATATGAAGCAATACCTGTGAACCCTCCCTGAGTCGTCATCGTCTTCCTCCTCCTCCTCCTCCTCCTCCTCCTCGTCATCATTTCCATACTGCCTCACAGCCGAAGCTCTGTCTTTTAAGCAAAGGATTGCATAATGTTGGAAGCTATCCATATGGGAACAGCTTAATTGAGACTCTTGTGTGAAAGCAAGATGCCCTGAACCCCAAAGGGTGCAAAACAGCAAGTAAGAACATGTCCAGAATGTAGCTGCATGCTTTTCAACAGGAAACAAAGGAAAACAAACCAGTGATCAGGTATCTCATTCCAGCATCATGAGGCAAAGAAAAAGCAATTACCAGAAATGAGCGTGTATATGTTCAGGGCCACTTGCTTCATTGCAAAGTAAAATGGGCCGTATCCAGACCACCAAGCGTGCAGTGCATACATCAAACTGTATTGCTTGTCATCCACTGTTGCCCCGGCTGATGAGAGCCAGTGTCTGAAAGCAAAGGTCACACTCAAGTGTGTGCAAAACAAAGCTGATCTGATACTTTGGGACTGCTTGTATTCTTCCAAAATGTAAAAGTCTTCATTGTTGGACAGGACCTTGGCAGAGCTAGGGGGAAAAGGGGGGCACAGGATTACTGTAAATGTATGGGGAAAGAGCAAACAAAAAGCAAAACCAGAACAGTGCTGGAAAAAGTTCTACAGGTGTACCCCAAAAGTGCTACAACTCCTGGCTGTCTGGGACATGCTAAGAGTGGGAGCATCTCTTGGTTGGTTATCCTCCAAATAGTAGGGCTTTTTCTCTGGAAACATGCATAGGATTTCATCCTTCCTCAAGTTATTACTACTGCATGGTTCTCTGGTTGCTTGAGGGTGTAACCCTGCACCTATTTAGACCGAAAAAACCCTGCAGGTCTCAGAATTCCCCGGTTGTTTCTATCTACACCAGCCTCCCTCAGCCTGGTTGCCTTCAGAGGCATTTGGACCACAACTCCCAGAATTCCCAACCAGCAGGGCCATTGCCTGGATATTCTGGGTGTTGCAGCCCAAATGTGTCTTGAAGACAGAAGGTTGGGAAAGGCTGACCTAGACATCACCGTGGCCTTAATTCATGAACACACAATTCTGAACTTCAAGGCATATGTGCTTCCTATGCCCTGATCAGGGCTATCCATGGTGCTGAATTCCACCTCCAAAATAGATTTATCTCCATGCAGAGCCCCGATAAAGCTCAAAATAAAAGATGCGTTGAATATGGAGTGCCAGTGCCATCAACGTCCCCCGCATTCCCTGCCTACTCTTATCTTTGCTTTCTTAACAGATTTTCTGTTCTAAGAAAAAAGGGGGAAAAGCAGTTAGTGACTTGAGAGTGTTTACATCATCTGGAAACCTATAAAATCCTGTTAATAATGATACAAGCATCATCTGGAAGCACTCCTATACATGGAATTCCACACCTGACATTCAGTATTCACTCTATTTGATATTTGACCTTTAGCATATGATATTCGGTGTCTGACCTGCTGAATGTGAACTGATGTCCAGCTCTGAGTATCAAGTCAGGTTTGAATATTTTACAAAAACATGGGATTAAAAATCTTCAAGGAAAAGAATAGATCATTCTGTGGTAGAAGATTCAAGATGGATTTTGCTTTTGTTCTTTAAATAGGCTTGAACAGCAAGAAGCAAACCTCAGCACCGTTCTGTGGCTGGTTTATTCTGCATGTAGGCTTTGACATTAGAAATGTCTGCGATTTCAGTCTGACATATTTTGCTCAATTTTGATAGGTTCATCTCTGATTCAGATTGGGAATTGCTGTTCTGTCTGAATCAGAGGAAATCAGAAGTCGCAATGAAATAACAGACAACTTCTGGTGGAAGGAAGTGGGGTGAATTCTAGTTCAAGGTGCAGTGGAATTCTTGTGCAGCCAAGTCTTTCTCTTTTCACCATAAAATTGTCCTTAGGTGAACATTGTCCCTGCTTGAAAGATGATTGATAGTTTTGTCTGAGATTCAAAAACTTCCTCGACAAAGACCAGAGAAAATAAGAACACAATGTAGGCAGTATCAGAGAGTAGATAACTGCCATAGATATGCTGTGTATTCAGTTATGAACTGTTCCAGGCACTGGACTACCATGGGAGAAAGCGAGTCTCCTCAAAAATAATAAAAATAAATGCCATGAAGTTGGCATGGGCTGTCCATCAGGGACAGGATAGGTTAATGCTTCATTTTCTCCACTTTATTTTTAATTTCCAGATGTGAGGGACAGAATGCAAACACACACTGTGAAGGGGATGGAAACTGGATATCAGGCACCAAAATGAGCCACACAGGAGAAAGGTAGTTAGAAACACTAATCATCAAATAACACCCAGAGAAAGGATTCAGTGACAACAGCAGAAACCCAAGCAATGATTTGTGCTCCTTTAAATGCTCCAAGGGGTTATCATGTCTTAATGGCAAGATATTACTTGGTAGAGCTTGCTTTTCTCTGGGTTGCAGCAGATGGCCACTTTTCCTGAACAAGATACTTCAAGGTTTCACTTGGGATGCATTCCTTCATTCTACCCAGGGCTGCAACAGGCTATTTCTCTAGGCCGATCTTCCTTTAGAACTTCTGTTGGGCCTTATCCAGCGGAGGTCCTGTTCTTACCAGGGCATGCACAGCAGATCCCCATGGGGACAGCCACTTGTGACCCAGCAGGGGCAGCTAAAGAGATCCATGAGGGGCTGAAGTCACAAGTCACCCAAAGTCAGCTGCCAAGCTGGAGCTGATCCAAGAGGTTCATCTGTGGTGACTGAAAGGTGCAGATGAAATTACAAAACTGAAGGTGAGAAGCAGGCAGAAGCCCACAGAGATAGACTCGGAAGGCCTGACCTGTGCTATTCCAGTTGTAGAGCCAACTGGGAGAGCCACCCCTCGTCAGACTTGCTGTATGTTCATCCCACCACTGGTGTCCACCGTTCATCCCTGGCATTGCCTGAGAAGCCACTGGGGAGTTTACCTACCTGCTGGGGATTGCCAGTGTGGCCCTGGAGAGACTTTGTCCTGGGTCGCCCCATAGCCGGTACCAGAGTTGCACTCTGGGGCGATTCCCAGGACCACCCGACATGTTCTTATGCTTCGGCTAGCTGTGCCAGAAGCTTGAACCCAAACCAACACAGCCGCCCCTGGCTTTTCGGCAAAGGGTTTATCCTGCATCTCGTTGGACAGCTGGGATGAGATCATCCGGCATCTCTATCAAAGCATGCATTTTATTCTCATGAAATGAAATGACAAAGTACACCGTGAGCATTGTTTTTCCCTTGAGCAAAAATGTTTGTTCTAGTAGTAGCTACAACATGCTCTTTGGATTTTATTTATTTAAAAACTGCTCTCAGTCAGACATAATATTGGCTTTATCATTCAGCTACATTGGCTTCACCCTGGAAACAAGGAAGGGCATCTGCTCCAAAGGAAATCAATGCAGGATGGATTGAGTAGGCATAAATGGATCCAGCAGAACTTCATCAATTAGAGAACAAAACATCTCCCAGTGTTCCCAGGTAGAAAGGCCATCAGGTTTTCACACGTCACAGGGTGAGCCCCCAGCTTTGTAAAAACTATTTCCCAGAGTACAAAATAACAGTAGATTCTAAGACAATGCATCTTTGAAAGGGAAATTATATTATTATTATTATTATTATTATTATTATTATTATTATTATTATTAT